>NC_044573.1:52659242-52983825 GCF_901933205.1 Camarhynchus parvulus
CCTCTGGGGAATCAGTAAAGCGTTCTGCAAGATCTGAAGAAGATTCGGGGGGAGGAGACCATGAGGGGAATTATCTGCACTTCAAAGTGTTTCCCTCAATATCACTATTTCAGATGAAGATTTACAAAATGTTTATTATTTATACATTTCGTTATTTAAACAAATTCAATGTATTACTCAGATGAGAACAAAAAGAGTTTGAAAACTTAATTTTTATGCTGTAAAAAAAATTAAAGCCTATTAGACTGAAGTTTCCTTTGACGTTCCTTTCTCTTTTTAAGGAGACTTTTTTCAAACCAAAGACAAAAATAATGTCAAGTTCTCACCTCTCTGTTGAGGTTCAAAGGATTTTCCTCCCTTCATTTTAGTATTATTTTGTATGGTAAGTATCCTATCAAATGAAGGCTCTGTTTGCTTGAATTTCAATGAAAAATAAGACAGAATTAAGAAGCCAACAGCAAGTATTCCACACTAAGTGCTGCTTTCTACCCTTTTGATACAAATTATCTAAAGGGTCTGCAGAAAGGGTAGAAACAACCATCAAAAAATGCAGAAGACCCCCATACTGACATAATTTTGCTGTTTCATTGTGTTGCATCATTTAAAATGATCTTCAGAAAATAGTTAAGTACTTTCTAAAGCTGAGGTATTTAGAGGCATGGAGTGGCCACGGCTGTTACCTGTGGGCAAGAGGTTGGCACAAAAATGCTAGCCAGTTTTTTGGTTTTATTAAGTTTCTGTGAGATACAAAAGTCCTTTAAGGATATTTTGAACTCTAAAGATATGTCTAAGTTCAGCTTAATGCTACATGACTTTAGCATGTACTTGCACTGTCCTAAAGTGGCTTTAAAATCAGCAACAACCTATTACAATGTAACTTCTATAATCTTCATCATTTCCAGGCCCCACTCTGTACCTCCAAATAATTTCTAATTCTCAAGCATCACACATTTTCTGATGAAGAAGTTTAATTCAGTCTGGTCAGGCTAACCTTTCAAAAAACCTGATCAAGCCAAGTGAAACATTTTTTTAGAAAAGTGTTAGCAACCATCTCTCCTGTGTCCCCATGGCCTTTTTGGGTCAAGTCCTTTGAGGAGGTAAGCAGTGCAGAAAAAGCATGGACAGCATTGCTCTCACTCCATCTGTTTTCCATGCTCTCCTGTGTTGCCAGAGGTTCTGCCTGACACTCTCAGGTCCTTCAGAAGCATTTCCTTCTGCTAATGGACACCTGCCTGCACTCAGCCACACAGCTGTGCTGGGCCCTGCCCCACCTTACAGCCTTGGGGCAGCACTGGAGAAAGCCAGCTCTGCCACAGCTTCCAGGCAGTGTGGGCAGCAGGGAAACAGAGGTTTCTGTGCAGCTTTTGGCTCTCAAGGTGAGTTCCTCAGACTGCCTAAAAGGCAGCAGTGAACCAGAAGCATTGTAATGGCATGTGATGTATTGTAGCATAACTTTGGTTGAATCAGAGGCTATGGATTGACTTCAAGGCTGTACGAATGCTGCCAGCTCCACTAAAATACCTGGCAGGCCAGAAATGAGTTAATGTGCCAGTAAGACAAAGAGATTTAGCCAGCAGGGAAATGTAAAGCTCTGAGTTCCCCAAGGCTGTAACTAGGTGAAGCAAAGGTATGGCTGGTCACCTACTGTGACTTGTACCATTCACACAGCTCATGAGAAACTCCTTGAAAAATGTGGATGCCTTGGCAATAGTGTGATACTGAGAGCATTGTAAGGATTGTTTGCCTTTTCTTTGCTTGAAGTAACATTCATCATCGTTCAGAGAGTACCAGTGGCAGGGAGATTTGGAAAGCTTCTCCAGTTTGCTGTCCTTCATCCCCTTCTGTTATTCCTATCCCTCCTGACAACACACTTCTAGTCAACACACTTCTTTATTTGGATTAAAATTTGTGTTTTCTCGATTGGGGACTGAACTTCCACTTCAACTGGGAAATTTCAAAAAAGATATACTGCTTTCAAATGTATTTTTATTATGGGAAACATTCTGAACAAACCACTTGAATTTACTGATTGATTTACTGGTTGGAAGGAAATCTCTAAGCAGAGTAACAGTGAGAGGTATGAAGACAGACCCAAACTAGTTCATGATCTCTCACATAAGTTGTTGAGGAAGAAATCTGGACGGAAAGTCTGAATCATCTAAGTCTTACAGAGACCTTTGTCATATTAGGGAGTTTTTACCTATTTACCAAGAATATTTCTATTATTTTACCTGTTATATATTGGTACAATTACGTTGTTTTCTTCCTAATAAAAAATAAAACTCAAGATGTGCTTGATATCTTAGTCTGCAGCCACCAGATGCTTCAAACCACAGAAATAACAAAATATTGCAATATTTTGTTTGTTGTTATATAGTTAATGGAAGAACGGGTTATTATTTATTTGATTCTTTTCAAAACAGCACAGAACTTGGAAAAAGATTCTTAAAAAATGTGAAGATAATACCACGTGTTTTAAACTTTCACTTATCTACAGCTGATAATGCTGATACCAACACTAGTAACCACCACTGCCTACAAAGTAATTAGAAAATGAAAATTTATGCTTAAATGATTGTTCTGCTTGCATTTTTCATAACTGACTACAACAAAATCATTGTTTGCTCTAGAGTATTGCATAATAAATGGTACCAGCTACTTTTTCTTTATAAGGCAATGAATTTTGGAACAAAAGACATTTTTTCAACTTCTTTTTCTGTTAAAATGAAGAGGTATGTCTTTAATATATTACCATGGCACTGAAGGGTCTTACAATACTGCATATTACTAGATGCTTCTAAATATGAGGCAAGGATTGCATTTTTTTTACTAGCTTAACAATGATAAAGTGGTCCTTTCAGTGAATGACTAGTACTCATATTTCTTTCAATATGAGCTGAAAGACCTTTTTATTTTTTTTTTCTTTTTTTTTTAAATTAGAACAAGCTTATCTGTATGTGCTTAAGTCTGATATAGTATGCTAATTGCTTGGTTCCCAAAAACTGATGACAAAAGCCATGCTCATAACTAGAGCTCTCATACAAACACCTCCTTGTGAAATTGGAAAGAAAAAAAATATATATGTGTGTGTGTGCGCACTTTTATATCCACTTCCCCAGTCTACAAGAAACATGGAGAGAGGCTTTTTACAAGGGCATATAGGGACAGAATAGGGGGAATGGCTTCAAACTGAAAAAGGGCAGGTTTAGATTAGATATTAGGGAGAAATTCTTTCCTGAGAAGGTGGTGAGGCATTGGAACAGAGAGGATATAGATGCCCCATTCATGGAAATGTCCCAGGCCAGGTTGGATGGGGCTTTGAACAACATAGTCTAGTGGAAGGTGTCCCTGTCGCTGGCAGGGCATTTGGAACTAGATGACCTTTAACGTCCCTTCCAAACCAGACAATTCTGTGATTCTGTGATTTTGAGTGCATCAAACAAAAATTACCTCAATTCTGTTCTCAGAGCCGGAACAAAACCATAAAGTCGGATTGACTTTTGGGAACTCATCGATGGTGTTCAGCTGGTGCGCCCGATTGCAGAAGGCAGCCAAGGGCTGCTCAGTGCTCGCGTGCGAGTGGCACTTGGTGGCAGGGTGGGTGCCGGGGGTCCCCAGGAGCTGGCTGCCACCTCGGGGACACGGGACAGCCCTCAGGGGAGGGGGCCGCTCCTGCCTCCCCCTGTGCCAATAGACTGGGATGGATTGCAGCGACCTGCTAAATATTGATTCTGCCAAGGCTTGGAATTAAAGTTGATTTAAATAGTACGTGTAAAGAGTTTTATTAATTGATTTCAAATGACAAAGAAGTATTGAAAAAGCATTAAACCTAAGCGCCATTTTAAACAATAAATTTAAGCTCATGGTAATTGAATTATGTGTTTGCAGCTGGAAGGGCAGGCCGGAGGGAAGCGCAGCCTGTGCCGCGGGAAGCAGGGGAAGCATGCTGCAGGGAAATGCTGTCCCGTTGGCAGAGGGGCTGTGGGAGGGCGGCTCCCTCGGCCGCCCCAGGCTTCCCACACCGACTGCGAGGCCGCCGGGGCTGCCGAGGGGCCGCGGCTGCTCCCGGGGGCCCTCAGGGAGCCCGGCGGGGCCAGCGCGGCCTGGGCCGGCCCTGCCCTGCTGGGGGAGCGCAGGAGGGAAAGCAGCGGGACACCGGAGGCTGGTGTGGCGCAGCAGGAGGGGTGGAGAGTGGCCAGCTTGGCGAGAGACATGATTGCGCCTCTCCGGACTGGGGAGACCCTGCCTGGCGGACTGCGTGCGGCTCTGGGGCTCCCAGCGCAGGACAGGCAGGGACCTGTTGGAGCGAGCTCAGAGCGGGGACACCAAGATGAACAGAGGGCTGGAGCATCTCTCCTGTGGAGAGAGTCGGCGCTGTTTAGCCTGGAGAAGAAAAAGCTCTGGGGAGACATTAAAGAAGCCTTCCAGTACCTAAAGGGTTCTGGAGACCCGTGCAAGAGAGCTGGAGAGAGACTTTTATGAGGGTTTTTAGTGATAGGATGGGGGACAATGGCTTTAAACTGAAAGAGAACAGGTTGAGGTTGGATATAAGGAAGAACTTTACTGTGAGGGTGGTGAGGCACTAGAACAGGTTGCCCAGAGAAGCTGTGGGTGCCCCATGACTGAAAGGGTTCCAGGCCAGGCTGGATAGGGCTTTGAGCAGCCTGGTTTAGTGGGAGGTATCCTGACCATGCTTACTGTAAGTAACATGCCCGTCTTTTGAAGTTACACATCAGATGTGTAACTCGAGGCTCTTTTCTCTTCTTTACCTGTCCTTGGCAGATCTCGACCACATCTGCACTGTTAAGGCTGGGAGCCATTGTAGTCACTTTTCCCTACAGGGTGAGAACATTTGGAAGATGCTACTGTCTCAAGAACTGGTGACTTAATTCAGCACAATGAAGAAATGCCTCTGTATACTAGAAGGTATCAATAACAGCGAAACCCTAGGCTATTTGAAAAATCAGGACTCTCTATTTGGTACTAATGCATCGGGGAAAGGAAGGAAGCAACATGAGAGGTTTAGGGAGTAAATATTAAGAAAAAAATAGGAACTAAAGAGAAGAACAACTTCTGCACTGTGAGACACATGCCAGTGAAATATGCATGACTATGCAAATGGGTGGAAATACACTTTTATTTTTTAGGTGGACTCAGGATATTGATAACAAATAACTTGTTACAAGTCTGTCTTCCCTAACTGCGTGTAAAATGCATAGTGGTAGTTCTGCAGATGAAGCTTTATGTTTAAATTAGAGTATTTCTCAGATTTTGTGTTTCAGTATGTACAGAGCTTCATCTTTCATACTAAAAGATAAAAAAAGAATCCTCTTGAAGGAGTCCACTGTAAGCTTCACTGGTGGTGATATATCCAGTGGAACATCGCTTCTTTCTGAAATCTCTTAGAGGGAAAGAAGTTTAATAGCTGATTTTGAAATTTGGTGTTATAATTTGATGGTAAACCATGATTTAGTTGTTTTTCTTCTTCTCGGTTGCAGATGCGTATGCAGAAATGGTAAGCAAATTACTACATGTGAAATCGAATTGCATCATGGAGTACTATAAGCTTTATCTAGCATGTGTTTTTCATGTTAGGCAAACATATCTTTCTCCTGGCATGATAATACATCAACTTGCCTTTTAAAAATGCTCTATAGTAGAGCAAAAGTCAGAATGTTTGTCCTTCAGGAGTCTCTTTGCAGACCTGAATAAACACTGTAGAGATGCCTAAGTCATTAGGGATTTGCTCTGCTAGCTAGGCAATTCCACTGCATCACCCTTTCAATATAAATAACTATGCTTAATTAATGGAAATGCAATATATACTAAGTAATGACACAACAAGTAAATTAACAAATGCAGGGGAAGACATAGCTTTGTTGAGGGCATCAGATGAAGATCTTGCTACTTCATTTGTTTATGCCAGTTAAAACAAATGTGAAGTATAAAACTACACTTTTTTATACTGTACTGAAATGCATTTTAGCTTGTGTTAGAATTAGTAATTAGAAGTACAAAATGAGTAGTTTAGGCACATGACAGGCTGTATTTGGTATGCAGTCCAGAACAGCTGTCTCCTTTATCTGGAGCTACTGACACTCACAGAAAGGATGGCCAGACTTTGCAAACCCATTTCTGACAGTGCACAAATAAACAACTGAGGGTGGATTTAACAATGCAGACAGTATTAATCCTTCCTCATTCCTGCTGACTTGAGGTTTTGAAAGGTAAATGCAATTAAGAAAAACTTGAATTTACCAGTCTACACTTGGAGACTCATACTTTCCTTCCCTTGCTCCCACTAAAAATATGTTTTTAATTCCATTGTATTCATACCAGCCACCAATGAAATGCCAAATTCCCCTAGCTTGGTTTAATTGTTTCTTTGGAATGACATAAAAAGAGAGTAAGGGACATAGGAAGCTTTTCTTTCAGCTTTGTGTTCTGTCTTTCTCCAAATGACCATGCCTGTTCACCCTTCCCCCCACCCCCTTAATTTTCCTCTCTCCTTTCTTCATGCTCAGTAATCTTTAAAATAATTTTTGAGGGATGGATGGAGTTTGCCATGGGGAACTGTAAGATTTCATGACAAAACAACTAGGGAGCATCCTGAAATTTCACATATTATCCTGAGAAAAGTTAAAGTGGCATG
Organism: Camarhynchus parvulus; assembly: GCF_901933205.1. Lineage (NCBI taxonomy): Eukaryota > Metazoa > Chordata > Aves > Passeriformes > Thraupidae > Camarhynchus > Camarhynchus parvulus. The sequence goes on from NC_044573.1 coordinate 52,665,895, forward strand.
GGGCCGTGTTCTAGATCTCTGAATTCCACTTTGTTACAAGAGTAGTACCTGTCTTTTCAGTTTACTGTTGTTTTTGTTTCTATTTTCTCCTCTTTCTCTACCTCCAGTGGCTTCGTCATTACTTGAAAAATAAACTTTTTGCAGCAGGGACTGCTTTGTGGTTTTTTTTCTGTGAGCATGGGTCCACATTTTTGATAATTCTGGGCCAAAGGTGATAGAAGTCGTATTTCTCTGCAGTACTCAGACTCAAGATTTCAGATTGCTCTTCGTTAAAAGGACTGACTTCTTGTGGTAGTGTTATTATTGCTGAGGTACATCACCACTAGTGCCTGCAGAGTAAGTAATCTACTCACAGCTTCTTGAAAAGGGAACTCACTGTGTGCCACCTCTGTTCAGTTTCAAATTGGCTTGAGCCCCTGCACTATATGAATGTTTACAATCCTCTCTCTTCTATAGGGGGGAACAGTGGAGATGACGGTAATTTTTTTTTCAGTTACACCTCTTTATTAGTATGAGGTATTTTCATATTATTCATAAAATATGAGGTGTAGCCTGAATTGCATTGTTAAAGTGTTGTACAGGAATCATTAATGTGTAACATGTGTATATGCTTTTCCTACAGTATTCCTCTAATTAAGTAAATTTTTCTTCTAGATGTATCCATGCCAAAAGGTAATGGTCTTGTGTTGGTGATGGCACAGATGGTGGTGTGAAACAGCAAAAGAAGATGGAAGAGAAAGTGCACAGACTTTTGAACACAGGTTTTCCTTTCCATCTTTCATTTTGGGTATTTGAAAACATGGAGTGTCTGAGAAGGATATTTTCATGTGCTGGTTTTTGTTTTATGGGTTTTCTGGAAGAGTAGTGTAGGAAGTTAACAAGAAACAAAACCATTATTTCCTGTCAAAGGGGACAGGCATTTAATTCCTGAAGTGATTCTAAAGGTTAGTAAAGATACATGGATATTTTTTCAACCTGCAAGTAATTAATTGCTTGGGTTTGCCAAAGAATCAGGTAGATTTATAGACATGTATACAGTTAGTTAGTCAAGTATTTGTGGTTGATTAGTGCCAAAAATACTAACTGGCTGCTTTCCCTTAAATAACTCAAATAGTCCATCCTGTTACTACTACTCTGAGCTTCATCACAGTGATCACATCTGCATGAAAATGTAGAATTTGCTTCCTAAATAAATACCTCTTGTAAGAACAATACCAACAGCAGTTCAAGCTTGGTCAGGACTCCCTCAGAACATGCTAAGTGCACAAGCCTCATGAGCAGGTCATCTCCAAAGGCTTAACAGACATTGTGGCAAAGATGAAATCATATGAAGACAAGAGGGAGAATTTGAGCTCTTATGTGTCACCTTTCTTCTGATAAATGTGATGTAATACTAACCAGTGATTCAGACTGCTTACTGTTACTGTAACAGAATAAAATCATGTTCAGGCAGAGTATGTTCAGGCAGAGTACTGTTAACCTTTTCCTTTCACTGCTGTGTTTCCTTGGCTAGTTCTTGGCCCAGCTGGAAAAGCGACAGGAAATGTCGCATACATGTGGACATTATGTGGCTGGCTGGGTGTTTTTCCCCACCATGTTCTTTAAGCAGGCTTGGAGCAGTCCTGAGGAGCATTAACATGCTGCCTCTGACAGCTGAGAGTATTTTGCCACAGGTGTAGTTTTCCCCAGAGGACTCTGGGTCTGAAAGCTGAAGAGGGAAGAGATGTCCTTTGGTGTCCTTGATCAGAAAGGAGTGCATAGCACTCAGCGGAGGGTTTATTTAACTGCTTGCTTGTATCCATGGGGCAGCATCAAGCATTAAAATATTAGTAAGAAATATGTTTACCAGGGCATTCTACTTTCACACTGCCCAGCAAAAGGGTGTAAAAATCATCCCTGAAATATGCCTCCCTCTGTGATAAAGAGTTGCAAGTGGGTTATAATTCAGACATTTCTAAAAGCAGTGATATGCAAGAGGAAGACAGACCACTGCAGCAAATGATGTAGGAGTAGAGAGATTACTGAGTAAGAGAAGCTAGAAAGAGAAATTACTTCTCGTGACACTAGGGAGGCACGTTTCAAACTTGGTTTATAATTGTATGTACTTTACCTGTCTCTGAAATTCTCTTACGTATATTAATGTTATAGCAATCTATATGAACAAAATGGGCAGTATGCCAAAGGGGGTTGTAATTTTCAAGTACCTCTGTATTGTTATTGGAGAGGGGAGGAGGATATCCACTAACAGTGTAATTATGTGGCAATTCCAGGGAAATTGATTATTATTAGCTTTTTATGATCACACTAACAAAGTCAATGATCCAAGATAAAATAGCAAAAATTAGTGCTTGAACAATATTCAGCAACAAGGTATCACCAGGTGAGAGTGGATGTATCTGAAACCAGCTAATTCCTGAAAGGGAAATGGCCAACTCCCACCAATTATAAGGATGGATGTGCTCTATTAAAGCCTGATCCACTTTAATGGGGGACTCCCAGCATAAGAGGCCACGTAAGTATGCAATGACACATACAGTATCCAGAAGTGGGTGGGTGTTTATTCTAAATACCCACATCACTGGGGTATTTGCACCTTTCACCAACAGAGAGAATTACAGGTAGTGAATACAGATCGATTTCTTCCAGTTGGTTATTGCTTTAACACAATCTTTTGTCACTTTTTCTAACATCTGCCTTCAGTCCCCCAAACGCAGCACGGAGACTGGGTACCTGCATAGTCAGAACTATCACTTGTCAGCCATGTCTTCCCCTTTGAGGCTTTGTGGTTTTATATATAATAATTAAAAATGCTTCTCTGAGATGTGAGAAGGCTTTACTAAAAGAAGAGCAAGTTGCTGCAATACAATAGCATAATATTTTTGAAGGTCATAATAATAAAGTAGGGGAAAGAGAATAACTATTATTGCTCTTTCTTGCAATTAGTTTGCTTTCCGATATCCCACACTGTAACTAGAACACTATTCAAGAACACCCATCACAGTGCTTAACAAGATTTAATGTACATTTATTCTTAACATGTGGAACATATAAAGATTTTATACTGAATAAATGAAATTCATTAAGCCAGAGGAAAAGGAGGAATTTACATCAAGTTTTTTCTTTTTTAACTACATTATCTTGAAATACAAATGCAGATTCTTGTCACTGAAAAATCTTTGAAGTTGTGTTTCTTCCTTTTTTTTCTTCCTGTATATATTTTTTGTCTGTAGACTGGTAACCATTTTCTTAAATCAATCCATACGTAACCATTTCCACACCTTGATTTATAAAGCAAATTGTGATCGGCTGCTCTCCCGAAATAGAGCATGACTTTATACATACAGAAACTTGTACATTACCCTCAGTTGTTGGTTTTCTGTGTTGGGTTTTTTCTTTTTTCTTTTTTTTTTATTATTTTTTGGAGATATGGCCCAAATGAAAGAAAAAAAAATAATTCTACTATCACTTTGTAGATACCACATCATGAAAAAGAAACTAAAAACTTTGTACTCAAAAAAAAAATGAGGGTATGTTTCATGTACAACTTCTATATACATCACGGCCCTTAGGCAATAAAAAAATATTTTAAAAAATGATTAAAGGAATTGTGAAGAACTGTCATTGTGGAAGGTCAAAAAAAAAAAAAAGATGTAGACAAGACAGTTCTGGTGAGGAAGCAATTGATGTTTAACTTCAGGTTTTGTTTAAAAATCTTTTAACTTGACTTATTTTGTTTTGTTTTGCTCCTAGCCTAATATAACCATTTCTCCTGAGGAGAAATCAGTATTGTTTTGGATTTTGACTACTGACTGACACCCTCCTTGATCCCCTATACCTACATCACTAGAATCTTCTATTGCACAGAGCTTTGGGTGATGGTATACAAGTTTTTTTTTATTTTTTCCTTATCTGAAAAAATAAAACACACAGGAACTTGGTATGTTGGTTATTTTTCACCTTTTTGTTTCAAAGTGGTGAGATTTTTTTCCCCATCATACAATGGTTTGCCATAACATTTTTTTTAAAAAGTCACTAGTTCGCTTCCCAAAAAATATGCAATACAAACATGGAAAAGAACATTGAAAAGGATAATCTATGGGAAAAAAAGTGTGACCTTTGAATGTACTAGACAGCAACTTTGGTTAAAAAAAATAAAATAAAAAGATGTACTTATACACATAGACAGCAAATATTAATTTCTTAACTGTTCAAATTAATAATTTCTTTAATTCCCAATTGGTAAATAGTGAATGGGGCAGAGGAGCAAAGATTCTTTTTTTTTCCTTCTTCCTACATTGGATAAACAAGAACAGAAAACAGCCAGTTATATGTGACCCTCTAATCTCCACTCACACATGCTTGGCTTCTCACTTATGTCATAACTGCCCAATCTGAAAAAGTACATCACAGATGACAGATGCAACCAGAGAGTTCAGGACAGCAGATATTGAGATATCCAGCAAACGACCCTCGTGCAAAAGGAACTCGGAGCGGTTCTCGTCCACTCTCGCCATGGCCAGCAAGGCCTTGGCTGCCCTGCACATCATGTCTACGCTAGGCGGCTCCAGAGGCGGAGGCTGCATGTGCATGAGGTTATGCTGGCTCTGCTGGTACTGGGCCATAGTGACCCCATCCTCCAGGAAGCTTATCAAGTTTCCAATGCTTCCTTTCTGCACAGCTATTGCCCTTGCTGCTAATGTGTCCCCCTGGGCAAGGTTCGATAGGAGCGCCATGGACATTTCTCGGCAGACCGGGTTTTTGCGGTCCCCAACGTACCTAACTAAAGTAGCGTAGAGTTTCTCCTGACGGCTGAATGGGGGGGTGGCCAAGATAAGGTCCACATTATTGTCCTGGATACTGAGCTTACACAGGGTCTCCAGCACAAGTCTCTGAGGCGAAAGAACTGAGTTGGGCCCCACGGTTGGAAAAGGATCCTGTGCCTCTGCAGACGGGCACACCATCCAGTGCAGCAAGCCATCCAAAATTGGCAAACAGATGCTTTCCGTATAAGCAGACAAGTCTAGCTGCCCAGAAATGTTGGCTAATGTGACCAATGTATTATCCCTCAAGACCTCGAGGCAGTCCCACCACCACTCATCCTTGCTGCAGGCCACCCCTTTGTCCTCCTCTTCCTCTTTCTCGTAAGTCTGCGGTGCTCGCTTTCTTTCTGGATGCTCGTGGTGAAGAAGGATCAACTTTCCCAGTATCAGCACCAAGCCTGGATGTTTGGACATTTCGGTGTCATTGCCAGGCACAAAAGACAAGCTACGGACGATATTTGACACACAGATGCAGCGTTTGGCCAAGGAGTCTTGCCAGTGAGTTATGGTGCATAGAGGAGTCTCATCCCGGCTCCTTGGCTCATCCTCTAGCAGTTTAATATTCCGGTGGCTTTTGGCTTGATGGATCCCGAAGGGAAATTTACTGCTCTCTGTTTGGGAACCAGAGTTTGAGTCTTCAGGTAGTGCCCCTGGCCGAGCTGAGAGGACATCATCAATGGTTGCTGTTATACTCTTTTCTTGCTGCTCCTCAGATTCGCCTTTCCCCTCGAGGTCCTTCTTTTTGCTTGGAGAGTTCAAGGGAGGAGGGGCTTTCCTGCGTGGTGGAATCTCCATCTTGCTTTCAAAGTGAGTCTGGATATGCTCAGTTGTGTCACCACCACCAAGCTGCCAGTGGAGAAGTCCACTATCAAATTCCTGAACGCGTCCAAGTTTGTCAGATCGGTCAACAACAAATAGATTATTTTTCTTTACAATCTTTATTGGCAGCTTGTCAAATTTACTGGCTTGTTTTGGCCTCTCACTTGGATCAGCAATGGCACCAGGAGTAGAAAAAACAATGCTCTTTTCTTCTCCTTCTACCTTTTCATCCTCCCCCTCCTCCTCATCTTCATCAAAATAGTCAATACATTCGTCATTCTCATCTTTTCCAGTATCCTCTGCCAAGGACTGACTATCATCTTTCTTGGCTGCTTTATGATCAAGTGCTTTGTGGCCTGGATCTCCCACTTCATATTCCATAAGGATTCCAAAAATGTCAATCAGACATTTTCTAAAATATTCTACTAAAAGCTCAAGAAATCCAGACAACTGAGGGAAGAAGAAAGAAAGAACATAATAATCACATAAGTATTTTTGTCTGCATGGAATTTTACTAGGAACACTGATGCATTCATGTGTGAATATTTGTCTCATCCTGCTGTGGACTTGTGGCTAGGTTCTGCATGGCAGAAGTTAATCAAAAGAAATTCTTCTAGAGTCTGTCCAAACAGTATATAATGTCAAATTATCATGGCTCTGTTTGCTTCAGCTATGAGAGGTACAGAACTTTATTAATGTCTCCTTTAAGCCACAGTAGACATCTGGCTTAGCTATTCTGTCCCCTTGGAAATGCCTATTACTCTTCATTTTTTGTACAGAGTACTGAAGTTCCTAACTTGGCTATTTTTTCTGATTTGTACTTTTATTAGATATCTAAAGTTTGCAATTTTTCCTTTCTTCCTTTGTCTCTAAAACCAATTGTCATGTAGGAACCTGCAGTTCAGGGTCCAGGTACTGATATCCTAGATTAATATCTCATCTCTATTGGAATAGATCAATTTTTTGTCTGGCAGTAGTTTAAAACTGTTATTGGAGGCTGGTGCTGTAAGTCACCCTTCAGAAACAGTTTTCATTTAGGTTTAATCTTCTTAATTAACTTGTAATCACTTTCTTATGGAAAGGCAGTACTTGGACTTGGTATTAATTTACACTTAGTGGCTTTATTATTAAAAATTCTTTGTTGTTATGATGCATTCAGCTCAATTTTCTGGCTTTTAATGTGGATTTTTTTCAATTGTGCATTAATGGGTTTTCAGTAAAATGTCCATTCTCTATTTTGTCCATTCTATATTCTGTTATGATTGCCAGCTTCTCAAAGAACTAAGAACAAACTGATGCTTATCAAAACCACAGGAGTTACCAGGCATCATATGATCCTGGCTGCCACTGGAAACAGAGTCCAAAGCAAACATAACAAAAGAATATAAGTATTTACAATATGTCTGGTATTCTGTGCCATTTGCATAGGGTATATTAACACAATTTCTGTCAGAATTCAGAGGAGATTCACCTCCTTTAACTTCAAACACCCACACTAGTCACACAACCTAACCTAATTGTCTTGATTCCTTTTATAATCAATGGTCTTTTACAGGCCATTTCTAGGGTATGATTCATCTGACCTATTTTAGATCTCTTTTTCTGGGTGAGATAAATCATGCTATAGATATCCCTAGTTCTAAAGTCAGGTGGGATGTAATGTACCATTTGTGTCTGTATTTAAAAAAAAAAGTCATTATATTTAAAAAATTATGAGCTACACTATTAGTAACCAAGGAATGAATGGAGGAGAGAAACTGAATATTTAATTTGTACAAATTTTAGATGATGTGAATTATCAGCATGCCATTTATTACTACCACCTAACAGGCAAATGATTAGAGCAGAGCTGAAAAATGCTGGGAGGCAGTGAGGCGAAAGCACACACTGTTAAATCCTATGTTGCTTGTATACTATGGATAGACAGTGGATTTTAGCCTTTAAATTGTCAATTTGGTATTCCTGAGAAAACTTAATTCTCTGGAAGAAGAAACGGAACAGAAAATAAGCAATTAAATAAAATCCCACAGTCTCACAGGGAAGTACTGAACAGGACAAGTTGTCACCAAAAACCAGTTTAATATAGTCTTGCAAAGTCTTTAAAGAAACACAGATTAAGAATGATTACTAACATACTGCTGTTTTGAAGGATTATACTATCATGTGTGTGAGTTTACACATTAGGCTTTTGGCAGTGCTAAAATTCTTACATTCCTACATTCTTCTTTCTACAAGAAACATCCTTTCTTCAGGCTTCTTTATTTCCTCTATGTGACCTATATCTGTCTCTTGTTACTCACTGTTGCCAATCATAAACAAGTGCAAGTTTTTCAATATTAAAATATATGTTAATTAGAAAAAAATGGAAAAGCCAGCAGCATTTTCCTAAGTGTCTTGTTTCACTTTTCTTTCCCTGTAAAGTTGGGAAGTATAATGCTTTCCCACCTACCTGAGAGAGGTTGAAAGTAGCAACAGTGCTGTCATCATACAGAAGAATATTAATAGTGTCGAGCGCCCAGGTACTTTCAGCCAAAAGACCAGATTTAAGAGACATCATCACTCTCCAGGCCTCAGGAGTTACTGGAGAAAGAGGGAGAAGTAAAACAGTATTAGTGCATCCGTGGAGACTGTTAGTGAATTCTGAAAGAGTAAACTGTGACATTCTGAGGATGCAAATTTAAATTAAGTGGCTACTGATTAAGACCCTATTTTCACTGCTTAGTTCTGTTCAGTTTTCTGTAACTGCTGCTAAGCCTTAGTGCTGGAGAATATCCTGGCAAGGCCCTTCTTCCTGACACTGCTGAGCCTGAAACAATCGTACAAACTTAAAGAACTTGACTAACCCAATTCATCAGTAAACAAGGCAGAATACTCTGTCAGGAATGTGGAAATTTGAAGTATGAAAACTTGAATGGATGAAATGTAACCAAAATTTAAGATAAGAAAATACTTGGGGATCTTTTTAAGAAGTGGGGGAGAAACAAACAGGACAAATACTGTGGAATGATTTAATGGATCATTCAAGGAAAGCAGAGACTGCAACTACAGAGCAGAACAGCATGAGCTTCCATGGAACAAAAACATACAAAGCTTTGCTAAGCTAAATGCTGTACTGGTGATTTAACAGACATTCTAAAGGACCTTTCAACACATCTCATTTTGAAATCTGAGGCAAGCTTCATTTTTAATGCATTTGCGAAGACCTCAAGTCTCCATATAAAATACTGCTTTCATTTCATGTCAGATTGTCTGGGATGAGTTTTACCTATCATCCTCACTGATGCACGTTATTAAGTTTTTATTGAAAACAATCACATTGTAGTTACCAAAGTTCACTATTTGTCAAGAGTGTCTTAAAATGTGAAAAAAACCCCAAAACCAGAATCAAAGTCCCTTTCCTCACAATTTATATTAGGGTTTTTTTTGATGCTTACCAATATCTTTTGAGGTAATCTTTCGTCTTGGTTTTAAGACTGGTTGGGATGCTTCTACAGAGCCTGGGGGGAAGGTAATCTCTCTCCTAATTGGTGGTGGTTGGGGTGGAGGTCCTGTGACCTGTGACACTGGAACTGTGGGTATAACCTTTTGCATCTTCATGGAGGGTAGGAAAGGAGACTTGCTTGGAGACATACGGTTTTCCAAAGAGCGCTGGAAGGATGCTGGACTTGGAGCTCTGGAGATGTGGTTTGGCATAGAGGGTGGTGTCTGGTAGGATGACTGAGGAGGTCTAGTGATAGGCTGCATGGAGGCTGAGGATGACATATAAGAAGGCTGCCGTTGGTTGACATGAGAAGGCCACTGACTCTCGTGGTTTATCCTCTGGTCAGGTACCATCATATCATCAGTGCGATTCATCCCTGGATACGGAGGGGCCTGTGCAGGGCCTCCTGGACCTTGCCTGTTCTGGTAAGGGTAAGGCATATCATTTCGTGTTGGCCACATGTTCTGCTGAGGACCTTCACTGGAGGATGACGACTGCATGGGGCCACCGATCATCTGGGGAGGTATTCCATGCTGCTGCATTTGTCCTGGGCCCTGCATCCTTTCCCTGTTGTATGGATATGGGTACTGTCCCTGCATTGGCCTTCTGTCAGGCCCTGTGTAAGCGTTGCCGTACTGGTTATACATTTCCTGCTGCTGGTTGCCATACTGCATGTTATACATATCCCCTTCGTGGCGTTTGGCTGGAGGCCCATACATGCCATCCATGTGTCTCTTGTAGTTCTGAAAGAAAATTTTGGAAAGATGTGTCACTTTTACTCCACCCACAACACGAATATACTGGATGAAAGCTCATTCAAAAAGCTGAAGGCGCTTAGTTCTAGAGGGATCATGCCGACTCCAGAGTCGGGCACACAGCGCTGTTAGGCTTGATCCAGTGCTTTCTTTTTAAGCCTCTGTTTTGCTGTGCTTATAAATGAATACTAAATGGAAGCTTATCCTTGGGCTAAATTTTCTTATGCTTGCTCTATTTTTTTTCCTTTCCTTCCCCATCTGTGAGACTAAATTCCACTGGTCATTTCATACATGTATGAAAAGGCAACAGTCCTCACCAACTAAGATATTTTCACTTCTTTTTTATGCTTAGTCTATTAAGAAGAAAAATCTTAAAAAAAATTCAAAACCACCCAGTGAATCATTTCAAGAGACAAGCACTGAATAAACTCTTAAAGTAACAAGATATGCTGCAAGCATGCATGTCTGAAACACTGAATCTTACAATATGACATCAGCTACAGACAATAAATTTATTAATAGGAGAAAACAATCTGCTGCATTTGACACTCTGTGTAATTCCCAGGAATACTGTCCTCTTTGGGCAACTGTCCTCTTCCCAAATCATCCTAATTACATTTAATTTACTGTGAGATTATTACAGCAAATGGTCACATCCAAACGTTCTGTTCTAGTTTATGCAGGTTCTTACCCTGCTGTTCTATAATGAATTAAGCAATGTAACTAACAGCTGCCACCTATGGTTTATTCCCTCTTTGTTTCTCACCCTCTCAAATGGGGAATGTTGTGTGAGGTAAGCTGTTTTACCTCGGGGAGAGCTGAGTGGTTTTTAAACCATACAAGCTTGAATGTATTTATGTTTAAGATGGCAGAACAAAAAAAAGACATGTTGCTCTTTGAGGGGAAGGTGGTAAGGTTTGCAGCGGTCCTTAGTTCCTGTGGGAGTTTGTTCCACAGTTCAAACCACACTGAGTGTTCTGAAGCAAAAAATGTGAATTAAATGGGTGATTTTTGAATATATGATCTATGGCAAATTCAAAGTTACAGCTCCCCCGGAAACTCAGTAGCTCAGTAGCATTGTACAATGTATACTAATGTACTAGAGTTAAGATCAGATAAAATTCTCTCTGTGTTCAATATGGGAAAGTTAAAACAGCTCTGGGATTCATAAAGTCATCTTCCAACTTTGGTGCACATAAAACCACAACTACTATATTGTATGAAAGTATTTTTTTTAAACTTACTGTAGAAGCTTTCTGGCTATCTGAGAAATACCTATTTCCAGCCTTACATGAACTATTTGCTGTAGCAAATTGCACCCTTGGGGCCAATTTATACATTAAGCAATGACTTGGCAGCAGCCACACCTAAGAAGGTCGTGTTTGTTTTGCCACAGTGACTCAGTGCTCACAGCAGACACTTGGGAATGAAGCATGTGCCTTTTTAAAAGCACTTCAGCACCCTGGTACATGCAGTGCCAATGTGCCCAATGGTCCCCAGTGCAGAGGACAATATTGCACCTGAGCTCCTCCCTCCTGTGGACAAGCTCAGCAGGACATTGAGACTGCACAACGTGTCTCTCCACTGAGATGTGGAATTCTGAGACCTCACAGAGGACAAAAAGCCACCAACACAGGGCACCTGCTGCATAATAGCTCTTGGGATGAAAGCATTCATACAGGAACTGGAAAACCTGGCTCCAAGTGTTTCATTAGCCCCAGGAGTTCATGCTCCAATCACCTCCTTTGCAGGTCATTCCCTAGCCTTCGGGCTGTAGATAAAGCTTTGAAAGGGTCGTTTTTCACATTCCTCCTGAACCACTACAGAGTAAGATTTAGGAAATTGTAAATAAGCTAATGGCAACAGAATGTCTAGCTAAATGAAGAAGTGGAATCCTCTGGGGATGGAAAAGAGAAGCTGAGGCTGGTCAGGATCCTTGTCCTTCATTCTCCACTGCTTTTCTGCATTAATGCATTTTGCTTTCAAGAGTCATTGTACAAAATATATAAACAGCACTAAGGACAGGGCCAAATATATTTTTACAATTCTAGCTGTCTCCTTGCTTAAAGGAACATGTAGTTAATATATTCCCTGCACATGTTAGCATGGAATATCACAAACTGTTCTGTTATATATCTTTGCAGTTCCCCCACTAAATCACCTAGACTGCTAGCATATGCTCGTCATAAAAAACAACAAAACAGTCTTCTGATTATGCCATCTTTGAGATGTTATCAACCAAAGAGATAAACAAGAAATTCTGAAATTTAAATTTATATATGCTTTTAGTACAGTGCAATCTAAGATCTGTTTTGGTTTCTCCCCACCGCACTCCCAACTCCTGACCCCTATTTCCTAGTAAAACTCTATCCCAAACTGAAAAGAACTATCTGAAATTGGCTCAAAACTAGTTTACATTTCAGTTTTTTATAATAAGGAAATGCTTTCTATTCTGAAAGCCAACTTCAGGTATTGTATGACTAGAACCGAATCAATAACACACAGAATGAAACTGATCCTGTTGAAGTCAGTGGAGTTTTGCTATTGACTTCTAATGTGGGATTTTGCTCAGAAGGTATTAATCATGCATGTAACAAAAAAATCTTATTAATTAATATAATTTGTATTTTTGAGTTGTAGGAATTGGAGAGACTGCAATGTACAAATTTTTAAACTATTTTTAACACCAATAACATTCTCTCCTATGTTTTTGTACCATATTATTACTAGAGACATCATGCTGGAATATGCCCTCTGATCTAAATTAAAGATAGGTATCTCATATGACCCACCAGAACACTGAAAATAATTGAGAGTGTTGCTCATTTTACTTTGTTCCAGTTCTCTGTTGGGTTCACTTGGCTGCATGACATTAAATTAAGGTCCTTGAACCTGTCATCCAAACAGCTTTTCTATTTGTTCCTTCACTTGTTACTTCACTTCTGTTTGTCACTTCACTTAACTATGCTTTATACTTTCCCAGTCTGCTGGTTATTAACTTGGGACAATCACCTGATGCACATCCAAAGCCACAGAACATCTGTTAGAATTTACATTCTTCCAGTGTAAGGAACACATTTACCTACAGCTGCACATACATTGGTTATCCATACAGGCTGTGACTTTGACCAGAATTACAATGCTCCTCTGTGCCAAAAAACATACACTTTATAAACAAATTTTTCAATACAGAATCCTGGGTGAATTTTTTGAAACAAATGTTATGAACATAGCTATTTCCCCCCTCTACTACCTGCTGCTGTGGATACATTCCAGGTTGATGTCCTCCATATGGTGGCTGTCCTGAGGGAGGTCCTTGTCCTGGATACTGCTGCCCATATGGTTCATGCCTAAAATAAAGCATTCAAATCAATACTTAGAGCTGCTGGAGTTTTCAAGCCACCAGGAAAAGTAAATTCCTCTGAAAATCTTGCACCTTGAAGGTATCTGCCATCTGGAAACAAGCTGTAGGTACAGTCTGGTTATGGTCCTGAGCCTGAGGTAGTAAGCTCTGCTGGAGCTGGTTGTGGAAGGAAGGAGGTAAAGTAGATAGAAGAGAGGGGGAGCAATGAAAATACAACAGAGGGATTTAGAGGGAGCAGTCAGGAATGGGAAGAGGGTATGGTCAGCAAAGAGGTAAGAAAGGCAGCTGCAGACATGGGGAGCCCATCCTTGGTGGGGAAGTGTCTGGTGTAGAGCTAAAAGTTTGCAGGTAAAAATTATTGTGGCAAGCTACAATTTTAATACAATTCTAATAGCAAGCTATTAGAATTATTTCTGGATTATTCAAGAATATATCAATTTAAAGTGAGTAAAAACAGTACTCATAATTTTGGTAATGTTTGTGTATTTTTTAATTAAAGTTGCATAATGAAGCATACACAATAAGAAACAAAGTTGTGTTGCACTTGGAAACTTACCTGCGGCCATTAAGACCTCTGAGGAGCACTACAGTGCAATATTTTTAGCACATATGAATGAAATTTAGGTTGCTGAAATCAAGTACTTGGAAAGCATTAGGACTGATAAATAGCACTGTATTGCAGGCTAATATGTCAGTAATTTCTCTCTGTACACTATCAGTGAGAACACATCAACAATTAGAGGATAATTATAGAAGAAATTTATCAGGAAGAGTTACAGAAACAGAGAACTGGGGAACTTGACATGTTAAAAGAACTAATGGGGCCTCATTTTTCCTAACATAGAAAACTAATTTCTTTTAAAAAGAGATGACCAGAGAGAAAGAAATAGCAATTCAGTGTCTCTAAAATTATGACATGGATGGAGAGAAATTATCCAATGCCAGTTAAAAGAACAATGTAAATGAGGGGACTTGTCTGTAGCTGTCCAAGAGTATATGCAGTAAGACAAAATTCAGCAAAGGTACACACATGTTATCCACAAAGGATGACTTTCTAAATGTTCAGTGTTTTAGCCACAGGATAACCATAAGCCAGGTGAAATTGTGGAAGCTGGGATCATTTAACGCTGCTCTGGAGAACATGGGCCTGTAAACTACGTTCTAGTCCTGTGCTTCTTTTCTAACAGCTGATACTACTACTGCAGAAATCAACTCACTCACAGGAGCCTCTGCTCCCCCTGCAAGAACTGAACCAAGGGTAAAAGCCTAAACAAGAGAGCAGAACAGAAGTAACACAGCGAGAGGCCACATGCTGTGCCTCATGCTCCCAACAGGGGCTGCCAGCTGTTAGCTGGTTACTGTGGGTACTACAAACAGAGAAATCAGTGTTCACCTTTGCTGGCCAGGGTAACAATTAGGAAAGTACATGCTTGGGTCACTGTTTGAAGGCACCACATTGCCTTGACCAGGTGGTACCATACTGCCTTCACGACCCAGCCCATGATCCAACCTAAAAAATGACAAAGGAAACCCTATTCTGTAAAAAAGTACATATTTTCCAAAATTGCCAACCTAATAAAATAAATCACACCCTTCAAAGGAAACATTCCCTTGACTTAACACCTTCCACTGGAGCCCTTATTCTCACCAACTCCCCAGCAATATGACCTATTGAATAGCATGATGATATTTGTTTTACTTGACACATCTACTACTTAAAACTACTGACTGAAAACTACTTTGCCCTTACACTTTAAAGCCCCACACTGCACCGCTCTGTCAACCATCAGGAAACAAAAAGAGAAGCTAAGTACACAGCCTAATGAAAGGAAAAGCAGGAATATGGCCAGAGCAGCAAAATCTGCCAGAATACCTAATATAATCCAAACATTCCCAGAACATTCTGCTTGCTCTACCAATGCTTAGACATCAGTGATTTTATCACTTTCTATTTCCAAAGCCTTTCTCCAGATAAACAAAAGATGACCAAATTTATTTCACGTACTTCACTGAATGACAAAGTTATGAGAGCCCTGCTGAACACACTGCAAGACTGATACTGCTACAGCTCTGACAACAGACTCCAGACTCTCCAAAGGCAATTCACCCACAGACCACAAATCAGACACATTTAGACTGTGCATTTTGTTTTTCATTAAAAGCCAACTAGCAACTGTTTAGGTAAAAAACATGGCCAGGAGACCAACTCAAGTGCTACTTTATGCTATCACAGCCCAGCCCAGCTGCCAGCTGAAGGCAGCTGTCAGACACCCATGAGCTGATCTGCTGCAGCCTGAGTGATTTCTAAGGTGTGACAATTCCTCCTTATTAATTTCTATGAACAGCTAGACTCAGTCATTACCAGTGGTTTGACTCCCAGTGATTTAGTAAGATGCTGTAGGAAATGTACGCTGTTATGTTCTCTGCAAGGTGGAATGGAAAAATGAAAAGGGAAGAGAGAGGATCATTTTCACTAATAGGCTTTGCTTTTTCCTGAAGATTGACTCACCTCCTGTCATAGCCACTTCCATAAGAGAACTGCTGTCGCTGGCTCATGCTCATGTTGGACATTGCTCCAGATGGACTCTGGTTATACATATCTTGTATTCCACTGTTAGGCATTTGTCCAGGGGTCATGAAAGGCTCATTGCTTCCAGGCACTGCAACAGTCAGTGAAATTAAATTTATTAATCTGGGTGTTTGAAGTTCACTTTCTTTTCAATGAAGTATTTTAGGAGAATGTTCAGATCCCTAACACTGCCAAGGAGATTTAGCAGGTGGAGGTCTAACAAGCTCTCTGGGGTCTAATGGGAACACATGAAGCACCACCACTACCAAGATGATGGGCATAATATTAAGGAGCTGCAAGTAAGGAAAGAAATCTCCTCTTATGGAAATGAGCTATCAGGCACCAGGCAGCTGCTTCCCTTTGGTCTTCACAGCTGAAGATGAACTTTACTCTTGTTCTTTTCACTGAAACAATGCTAAAAATGAACGCAAACATAAACCTCACAAAACAGATGAAAGCAAATCTGCTAGTTTGAACTACAAAGCTGTCAGAATCAAGCTTTTATTTCCCCCCATAAAACCCTCATACACATATATACAATAATGTTGTTTTGGAAAGGATACTGTATCCTAATGTAGCTTCTCAAGTAGGATGGGCGTATTCTATGGGTCCAAGAAGAGGCACTATTATCAGATATAAATCACCAACAAATAGAAGAGACTCTAACCTCCAGTCCCTCATAGTAGATACTGAACAGATATTTCTGTTTCAACAGGATGAAGTGAAATGTATGACAAAGTACAACACACTTAATCTCATATGGATATAAAACCTAAAGTGAATCTCAAGCAGAGTGTTTTCCCTTCCTTCAACTGCGTTATATGTTAGTGTCCACAGTCCAGGCAAAAGGATTTAAATGAAAGGCTTTTTAAAAAAAATCACATCCAATTAACTACCTCTTTTAAAGCACCTCCCCACTTCATCATATCTCTCCCTTTCCTCAGTTTCAGGGCCTCTTCTTGCCATATCTCCCTTTTGCTCTGTTTTAGTTTACACTTAATCTCCTCCACCTGCTCTTCTCTTTACAGCCATTGTGAGCCCTGCCTGTGTTCTTTGCTCCTACTTTCCTATATCTGAGGCATGCAAGATTGATTAACTTTAAAATCTTCTTACAATATCCACAAAACCAGCTGTAGTTTAAGTACCCAAAAGGACCAGAGTCAATTTGGAAATGAATTTTAAATTTTGCTTTTTAAAACTAAACAAACTTAGAGTGTGTTTATCACCTTTTATCACCTTTTGTCAGGGACTGCCCAAGTAAGAAAAAAATTAGCTTTACTATTCTGAAAAATATGTAAACTGAGACAGAGAGTATTAGGAGGCTCGCTCAGTTTCACACAGTGAATTCCCAGACCAGTCCTACTACAACCAGGCATGTTGCTTCACCACTTTTTTTTTTCACATTCTTACAGTGAAGTCCAGTACTTGATTTGCAGAGTAGCTTACCAACCTCAAGAAATACAAATTCTAACCCTATGATTTACGCCATTTCCCAAAATTTATTCCTACAAACATTTTTAGGATTCTCTTAATTCCAAAATAATGGGCATGACTCTGAGTGGGGAAAATATGACCAGACCAGAAACTCAACTGCACTGCACCTCTCTTTTTGCTACAAGGACACCAATGGCAAAATCATCAAAGTGAAAAAGCTTATTATGACTACAAAATCTTGACTACCTAAGACACATGGAAGAACATTTAAGCTCCCAGAAAGAAAATACCTTTTCTCATTCCACCGAAAGGATCTTTATTCGGCTCATATGGTATCCTTCCCATCATATCTGGCATGTTTATTCCCTGCTGGTATGGTGCATTTGGCGTCATGGAGTTTCGCTTTGGGAACGCTGAATCACTTACATCAGAAAAGGGATCATGCACACTGACTGCGCTGTTTCTGGCAGATTAAGAAGAAAGAAACATTAACATCATCCTGTATTCTTAAGAAATGTGAAAACAGCCTAGTCTACAATAAATGCTGTGGCAGTGATCAGTGCAGGATGCATAAAAGGAAGATGCAAAAGACTTTCACAATGGACAATCATTTAAAAGAATCTACCCACTTTTT
Source organism: Camarhynchus parvulus (assembly GCF_901933205.1). NCBI lineage: Eukaryota > Metazoa > Chordata > Aves > Passeriformes > Thraupidae > Camarhynchus > Camarhynchus parvulus. The sequence continues at coordinate 52,683,771 of NC_044573.1, forward strand.
CCTCAGCCTTCTCTGTCTACTTACCTTAGAGATCAGGGTTTTTTATTTAATTCTATTGTTTGTGCATTCCTATTACTCATTTAGAAGTCTAAACCTTCCTGAAATTTTACTAAGCTGTTTTGTTCTTTTTTACGTAGAAAACTCAAACGGAATTAAGATGATTAAAGAAGGTACTTGCTATTCTTTCTGCAGCATTACAGATGGAGAAAAAAAGAAGTTGGAGTGGCTCCGCACACAGTACAGAGCTCAGTCATGTTCCTGCTGAAGTCATAAAAAACTGTTTTGCTGGACTTCAGTGGGCTAAGGCTCCTTAATGAATGGTGAGACAGCTTCACTTCAGATTAAGCTGGTCTGTGAGACTTACAGAGCACAGAACTGAAAGGGATCTCTTGGTCCACCCAGTTGAACTCTCTGCTATCTCAACTACTGTTATTGTATATGCTTTTCACAATTTGAATTCAAGTAACACCTTTAAACCACACATTTCTCCTTTCTGAGCATGATCTGTTGACCAGAGGTGTACAGGATAAGCGAGGAGAGGAAGGTTGTGGTTCTAAGTAGGTGCTGTTGGGTTCCACCTTCCTCCCCACTACTGACATATTGACATGCACTTCTTTGCACTGGTGCTTGTCTGATCCTTTTCTGGTGTTTAGAAAGCTAATGGACCTCTCTCTCCTCCAAAAATAAGTAGTTTTCTGCCACTTTTCAGGTTCTGACTGGTTTACCACAAAATCCTACAAGTACCAAAGCAGCTAGGAAAGACTGGATTAAATTGCTGTAGAAATAGAGCAATAAAAAATGAAGCAAAGCCCTTTTCATACCTGCCACCCTGCATAGGTGTCATCTGTCCATGAGGTGTGGATGCTGGTGTTGGGGGCTTCAAATCGCCTGGCACTTCTGTCATGGAATTACTACCAGTGGACTGAGGAGTCTGTGGGCCTTGCAAGGAACCAGAATTAGCTGAAAAATTGAAAAAAAAAAGTAATTATGAAAAGGTAGCAGCCAAATTCCTGTGGAAATAATAATCATCAAGGAAAAAAATGATTCTTTCCTCCAGAAGCCTGTGTATACCTCAATCCACCTCAGTACTTCATAACTTCCCCCAAATCCTCTGAGATCAGGATATGCTGTGTAGTAATAGCCATCATCTTTCCTAGAACCATGAATTTAATCTGCTGCCTGAAGCAACATGGATAGAAATCATCCAGATGAAGGACCATTTAAATCAGAGGTCAGAGATACAAAGTTAATTGTCTGTAGTTTACGACAGAGTAAATGAAGGTTGTTCTTTGGCATAGCTTCTTCATATAATCACTATCACAACACATGTGTTTATAAGAAATATTTCAGCCAGAAGCTTTTCATCATAAATTTAAGCTGCCATATTAATATAAATTCATGGTTTTATTTAGCACTAAAAGGCAGACATTTCCATGGTGAAACATAGCAAATATTAGTGGCACACTGCAATCCCATGTCGTCTTTGAGACAGCATGGCAAAAGATGGTATTTAAGAAATGCAAAAGGCAATCTGGGATCAGAAGAAAACAATAACTGAAAGTAGAATTTGAACAGGAGGCTACAGATAACACTCCTAAAAGCATTGTAAAAATTTAAATGGGCATCTTAACAAAATGTTAGTTAGCATCAGTGATGGTAAAGCATATGTAACAAGGCCAGGTCAGTTCTGCAAAGGATCTGTTTAATCTGCAAAAATTTATTTGTGGAGATCTCAGAAAGCAATAGAGTATCTGCACTAGGGTCCTCCTTAATGGAGGTAAATACCTTGATATTCTTGGTATAACAAACATAGAAGAGCATTTTACTGTCGTGTTCCAATGTGACTGAGCAGCAATAAGGGCATTAAATTAATACAACAGATATTGGTAATAGTGAAGCTAATGGTAAAATACACCCAGACCAGTCTTCCAGAGTAGACACCAAAGCCACTATTTTCATGTGACTGCTGAACAGAAACATGCCCTGAGCCCAAAGCTCTACACAACAGTTTTATGACTTAGAAGGTGGTAAGTGAGGATTAGTAACAGCATCTAAGCCTTGGATCTGACAGGTCTTGCAGCAGAAATCCTGTGAAAGGAGAACTTGTAGGATTCAAGTCTTTACATGCAACTGGGGAAAAAATTACCAACAGAAAAAACTGACAAATCTAGCACACTGAGTAGGACATGGATTTGGCTTGAGAGGTCCTTCTTTTTTATAAACTGTCACGTAAGTGTTTTATTATGCCTGCCTATCTACGCTGAGCCAATTAACAAAACTTTATAAATTACTGTTACAGTGAAAATTGGAACAAGCAGTATGGGTTTTTCTTCTGTATATGAAAGAGAGTAGTTTATAATTGACTCAGAATCCTAGAACACTCATCATCCTGACAGGCAGAGCTTGTTTTTAACTGAAGAACACCTTTTTTGTATGTGTTTCATATATATCTGTAACACATGTTCCCCTATCTGGAAATCAGTCTCAGTAGCAAGTGCATATGTAAATTCACTTTGTGTGCACCACATTGTTCTTGTCGTCAGCTTTTTGAGGCAGTTTTTAATTATGTTTACATAGTAATGAGGTTCAAAAAAAGTTTAGGAAAAGCTCTCTAATTGCATTAATACAGGAACAAGAACATTTGCAACAGCTAATATTAGTTATATTAGTCTACAGTTAGCTGAAAGCTTTAGTGCTATAATAAAACAAAAACTAACCATATTCACATAAAATGAGCTCTTTGTATATTTGACCCCTAAGCAGGTCAGGATCATTCTTCTCCCCTTGAGCTTTAAACACAATTCTGTATTCTTCTAAAAAGCTTGAAAGCATTTCTGAGTTATGTCACAGATTGTCACATATTAGAAACATGTAAGCAAACATCTTAGTGTACCCAAATACTTGCTGTAAATTCAGATATTGCCTAACCCTGAATATTTCTCTTAAGCTGGGCTATTAAGAAGCAATTAAACTCTTCCCTATCCTATCTGAGCAAGAGCTTAATTCATATCTCTAGCAAACCTAAAGGAAGAAAGTAAAAGATTTTTCAGCATTTACAAGCTTCAGGAGTGCAAATTTATCAATAACAATGTGTTTTATATCATATTCTATAAAGAATGGTTCAAAACAAAAATAAGATACCCAATTGAGAAGCTACAAGTCCAATTTCCATTTTAGAGTGGCAGTTACAAGGTTGGTTATTTTTCCTCTATCTTTCTAAATGACTGGTTATATACAACTGAAAAAAATGGAAGGCAAATGCTGTCAAAGTTTCTGGTACTGCTTTGTTAACACACTTTGCCCCTGACCTCCACTGGGTTAGGGACGCTTCTAGAGAACAGGAACTGCAAGTGTTTCAGTCTCTGGATTAGGACTCCATCTACCAAGAAGAGCCTGTATTTCCTATTTCACCTTAAATTTTACATTTGCTGGGCTGCACTCTGAAATTTTTACATCTATTTTTGCAGGGATTTTATTATGTCAGCTGCTTAATTTTGATTGTGGACATTGTGAAAGAGAAACAGTATCTTTTAGAGTGCTTAAAAAGCTTCAGTATTAAATCAAGCTCTAAGAAGGAAGACAAACAATAATGTTCTTTTGGAAAAGTAATCTCTGCTTACATGATTCTGCAGCTATCTTGGGGATGTCCAGGAAAACACCTGTGGGTTCATAGCTACTGAATTCCTCATCTCACATCCACATCTAAGCAATAATTGTCTTTCAGGTATCACAACAGATTTGTAAGAATTTGCTTTTCACAATACAAAATACATCAAAACTTAAATATAATTGACATCCTGGTCAGTGAGAAGGTGAGGTCTGCCACAGTTTGCTGTGGAAGCATGTGTTAATAACACATGATAGCATGCATTGTTCTCTGCAGCATGGAATTATGGTACTGGAATGCCTTTTGCCTTTCAAAGCCTGCATGACAGTAAGTATTGTTTTCAGGAAAGACCCTTTATTTACCGGAAAAGAAAAATGCAGCTAAAAAAATACACTAAACCTTTCTCTTACCAGCAATTTTTTCCCTTTGGAAAGAAAAAAAAAAAAAAAAAAAAAAAGAAATAAAAGAAAGAAGAATGAAACCTCTTGAAACTCCATTAATATGAGGCCTGACATGCTCTCTAGGATATCCCTACCTTTTGCCAGAAGCTACAAATGTATACTCTAAAGTAAACAATGGAAAGGTTACTGAAGGTTAAGTACATTCACATACTTCAGAGTGAACAGCCAGCCACCACGCTGGGAAGATAATTTACACAGCACGAACCCAGTGCCCCAGCTAGCTGGACTGGGGGCCGCTGGCTGCTGCAGGGCCCCCTGGGCAGGCATGGATGCAGGCACAGGGCCACCTCCTCCTGCCCCCCCAGCCACCCCTCCCACCCTCTGGCCCATCCATCTTCAGTGGGGATTCCCTGGCTGGCCTCATGACACGCTCCATGACATCACCTGCCTGCTAATAATAGCATCCAGTCAGGCACCCGCCAGCAGCGCAGAGACGGATGGCTTTGGATACAGAGGCACTCACTGAATGGCTGTGTCCTGCCGTGCTGTGCATGTCCCCCTCCAGCACCCCCTCCCCAAGTCTCGTTTCTCTGCTGCCAAGGAAACGCAGCAACACACTCCTGGTGCCTTGTTGCTCCCTCCTTCCAGCACAAGCCTACGATTTTCCCAGGTTTGCATTAATGAAATCTCTGTTGACATCAGGGCCAGCTGCTGTTACTCACAAGCATCCTCAGCTGAACCACTCTGGCCATCCTGCTCATTCAACACAGGATAAACTCTGAGCCTGTTATTTTGAGAGCTGTGCACACATAACGGCACACTGCAACTAAGAATTCAGAGTGCCAGAGTACAGCAATGGAAGGTAACTCCTTCATGCTGATGGTCCTTTGGAATTTTTTCTCCAGCATCCTTTACTGCTTACAGGAATGGCGTCCAGAATTCTTCTCAGTTTAGAACTTGCCACATTATTTGTGAGCATTTTGGTCAAAACTATCAAACACACATGAGAGGAAAAGCATTTTGTCTTTGCACTTGCTCCTGGAAAGAAGGAAGACCTACAATGCCTCTCTCTCTAAGGGAGTTTTTATGCAGCGAAAGTCATCAGCAGGTGCCATGGCCCTTGGCACAGACCCAGTGATCAGGACAGAAGGCCATCAGGGATCCTCCAATAGTTAGTCTGTCATTAGGCATTTGCTGCTGGCCTTCACTGCTGATGGTATCACCTGACCCAGGCAGATTTAAGCTGACATGAAGGCCTCAGCGTACCACAAACATGTCACCAACTTGCGCAGCCTCAGAGCAGTGCAAGGCACACTAAAACATTCAGGCCCCCACCCCTCCCTAGGAGCTTTATGAAACAGCAGAAGAGGCTCTGACAGTGATATGGAGTAAGAACAATTGAAATGAGCGCCTAATCCTAACCCTAACACCCTGGCTACTGTGCAAATCTCTGCTGATCAAGGCCAACCAGTCTGTCACACTGCTGCTCTACTCTCACTTCTTTTTTCAACTTTTTATAATTGCTGATACTATTGTGAATTTCACTGTACATAACACTAAATTATTCACTCCTTTACGTACCATTTACCTTACTAATGATGTTGTAAAAAACAGAAGTGATGGGAAAATCCTGAATATACAAGCAGATGGACAAACATTGATCCCAGATCACCGTCTGGCAGTCCCATAAATTTGACTTACACATCACATCCTTTTCTTGACCGTGCTCCTCCATACGAATCTCCTTACCATGGCTGTCTCACTGTGCTCCCTAGCACTCCCTCTATGCCTGCATTCTAAAGGTCATATGTGAAGCAGTCACATAACCACCCCTTGGGTGTGAGATATCTGCAAGAATGGATTTGCTTTGAGCTGCACTTCAGCCTACTCCCATCTTGCATAACCATCCACCTGGAAACTACAACGACATTCAAACTGAATCCTTCTCTGTACATAAAGGCTGCCAGTCCTGATGCATTTTTATGAGCAATTGAAATATTTAATTTTAAAAGTTTTGTGAAGATCAGCTAACTTCTAAGATCTCAAGACTTATTTCATAGCATCAGCTTGTTAGAACTGAACAAAGTACAGCACCTTCCCCTCTGAGACAAGTTCTTCTGCTTTCCTATCAGATTAACTTCAGCCCTAATACTGTAACTAGTTCTCTGCAAAAGGATTTGGCTTCTAAGTGGCTCTGCCTACACTGAGCTAACTGCATAAGAGCGGCTAATGGTTAAAGTAAGGACCTTGGGAGGCTACTGTTTCTTGTTGTATTGGGCTCCTGTTCCCTCTGAATGCCAAAGAGTGACAGATTATCTAAAGTATGTCTACAACTCCGCTTCTTTTGTGCCTCTAAAATGTTAATGTTGGTATATACCGAAGGAAAAGGAAAAAGAAAAAAAGCGGACTATTAAAGAGAACAGGCTTGGACTCTCTGAGGCATCTATATCTCAGCGGGATTTCATGTACTAAAGCTGATACACACTGGGAAAGCCTTTCTCCATACAGAAGTGCAGTCCCATTCAGTGACACAAGCTCTTTTCTCTCCAACAAAACAAACCTTGAGATCCTTGCTTGCTTCCCCCTCTTCTAGTCTCTATGTCCTGCTGTGTTTTTATTTTAGAAAAATAGTTTCAGTTCTCCTCAAAGACAGCTTGCTTGAATGTTATGATAAATTTAAACTTGGACTTTGCCATTTTCATTCACAGCATCGTGATGCAAAAGGACCCTGTAAAGTGGTACATCTGACATTTCCACTCTTTTGTTTCATGTTGACATATTTAAATAGCAATTCTTCATCTCAAAATTCAGCTGATTTATGGTGATCATCCCCAAATCAACTACTGAGAGCAGTATTGGAGAGAGAAGGTAAGGGAGGAAAGAACAAAGCATAATACTCTTTCATTTTTAGAGACAGATCAATTTTTTCTTCATTGTCCTTAGCAAATCTAACCATTTCAGCTTCTCTTACCAGTCTTCTCAGGAGGTGATGGGCACCTCCAATGTATATTATTTTTTGCAGCTGTGCGCACTCAGGACACCATGCTTATTTCAGACAAACATTTGGACTATGGACTTCTAGTACCAAGTGTTTTTCTCTATCTTCTAAACTTGAATTGCAAAGTAACCTAATATCCTCTCTATTAAATAATCACCACCGGGGTACCTTATAACCCTAAGTTTTAACAAGGTGGAGGAAATATTTTAAGCTATTACACAGAGATGTGCTTAGGATTGAATACTCCCTCAAATCCTTACACTGAACAGAACAGGCTGAGAAAGATTTAAGGCTTATCACTGTTATCTTATTCTGTACTGAGAAAGCATTATTGTAAGAGATAATCTTGGAAAGGCCAGAACTTTATTATATGATTATAAAGGTCTCTGCAATTTTCTAGTGTCCATGATAGGGTAGTGAAGTCATGCAATTGCAAACTGTCTGCAGGGCTTTCTGGGTCTCTGACTCTCTACTTCCCATTTTCAGCCAGTGAACTGTACTAACAGAAATTAAGTGAATTAATATTTTCCTAAAACTGTGTTCTACCACAGGAAACTCCTGTAAACATTCCAGAAATTATATTCTCTTGGCAATAAGTGATGGTGGTCTGCCTAATAAGTAACTGTGTCAGTAGTTTGCAAATTCTGTCAAACTATTCTGTTGGTCAGAAAAACTAGTAACAAAAGGAATAATCCAAAATAATTAAAGGATTTTTTTACTCTTCCATGGGTAGTCCAGAAGTCAACAGTTAGACTAATACTATGACTCTTCCTATGTACTTAAAATATTTCCACTTAAGAATAGTCCTGCCTTGAGTATCAACTGTGACTATTAAATCTTGAGTATCTTAAGTGACATGAATTTAGAAAAACAGTGTTTTTCATTTACACCACACCGTAAATGCAAGAAAGAACAGCCAAAATAAAGTAATCCCAGTTCCAATTTTTCAGATGAGAAGATCAAAACAGTGATCCTAACAACCTACCTGACACACAGGATTAGCAACAAAAGAACAGAGAGCATGCCTCCAAATGAGAATGTGTGGCAGTAAGGACACACTGTACTCTGAGCTCTCCATCTGCCACACATTCAACACGAGCTGCATCAGAGCAACCATGTGAGACACGCCTATCAGTCCAGCATCTGCCATCCTGATCCAACTGAAGCCTTGCTGATCAACAGTTGTGCTGAAAAGCAGCTTCAGTCACAGCAAGGAAAGTGCAGGTACCAGAGCCTGAGCTTAGGCAAATGCATGCCCCTGTCTTACAGCAGACGCACATCTGTGCTGACCTCTGTTCTTTGTATTACACCCATGTCACTGAATGTGAAGGGTACACTGGCACACACATCTTTATATGTTGGACTGAGGAACAGACAGACACACAACTGTGCCGGCCCTTCAGAGTTAACTCTGATTTGACTCAGGAGCTGACTCCAAGTCTGAGAATGAGGACTCCAACAACAGGTTTATCCTTGTTTTTCCAGCATTATCAAGACACGCTTAGAAATACATGGGGTGCAACAACCTAGTAGACTGCAACTGCCTTGCAGTCAAAAAATGGTTGTGTAAGAAGGAGGCTGCAGTTTATTTGACTTACCAGGAGATGGCGGCTGAATCTTAGGTTGTTTCTTGGTATCTCCAGTGCTGAAGACTTCTGGAGGGGGCTCCTCCCCTCGCTCAATCTTGCACTCGAAGGCAAACAGGTACTGAATGTATTGTTTTTTCAGGGAGCTGGCTGCGCTGCTCGAAGTGCCAACGTTCAAGGTGGTTGCCAGCTCACGCCACTTCTTGTTTTTATTAACCTAGCAAAGTAAACGGCAGAATCATTGGTTTGCAGCGAAGTGTTTTGTTTAAGTCAGGAAACAAAAAAGGAAAAAAAAAAGCACTTAATGTCTTGGTTTACTTTTTTTTATTTTCCTCTTTTAACTAATGCTCATTACTCCCACACGCAGTAATGCACAGACAGCATTTACAGTTATAAAGCCATTAAGGAACCTGCTGATAGCTACATAAAAAGCTTTGCTTGTGGAGTCTTCTGCATGGTGCATCCTTTAAATGTCTTACGCCCTTCCAGGGCCTATGCTCTTTAGTTAGCAATCTATCTCCAAGCAAATTCTTGCTCACTCTCTCCGTCCCTGACACCCACCCACACCCACCCCCCTCTAATTAAAAAGCAGCTTCTAAAATATAATTTAGAAAGCACTAACAGTGTTATTCTGCAATTTGTTTGAACATTGATATGAAAAATAATTTTTCTCCCAAATAGCCACCAGCTGTCAAACAGTTCAGCTTGTAATTCCTGGTTCAATTCCTTTCACTTTAGTGCATCTTGCAGGGACAGATCAATGATCCTCTGGCTAGATGAGAGGCAGAGCGAAGCCAGGCCCCTTAATTAATTAAGGCAGACTTCAAACACTCATGGCTAGCCCAGCAATACTCTGTATTACAATGCTGACTGCACCACTCCACTGTGAGTCTTGTTTGCAGTGTAAGGCTAAGAATATTGAAAGACTCTGCTCATGAGTTCCTCAAACACAGCTGATCTGCAATAATAGCGAAGTTCATTTGTCATCCTGGGTGATGCCACTGACTCACTCAGCTGTACCACTTGTAGCAGCCACTGCTTTTGCTCCAACACCTGATGCCTTTGAGTTCATTCAACCAGTTATACAATTTCTAGGTATGATCCAAGGAGCAGGGTCAGCACCAAAATAAATTGGCTTTAAACATCTGAGAAATCTCATCTTTTGTGGGTAGCAATTCAGATTCCATGATTGTCTGCTACTTGCCCTAAGGCCTGATATTTTAATGACTCCAGCTTAACTTGTATAGATAGAAAGATTATCATTAGCCATACTATTCCTTAGTCTGTGTGCCAGCAAAGGAAACATTTTTTAAAGTTTCTCTCAGTCTTTAATAACACTGTAACTGCTGCCAGTCAGCAAAGATCTTTTGAGGATGGCATTAACAGCAAGCAGGTTGGCATGGCTATGCTAAGTGTTTTTATTTCTCTGGTACATCCTACAAGAACCCAGGAGTTAAAGGAGACCAGATTTTCATTAACTGCCCTTGTTGAGGCCTGAAATCCAGTTACACAGCTCTTTGTGCCTACTGGCTTACAGCTAAGTGGTGCGTAATGAACACATTGCATAATGTAAACAGAAATGTTCATGCCTAAATGCCCAGTATATTGGCATTTAAAGGAAGACTGCCAGCAGCTGGTCTGTTCCTGTTGGGACCCCATCAAGGGCAGCTCCTCAGACAGGGAATATGCACCACTGCTGCACAGTTCCTCTCCCTGCCACTCTGTGGGCAGAGTCATGAGATGTGGAGTGCAGCAGCTGGAGCAGCAGCTTTTTAGGAGGGCACCACACAGATGCATTTAAATAAAACTCAGGAAGGAAAGCTCTGCACCCCTCAGTAGCTCTAAACAGATAAACATAGTGACCATTCATGTGGGCACACCAGCAAAACCAGAAGCCCTCATTTTAGGTATAAATTTTAACCAGTACTAAAGCACAGACATTTGTAACTCAAGCTCTTTCAAAAATCAGTCTAAGTGAACAGCATCAATTCTTTGGCAAAGTGTAATGTCTGTCACTGAAAATCAACACTGAATGTCCCAAAATAAAATAAATTTCCATAATAAGCAAACATGAATAACTCTCTAGAATATCCCATCTGCCCCCCATCTTGCTCAATTTTTGATGCTAAGAGTCACACTGTGGGCACAATCATGCTGTATGAGGCAGAGTGGCTGCATGATACGATTTACCTGTAATAAAGTTTCTGAGCTAAAAGTAATCAAATCCCTATGATGCTGAGGGGCATGAGCTGATCACTAAAAATGTCAGCATAACATCTCTAACCAATATACAGCATTTAACAACTGGCAGAATGAACTATGTTAGGTTTCTCTGCCTTCCTTTAATAATAAGAATAGCTAAAATCCCTGGATTTGAAGGGCCAATGATCTAATTCAGTAGTCAAATCCTGTGTTGTGAGGTGCACTATTAAAATAGCTTTGAAATGGGTACCAATCAATGTTGGACATTCCCTTCTTGAACTAACCACATACGTTATGAAAATATGTTCTTTTTTGGAGACTAATTTGTTTGCCATATTTTTGAGTTCAGATTTTGTAATTAGTGGAGAATTGTATGTTTTAATATTACATTTTATATAATATTACACATGCATATTTATCTACATGTTAGCTATGTTTAAGACCTCATTTTGCAAGGCACTGAACAAATGTTCTCATAAACACAGAACTAATGGATCCCTGCACTTCACGAGAGTGTCTAGTGTCTAGCCAGTGATCCCCTAGATGCAAGAGATGCTTTGTACAAGGACGGGTGACTTCGAATCCCAAATCTAAGACTGCAAGTACTGACTGTTTTCTCCTGCTTTCCCTTTAGATGCTAAACAGTGAAACATCTCATTTTGCTCTGTGGTGAACAACCCCATAGAACTCATAAATATTTTTCCAACATCCCTTTGCAAAACTTCAAATTAACTAGTGAGAACACAAATGAAAGCTTCTGTCTCCCATCTGTGACTTTTTTAGTCTCAGCTCTTCCTGCTTTCATTTTTCTTCAACTCATTTAGGTAATTCACCTTTTCCTTGTAATGATCATGCTAGCAAGGCAACCCAAAATATCCTGTAAGCATTTTCCAAACAGAGCACAGTCCATGTCTAAGAAACACATATACTGTATAGAGACACTCAAAGGTTTGGGATGAAGGAGTGTGTTTTAAGAACATGTCTGTAGTTTCTCTGGGGAGATTAACTGAATTGTCCTACAGGCTGTATCTCTATGGAGGAAAAATGGACTTAAAAATTTCCTTTTCCTTTTAGCTCTATCATCTGCCTCTTACTTGTAATTTTGATCCTGTGGCCTTTTCCTATTTTCTTCTCTCAGCAGCATTACTAGATTCCCTGAAAAGGCAACAATTTCATCTGTCTACAGCAATGGTCAATCTTGATTCAAACTTTAAAGTTTTACGGCCATTATGCAGCCCAATATGAACTCCAGACAGCTATCAAAGCATGAAACCATTTTCTTCAACAATATTGTCTGGGCTGAAAACCTAATGATGTATCCAGCAGGAATACTCTAGGAAAAAAAAAATTGACTTTTTGAAGGTTCACTTTTAACCAGTTCTCACCTGTGCTAAACCTCCAATCTCCTTGACGCAGACATAGAGCCTGAAGAGATCCAAGGGCTTCTTGCCCACCGCTGGCAGACTGGCCACAGGCGTGCCCCTCTCCTCCATGAACGTCAGGTACCGATCCACCCACAGCTTGCGCTCCGGCTCATTTCCCAGCTCATAGACTTTAGTGATCTTCTCTCCAGTCGTGGTAGAGGAACTTGATTTCTAAATTGCAAGAAGAAAAGAAAGAGTTGGGGGAAGGGTGGGAGGGGAAGGGAAAAGAAAGTAAGAAACTCACAACATTGAAAAAGAGAAGATGTCCAACAAACTAAAGCTATCACACAACAGTCAGGAATGAAGGCTACTAGTTCAGGCACAAACAGTACATTCTGTCCATATACAGAAAAGTCAGCTTTATAAATAAAGGGCCCAAACTCCCCATTCTCATATTTCTTTCACTGATTTGAACTTTGGATCCCAGAAGGCAAGTTTCTGATGTTGCCTCAAGTCATTTTAAGAAGAGGTAGCTCTCACTGAGTGCTTCTTGTCCACTTATCTCAAAGTGCTTTGCAAGCAACTATTTTGGTAAAATTAGAAACAAATTTGTTCCACACAAGTTTAGAAACTCCTAAAACCAAACCAATCCTCTCCTCTTTGCCCTCAAAGATGGGCTAGAAAACCTGAAAGTGATCCTCCAGAGCAGGAATTGCACAAAAATAGCCTAAAGTGTGAATCATGGCAAACTAGTACATGGAGAAGTTGTCCTCTCTTCGGAGTCATAAATGGTTATGCTTCATTACTACTTCACAACACTGTTGGCCAAAAAGCAAGATGAGCAAGTGTGCCTACAGTACAAGGAGATTGGTGGCAATACTCTTAGTGAACTGCCAATTAGCTGCCTGATCCAATAAGGCTTGTAAGTAGCAACTACTCTTCTCCCTTGCTGGAGTACAGATGATATCTATCTCTGTTGTCCTACCTTGCAAAGGGAATGTGTGTTACGACCTGGGGAAAACCAAGGATGGACAGCAATCAGAGCTGAGACTCCACCAGCAAAAGCAGAAGCGGCAAGAGCAGAATTCCATCTCCTTGGCAAAAAGGCAGGACAGAAGCTGCTTTTTCTCTTTTCTCCCCTTTTTTTTTCCTTTTCCTCTTTAATGTAGAGATAGCAGAAAGCACTGAGGCTGCTACACAAGCTATAAATTCTCACCCTATCTTTTCTGTGCAATGTAACCCTGTGAGCTGGGCTCTGTGCCATGTGTGGACAGACCCTGTCACAGCCCCTACCCAAGCTCAGCTCTGACAGCAGAGAGGGGCTGCTGCTACAGCAGGACAACCCGCCCACTTGCACAAAGTGAACTGATTTGCTCAGCAGTAGAAGATGGGAGTGGTTCAGAATTAAACACAAGGGGAAAAGACTGACATAAAGCTTTGGGAAAGGAGCCAAATATGTGAAGGGAAACATATCCTTTATGTCTGTATAGTAAAAGCCTAAACTTTGTTGTTGATTGCAGTAGACACTTCTTAAAACTCATCTAGTCAATCACTTTTTCCCTCTTTTGCCTTTTCCTTACTTTGAACTGAAGACAGACTATTGTCAAGTAAACAGAAACTCATTCCTAGTTGAACATCTCTAAAAAAGATCCTCACTGTACCTCACACATGCTACAGAACCACTCTGTCCATGTCCCCACACAGTGGTGAGGCCTGGCACTCAACACCATGAAAGAGGGATACAGCAGAGCAGAACCCCACTGCCAATGATTTCAAGAGCATTGCCACCATTCATATTGCATGTTAGCCTGGAAAATATGACAGACTCTGTATCTCCTTCCAGCTATCAGCTGCAACTTGGCAAAACTGGAAAAGGGTCAGGAGAAAAGAAACATGAAGCCAAGGGGGGTGACCTAGCAGTTCCATGACCCATTGCTGTTCTTTCCAGTGAACGGATATTAATTTTAATGAAATAAATAGCCTCCTTTAAAGTCTTCTGCCTTGCTGACACTGTAACTTCTTCACAGCAATCCTTCCTACAGACGTATATGATTACATTTCTTAGCAATGAGGTGCATGCCTGAATTTACTTCAGCCAGACTCAGTTGTGTTACAACTCCTACTGAAGTGAGAGTCAGGGCTAAATTTGTTTTATTAATACTAAGTGGCTGGCAGGAAATACACTGACATGAATCCTGCAGATTATGCAAAGAAAGCACAAACTCATTCTGTAATAGCAACCAATTTACTGAAAGCATCACTTGCTATATATCTGGGTACTCAAGAAAATCAGTTTAACTCTTAGCAACAAATACACTTTGTCAAAGTTTGGGAGGGTTTTTTGGGTGGGTGGAAAGGTGGAAGTAGGGTAGTCATGTTGCTACTAAGTTGATGTTGTGGTGAGCACCAGATACAAGATCACACAGGTTTGAACAGCTGAATGAACTGGAACTACTCCACTACCTTTTGCAGTAAGTACAAAGTTACTCTACTGCTTCACCGGCATCAATTTTAATCTGACACTTAAGATGCCCCAGAACTCTACAAAAACGAAGGTGGGGAATTCCAGCTTTTATGCAGAAAATTTTCTGTGTGCTTATATTCTAACATATGAGGCAACAAAATAGTTTCTATTTCACTTCTATGGTGAACCATGATTAAGAAAATTCAGATTTACCAGTTTTAGGGTTTCATTTCTATATGTTAAGATTCACTTTTTCAAATCAGAATCATAGCAGAAGGGAAACAGTTAAAAATTTTTCTTTCTGCATTTTTCTACTATACATCTCAAATGATGCTGCTTTTCAGCAGTGTGGCAGCAAGCTCTAAAATGACAGTAAAATCTGAAAACTTTTCACAGCTTACAGAAGGTAAGAAGTGTTTCTTACTGTGTGAGCTTTCAGGTTGTCATGCTTTGTAAAATGGGTGCAATTTTCTTCTAAAATGAAATGTTAACTTTAGAAGAATGCACTGGAGGGAAGAATGCTATTCCTCAAGAGTAAAGATCTTTTTCTCTTCTCTATTTTTATAAAAGTAAATGGATAAAAATGACAGATGTGTGCAAGCTAGTCTATACACAAACAAACTTCAGTTTCACATGGGCAGGTTCAGCTGGAAGCCTAAATTTACCTATAAATATTAAATATTAACCCCTATAAAGCCAGGGTTTATAAGAGAAAGATCCCATTTTAAACTAAAATGAGCACACCCCAGGCAATGCTGGAAGGACACAGATCATGACCTTTCCTTCTGTTAAGTATGTTGATAATTTTGGTGACAGAAGAATGCTAGTGCAGGCCTATGGCACATATATTTACTGATTTAGTTTTATCCTACTCTGCCTGCAATCACCAGCACTCTTCCACATGATCCACTGGCAGTGTTTAAATGGGTGATTAAGAAACCTCCACCGAAGTATGTGGATACCAAAGCCAATTCCCATACTGAATCTGTCGAAACCCATCCTTTCTTTTCGCTACACCTACCCACTATTAAAACTGTATTATATGCAGACCCTTTTATGGTGAGTCTGCAGAATCCTTCAGAGCAACATAAATTTATGTAGGAGCTATTTTCACATGAAAGGCAGTGGGTAGTTGCTTCTCTACATATCTTTAAGGATCTATATTTATACAATTACCTACTGTTCCCTTCCTTGACTTCAGTGAAGAATTTGCCAATATTACACGTGTTACACAGACCTCTTTTACTACAGAACAGAGTGTGCATACACAGGCAGCTAAAACTGCCAAAGTCCAATCCCTGGCAGATGCTTGTAGAGGACACATTCCTTTGTCAATATTTTCTCCTGAAGGACTCTGGAGACCCCTCCCAGCTAGCACCAGGGAGGTGTAGTACTGTTCAGGTGCATTCACTGTCATGTTCCTGGGTACCTATGGACAGTTACCAGCATTTTATGTGGTTTTTGTAACCTACTGTTTTATTCATGTTGCAGTGACCCTGCATAGTTTACACCCACACTTGAAATGTCTCTTTTAAAGAATTTTAGAACTATCTCACCACTGTCAGGGATGCACATTATATGCAAAACTGGCAGAGCAGAAGTGTCCTTTTCCTGACATACCCAAGGAAGCCTCAAAACCTAACATTCATCAGTTCTTTCTCCCCATTTTCTTGTGCCTCACTTCCACATAAAACAGCTGAAAGAGAGGATCCACTTAGTAGGATCACAGGGATACCTTGAAGTGAATCAGAGACCATTCACCCTTGCTTTTATTCTCTACTGGAATGGACAAGTTGTAGCACATGAAACAGCTTTGGGATTTAATGAACCAATTCAGGCTGTTTTCAAGTGTAACGAAATGCCTGCAATCAATCGTTCCAGTCTATGTCAGGCTGCTCTTGAAGTCGATGAAGTTATCCAATCCACTGGCCTTCATAGGTAAAAAGGGATCAGCTCATTTGCAGCACTTATTTTTCTATCATTCCAATGCTCTGTATCTATCCATGTCTAACTGAAGCTTTTGGAGAGAAGGACATTCAGAAGAAACTGAAAGCACAAACTTTCCTCATTTATTTTTTCCAATGTTATACTCTGTCAATAATCTATACTTTATTTACACAAAAAAAAAATCTCCACATATGTTCACGATGACTCCAGAATTTCCTATGCAGTTTATGCAATGAGCTCAGGAATACATTCTTGTTTGGTTGTAGAGGAAGCATTCACTGTGTGAGACAGTCTGTGCAATTACTCTCTTACTTTCCTCCAGAAAACTGCCCAAACAAGCAATACCCCAAACATCACTACAAAGAAAACTAACAGAATTTTTGGTGTCACCCTCGCACAAATGTTTTTAAGAAAAAGATGAGACCTTGTGGGAACAAGTAACATCAGCTGCCTTCTGAGACTCAAAGTTGCTGTCAAATCAACATCCAAAGATAATTAAGTGGTGCATTTCATGCCATGCTCTCCCCTTGCTCAAGGGATTCTGTAAATGTCTGGGTTTTGGATGGTTAGATCTCTTCCCCTCTGACTGGCCTTCCTCTGTTTGCCCTAAGACACAGTCTTTAACATATCACTTTGTAAAAATTCTTATCAAAGAATTATTGCTAATTTAAGTGCACTTTAACTCTGGGGAAAATGCCCTTTATATCCTGCACCAGAATATGTTACATTGTTTTTCTACAGAGAAATTATGATAATTTCTACTTTTGAAAGAGAGGAACAACATATATATTCCTAATTATTAAAAAACAAAACAAAACAAAGCAAAAATGACCAGATGCACATTTGCTCCCCATAGACCATATCATCTTAGGTATGCATTCTCTTTTCTATATATGTATATAGATTTTCTACGTGTGTGCATATATATAGATTATGAAATTTGGTTTTAGCACCACACATCTCTCTCAGGTTCTTCTTTATAACCTGCATGAGACTGATTAAACATTACTCATCTAAAAAATAGTTTTCTAAAAATGTACATGCATCAGGATCTTTTTTCAGCTCACAGTCTGGGTTATTTCAAAATAACCAAATGAAGCAAATTAGAAACAATTTTGGTTTAGACTGTGCCTTGACAGCCTAATGGCTGTATCTTCAAATACACAATTCAAAATTAAAAATGTTTCATAAATATAAATGGCAACTTTTTTGTGGTGCTGAGTCTATAATTTAACTTTTGATGGTATTAGTTTCAATAGGGGAGAAGATTTCTCATTTTGTTTTGTTTTTTTTTTTTCCTTTGTTCTTCTTCCCCCTAAATACTCCTAGTAAAGACAAGCACAGCAACCAGACTGAAGTCAGCTGTGTAAAGGAGTTTGGGCCCAGGAACAGAAATGGAATTGCTCTTAACAACACAATTGGCATGCTTGGAAGCTGATGCGTTACAGGAAGGATGTTTTCTTCACAACAACTGCTGTTTTACCAGACAGCACACTTGCACGATGCACACAATTTTACTCTTTCTTATTTCAAAGTACTGTTGGGACAAATTTTGCCCTTGGATAAGCATGCTCAGGCCCCACTGAAGCCAGGCAGTGGAACTTACAGTCATGTGTCCGAGAGCAGAATTTGTACCCAGTGTTATAAAGAAAGAAAACTGTTTAGTGGATAAATAATAAAGAAAAGGAATTTACAAAACAAACAAGCAAGCATTAAAATATAATTAATTACAAAAAATAAACAAAAACCAAAATAACCAGAGCCACTTACAGGGCTTGATGGAGTCTTTGGCCAGCCTGGGCTGCTAATGCTATCACTTTCATCTCCATGAAATGAGGAGATGCTAGCAGAGCTTGGGGACATTGGGGAAGGGACTGGCAGGTTGCCTGGGGTTGGGGGCTGAGAAATACCCTGAGAGCTGTAGCTATCCTGTGGTAGAGGAATACAAAAAAAAATATGACAAAGGCAGGGCAAACTTTATTAAAAACAAAAGAAAATATACATCCAGTTTAACAGACTGACCAATTTTTATATATAAAATATATATAAACAGAAACACACATACAGAAAACACACACACATATAAATATATATATATATATATATAAAAGGTATTAAAACAACATTGTTAATTAGTATAATTTGGAAAGTTGGCTGGATGCTTGGCTAAAGTCACTAAGCCACCATGCTTACTTCAAGCTCAATGAAATGCTAAGCATGGGTTTCCCGTTATGAAAGAAAGAAACAAAAACAAGCCGTTTGACTTATTTAATCAAATAAGGCAGGAAAGCAAAGTATTAAAGTATGTTGCTACTGCAGCCAAAACAGGAAGCTATAACTGAAGGCAGAGAAAAATGGCTGCAAAGACTGAAACCAGGCAAGACCCTTCTTTCCCACCCACCTGGCACAGCCAAATGCTCACGCAACTTTTGGCTTGGGATGCTTTGCCCCCGCAAGTTAAAATGCCATAAGAACTAGTAACTTTCAGATCCACACAATGAAGAAATTAAAAAAAAAAAAAAAAGAAAAAAAAATAAAAGAAACAAACAGATTGCACGTGAATGGAAAGGCATGCAGGAAAGAACATAAGTAGGTAGGCCAAAACCAGGAGATGAAGGACAATACAGCAGACTTCTGCGGGCAGAACTAACACCACGTGCGGAAGGTGGTAAATACCTTTGACTTGCTCTCGGGCTGGGGGGCTCCTTCTTCTTTGCCATCTGCTTTGAGAGGAAGGGGAAGTTTGGACTCACCAGGTGTCATCATATCTGCAAGACCCATAGGTGCTAATCGAAAACAGGAGAAACAGTTAAGCATGACTATGTTTGGCTCTCTAGGAAAAAACACGCCTCCTGCTGCATGGTTGTGGTGCCACCGAAGGAGAGGTTTTCCCACGTGTGTCCTGTTACTCTAGAATCCAGAAACCTGGAAACCTCTTCAGTTCAAGTGAGGAAAAAAAGGAGAACGAACAAGAAGAGAATACAAGCACCATGCAACAACAACCACCGCTTAACAGAGCAGAATTCATTCTTCATGCTGCTGGTGCTTTTCAACTGTCTCTGCATTTGACCACAACATTTTAACAAAATAAGTCTGTTTTAATTACTGCACTCTCCCTTTCGCAATAGACAAACGTAAACGAAAACAATGCACATTCTGCTTGCCATGTTGAATCCAAGAAAAAACCTGAATTTTCCAATTACATCTGTATTAAGGCTGGTGTCCAGCAGATAATTCCTGCCCCTACCGACTTCAATATGAATGGCTCAGCCACTGTGAGCCTTAACTACAGAATTACAAGCTGTAAACCGTGCTCTGTTGGAGAACCAGCACTCAGCTTCTTCCTCCTGCCAAAACGAGGTGGGACTATAATGAACACATAAACTTCTTTCTCTGATAATGGCATGCAGTTGCTTCCCAGGGGTGCATGGAGTTTAAGGTTTTTTTTAATTTGAAGATGCAAGTGCCAAGTATAGTATTATTGCTGCAGAGCTGCTGCATTCCTGGTTCCTGGATTTCTAGAAAGATGCAAGAAGAAACATTCCGACAAATAGACAGAAAATACTGGGCAGAGCAGATGCTAGGAGGTGCCATGACACTGAATCAATGTAAATAACCAGAAAACAGCAGCATGACACCAGGTGATTCTTCGCCTGTGGAAAACCATGTGCATAACATTTGTGAAAGACTGGATAACCTTTCCTTTCTCTCTTTTTAATCCCCCTCATGCCCTTCTTTCAAAGGATATGAGGTAAGAAAAATACAGAATAGCCTAAAAGACAGTAAAAAAGAAAAAATACATATCCCACATGTAAACATGCAAGAATCAGTACAGCATCCCTGTCTTTACCAGAGTAGTGTGGCTCTCGCAAAATGACAGTGCTGGCTTGCACGAGGCAGCAGGCACACTGCACAGCGAGCCAAAGATAGGAGGGGGAAAAGAAGCTTTAAAAATACTTCACAGATTGCCCACTACAAAATGATTATTGCACATATTCATGTATTACTATGTTTTAGAAAATAATTAGTTTTAATTACAGCAGTGAGAGCATGAGCAGGACTCTAGCGAATACGCTGGCAAGCTTTGCAGTGCTAATTTGCTAATATCTTTAGCATCACTGCAGGTTGAGACTCTGGCTCTGCCAAAAAAACCTACCCAGCCATGTGCCATGTGAGTTTACAACTGTATGCTCAATATTCAGCTTTGAACTGCCCGTGTTTTTCATGGGCACATTTTCTTGTTTTTTCAAAGCACATTTGAAGCCCAATCAAGCCCTTAAAGTCATCACAACACATAAATCATAATTGAGATTAAAAAAAAAAAATACTTGCAATACTTCAGACTTCAAGAACTGGAACAAAAAGCCTTTTACAAGTGATGCAGCTGCACAGAAAAATCTATTGGGATCAGCTAAAAATGCTGTTATTTTTATGTATGTGTGTGAAATCTCAACAATACAGCCAGTCAACATGCTACTGGGAAGTCATCATCCACTAAGCATTTGATTTGTATGCATTTTGCCCTTATACTCTGCTTGAGGAGCTGGGGCAGCTTGTGACCATTCTCAAGCGAAGAATGGCAGCCTAACACGTTCTAGTTTTGAGTTTGCATTTTAAAAAATGGTTATTTTTCTTTCAGAGATTAAAAAATATATATGTACAAAATGGACAAATATATGCCACAGTCTGGTTTCAAACTGGGATGCAGGACCGTTATACAAAATCCATTTTAACAGTTAACACATTTCATGCTGTGAAAGTGCTAAAAAAGAAGTCTTGGATTTTAGCTTTGAAGCAAGCAAAGCTGACCCTTCCCCTGTAAAGGAATTTTAGAGAGGTCAAACAAAGCAAAGTTAATGATAACACTTCTTCACCAGAATTCTGCATAGCTAAGTCTTCTGCTGGTATCTCACTTTTATCTAGTTGGCACATCATACTCCTCTTACAAAGAATTTCAAAATTGTGTCCACTTCTGGTAGCCCTGTTTCCATGAGAACTCCCTTATGGAATCTCTGCTTCAGAGGGGTTTAAGTTAACACTTCATATAAAGGGCTACCAACTCCAGTCTGTAGATTACAGCACACATTCTGACTCCATTAGTCATGCTTAGAAATGTAAAAACACAGGCTCATTTTGGCTTTTGACTATTTCTTGTTGGCATATAGAAATGTAACTATGAGGAATTGGACACAATTAGGAAACAAATAATAAAATTACCCAAATTCTGTTTCACTTTTTGTTCTAAATTATTTACCTCATCTACATTCTTTCTTTGTACCTCTAAGAGAAGAACTGCAGGCATTTCACTGCAAACTGCAAGGTTGTCGATTTTCCCTATAGCTTTTACCCAAGATGTTTCCACAGCTATTTTTCTATCTGCTGCTGAAATGCTGTTTCGTAACTTCTTGCAAACACGCTCTCCAGCGATTTGTGAGAAGACATTCTTGCACTTTTTTTAGCTAAGCGGTACAGCGAGAACATTGTTTTGACCCTTTCTGAGCAGTGAAATACTGTTATTGTCACGAAACTGCTAAAATAAGACACAGTCTCTTTCTACACAGGTACTAATAATTCTGCCTGTGAAGTGCAGACCAAAGGAGAAAACATTGTAGAGAGGAGGATAACAGGGAAATCTTGACTCAAGAAGTGTTGTGGCATACTGTGAATAGGTTTCAAGTAGTAGCCTCTGGCTTATAAGAATTTAAGAGCTAGAATGATTTCAAAAAGCAAGTATAGGTCAAGGTCCTGAATTAGCTATTCCACACTGAATTTAATGTACTCAAAGGCAGATATTGACATGAGTAAAACTGCAGCAAAGAATTCTTTTTTGCTAAAGGCTGCTCTACCAGTCCCAGAAGATGATGAAATACTGTAGAAGCAGCAATATACAAACATTGTTTTTCTCTTTATTGCTAGTGTGATAACAAATCATGCTCTACAAAACAGAATACTCCCTTCTCTCTCCCTTGTAATGTAATACATTCCTCTCTCCCTTCCAACCCTAGCACTCTCCCTCTGCGAAAAAAAGAGAAGGAAAAGCAAAAGCAGTGAATTAGTGACTGTGGAGTTGATGAGAGGATCCCCACTGCTTTGATGCCCTCTGAAAAAACAGAAGAGGGACAACAGCACTGCCCAGTGTCCTGCCATGGATGATCCTCCAGCTCTGGGCACAAGTGCAGCCAAAGGTGGTTGGGGACCTTATCTGAAAAGGATGAGGGACCCACCAGGAATCTCAGTGCCACATTGCCTTTCTGCTGACAAGCCTTGTCCAAGGAATTACAAGTACAAGCAGTCTGGAATGTGGGCATCTCTATGCCAGGTGCTGCCTTGATTTGAAGTCACACAGTTATCACTTGTTTGGAGTATAGGTGACAGGACATTTCAGCTGTTACCACCTACAGACAACCTCCAGAAAGTTTGTCTAAATGTGCATTAATAGCTCCTACAAAGATATGTATTACAGTAAAAAAACCCCTGAAATAAATTGAGAAATCCATTTTTCAGAAAAATGCAACCATGCTGCAAAACAGAAAAATCCAAATAAAGTTTCTAAAAAATATTTCACCGGCAAAAATATAATTGGTTTTCCTGTTAGAGGTTCATCCAAATAAACACCAAGTCAAATATATAGCATACGTATGATTTTTAGTATTAAAGAGTGTCCCTTTAATTCCCTTAGTGCAAATGATTTTTCCTAGAATTTCACATTTTATGTAAAGTATTATGATGTTGAAAGTTATTTGGGAGTAATAATACCCCAAAAAAGAAAGGTTTCAGTAAGAGACAGGTACTGAAAAAAGGAAAGTATCCTTAAGCAGTAAGGGGATTAATGCTTTTTTATTGGTTTGTTCATCTCCAGAGATAGCAGAGATTGTGAATGCCAGTTTCTATGCAAGAACAATAAGGAAACCTGAGAGATATAAACTTCATATTGCTTCTTTTTAAAGATAATTTTCACTAGAATTAACAAAGCTCACAACATGAGCTATATTGGGGGCTGTAAATTTCCTGTTTATTATAAGGATGTTTAAAGCTGGAATTTGAAAAATAGGGGGATAAAGGTCTAAAATACATATGGGTAATGTGAATTCATACAATAAAAGGACAGCAGCAGTTTTACAATTTTTCTGAATGGCAGTTGGTTCCATAATTGTGAAGGGATTCTGACACCTTTCTCCTGAAGCTTTTGTTATTGTTATGGATGGAATAGTCTATTAGAAGAATCTGTCTTCTTTGATCTTGTAATTTCTGTGTTCTTAAACCACTCGGCATCAGCAGAAGCTGGTGATCTGCTGTTTGATCCACAGTCACTGCTGAAATATCAGGATGCATAACTGCAGCATGATTTTCCTTTCAATTGTGACATTAATTAAAAAAAACCTAAAGACAAAAGGATCAACTGGTAATGAGGAGTTATAAACACTACTAAAAATGGGTGACAAAACCAGGGCTAGACATAGCTGTGCTGAAGCTCCAACACCACATGAAAACAATTCCATCAGTTATCAGCAACCTTCTCCTATTTTAGAGTAAAACCTGAAAGTGCATTTTATTGAAATGAAAGACCTGCCTCCCTCCCTCACAACATGCAACAAAACTGCCCCCTTTAAAACCCAGACAATGAAGAAACTAACTTCTCCTTACTGCTCACCTTAGGCTTTCACTGGCCTCTACCTGAAACCACAGCTGTAGATGCTCAGTGTATGTGCAAGTTAACCAATGCTTTCACTCCAGCAGAAGCCACTCAGCTGCACTTGATTTTGGCCCTCCACATTGACTGAACCCTGGTTTATCTGACAGATGTGTGATTTTATGGGGTAGGGAGGAAGGGGAAGCTAAGGAGCCACATAGCTGAACTGCTCTTCCTACCACAGAAAATCCTCTTTTCAAGCTCCTAAAAAGGTATCACCTATAGGTTCTCCACCTCATCAAATGCAGGGCCAGAGCTGTACTTAAAGTGCACCCCAAGCTCAAGAAATGATAATTAAAAGTACTGTTATTTACAGTTGTCTTAAGCTTCCATTTTTTTGACCCAAGCAGAACAACGAGTTTGGATAGGGGAAAATTAAGCATTGCCACAGCACTTGCACTCAGCAATGTATTCCCACCCACTTTTCTCTTTCTGGTGTTGTGTGTGTCCATCTCCTCCCCAACACTGTCTCCTGGAGGGCTGTAAAGCAATTCTAGATGCGTGTCTGCTCCCACACAGACTGAAAGAGGTGCACTGAACTCCTCTAGCTCATCTCATACTTACTTTCCATTGGGTAATCTCTGAATTAATAAAACTGGAACAAAAGAAAACCTCACAAATGCACTGGCAGAAAAACCCTGATAAATGTTTAAATTATTAAAAATCCAATATTTCAGAATGCATAACACAATAAAAAGAGTATGACTACCCCATACAAAAGACTGCTAGGATAAATGGTCTTGCATTGAACAGATTTCCACTGTATGAAATAACGAATGGCTGAATTATCTGAACAAAAAAACCTCTGTGAATCTTCCTTTAAACTGGTTATTCCTTAGGAATACATAAATCTTCTTAGGCAGGGCACTCTGCCATCTGTTTGCTGTTGGTTATTTTTGCAGCTCTGGGGGCCAACGGAAAAGGGTGGAAAAATTACTTCTGCTAATAGCAAAACAGAATTTATAGCACAGTTTCAATGCTCAGAAGTAATTTTATTTCAGCAAGCCAGACAAAACACATAACTACACAAACAAAACATAATATTACCTGGGACAGCTCTGGTGGGGAAAAAGCAAGCTATTATCTAATGCTCTTTTCAATAGCTTGTCCCTCTTCATCCAGATGGTGCAGTGTGCTGTCTGGGCTAGCCAAAAGCTTCCAGGCCAGAACTGGAAAAAGCCTTTTTTTTTTTTTTTTGTTAATTTCTCTCTCTCTTTTAAAAAAAATCTTACTGATTAGCAGCTTCCTTTCTTGCTAACCAAAATGGCAACAATGTTCTTGAAATATAAGACACTGTTCAGTGTCTCAGCAGCTCCTATGTAGGGGAAAGAAACTCTGGACATACTAGACACTAGCATCTCACTGTGGCTATTTTCTTCCAAAGACACAGGAACATACAGAATTGACAGGGAGAAAAGACAGCAAAAGATGCAAAGGACGAAAGAATTATACAGGCTCAGAGGGGTAGAGCAAAAGATGTGAAAAACCTGGCTCTTGGTAAAACACAATTTAGGTAGTAAGGCATTTCTTAAGAAATAAATAAAAGTAGAAACAAAACCAAATAAGAAACAATATCATATTACCTTAGCACAACCTATTCAGCTTTCAGAAAAGATTTCCAAACCCCCAACATTTCTAAAAGGGATAATGTAATCAATAAGGCATGCACAGAAACTCCATGACTGGAATAAGTACTTGGGACGATCCGCTTCAGGGTCATTGAAACTCCATCCAAACACAGCCCAATCAAAGAATTGATCTTTGCTCAAGTATTATCTTGAACGAGGATAATTGTTAGGAATTCAAGCTGAGTATGGACCATGAAGCACATTTGTGCAAAACTGTATTCACCTGTCTTCAGAGTCACACACAAAGCTACAAGCAATTCTGAACTCATAAATCATGACATGAAGGATAAATCCAGGAGCTACACTGGATATGCTTTTTTTTTTTTGCAAGAGGAAGTTATGGTAAAATTTTATATGCTGATACTAAATGAGGAAATGCTATAAAAATTTTGGAAACGGTAAATATGACCTATGTTTTCCAAACAGAATAATTATGTTAAGTGCTCACCTTACAGAATCTTCAAGTCAGAGCAAGTGCACATATCTTTTTTTAAATGACTACCACATTAAATATCTGAAATTGCAACCTTAGCAAGTAAAATGCTGAAAACCAAAAGCAACCCCTTAAAACAAGAAGCTGTTCTCCTTCCCTTTCTTGCAGACACATGCACACAAATATACATATACTTGCTAGTCAACACCTACATCAAGCTGAGTCCAAGAGGTGCTGGAACTATGCAAAACACTGTACTCATCTACGTGCGGTGCAGAAGGACTTAATGAAAAATGTATCAGTTACTGTACAAAAAAATCCAGAGCACCTTAGCCTGATTTCAATTCACTCCAAACTACCCAACAGGGGTGAATCAAATGAAGAAGGATGTTCCTCTGCCACCAGCCCAGGCTGATAGTGTTGAGCAGGATTATGGAGGAAGGTCACTGCTGGAAGGTTACTCACCATTACCTGCCGAGCTGTTCACCATGTTGGGTGCCATGCTGTAAGGAGGAGCCTGTGGGTTCATCAGGCCAGAGCTGTTGTTCATTGGCTGAGTGTAGGGGGAGCTGGAGCCCATAATCCCACTCTGATTCATGGCAGGAAAATTGCCTTGCCTAGGAGGGGGAAGCACACATACAATACCTCATTACAGACCTCATTGCTGAAGATGCTGTGGTTTGTCACAGAGCACATCACCTATTGTTTGTAAGGAGAAAGCAGGTAATTAGTTCACTTTACCTACGTGGGGAGCTTTGAGTTCGTCTTGAGCTAATTATCATAGATGCGAAATAGAATTGGACTGAAGACTAATTTCAAGACATGTACAGAGTCTTTCTATGTCACTATCAATCAGAAGAAAAATACAGCTCACATTATATACCCTATGACTAGACAGCAATATGATCAGGACTCAAAATTAGAATCTAGCTTTGGCATAAAAAAACCCCCAGCACATCACCATTCTTACCATTTTGACCATGTAATAGCAATCCTCACCTGCCATAATAAACAGTGAAATGACCAAAGAAAAATGGGTACCATAGATTTAGTTTCTGATTTCTGCATTTGTTGTTATTATGTTGAACATGTGTCATCTATGCCCAATCTTTCAAAAACCTCCATACATATTCCTCTTCACTGAAACAAGAAACCTCAGCAGAACTATTTTGCTTTTGAAAATTAATAGCATATTTGTATAATGCTTGTATAACTGAGACTTAAATTTGTCTCAAAAACTGCCCTAAATGAAGCCCTTGCTTCATAATTCTCCACATGTTCAGACCAAGCATTTTGAAAGACTAAAATTTATCTACTTTTAAGTTCTAAGAAGTATCTAAGTATGCTTGGTACCTGATTTGTCAAATTCTATAGACAAACTGAGGTATAAGGAAGAAAATAATCTAATTCAAGTAAGCATGACAACCCAATGTAATGCATGATTCCACTTCAAAAATAACCTTTTATTCTTTTAATACATATAACAATTACCTACCTTTTCTTAGTATAGTTGAAGACTGCATGTATTATCATATGTATATGAGTAACACTTATACATATAAAATAATACATATGAATAAAACACACAGAAAAAATGCTTACTTGTATATTCATAGGAAAATACATAGGAAAATACAAAACTCATATCTCTTTCTTCAGTGTGCCCCCTGTACATTTCTGCTGCTTTTCCAAATAAAAGAAACAAGAAAGCAATCACCCTTTTACACAGTTTTAGTACCTGTTAACTTTTATTCCTTACAAAAAATGAAGCACTTAATTTCATCCTAAAGGAAGGGGAAGCTGAATGTCCGGGTAGCAAAATGAGAGTTTTGGTAGAAATTCTACTTTTAATTATTTAACAGTATTCAAATCAAAAAAGACAACTCCTAAATCAAGAACCCTGAATAACTTCAATGGTTTCTTGTCTTCTCCAAACTCATGGCAGATTCTTAACACAATTGGTAGAAGCAGATTTCTTTTTTAGGAGGTACAGGAGGAAGACCATTAAAGCACTATTTGGCCTAATTTTTCTTGACACACTGTGAATTTCTTCAAAGGAAAAGAGAACGTGTTATCTAAATAAAGCATCTTTTTCCAAGTCAGTTTTGTCCTTTGCTCTCTGAAGACAAACTTTTCTTCACTCTTGCAAAGAGGCAAAGGCTTTCTTTTGATATGAAGGAGATAACTGCCATACAATGTCATTTCCCAGATGAAGCTTGCAACAAGAAGTGGAGGGAAAAGATTTAAAATGCACAGTGGTGCAATGCTCCAAGGGAAATTACAAAGGGAAAAGAGAAGAGCAGAACGATTTGGCAACAACTATAAATGATTTCAGTCACACAACCAAGCTTTTCTTATGTAAATACAGTATCTTAAACCCACCCCCCCCCCTTCTAGCTGAAAATTGCTGTATTTCAGCAAATGCAGTTAACTGAGAAATGCTTTCTATGCTGGATAAGCAAGGTCCTTTCTGTTACTGGGTAAAGTTACTAGTGAAGATGAAAAAAATGTGCAAGCGTACTTTCATACTTTAAAAAAGAAGTAATGGGTTTTCAGAGGTTCTTTTATGGAGTAAGGCTAGGATCCTGGAAAAGGCAAGTCTCTACAGGTATCTATCTCTTTAATGCCCTTCTTTTACTTTAAAAATACACAGGAGACACACACCTTGCAGGTAAGCTGAAATTGGTCCTTACCTACCAATATTTCAATAGTATTACTTCCTAGCATGTGTATCTTCTAACCTGTGGGGCTGTTCATTGTCTCAAATTGAGGTACAACCTATTTCATGCTACCCACAATGGACATCAATCTCAATTGCAGCTCATGCAAGCACACTGCTGTACAACAGCTTTAAATCAAAAAGTAGGAAACTATTTCCAGTTTAGACCGAGAGTGGGAATTAAATAAAAAGAATATACAGGCTTTGGCCAGGACAGCAAGAAAACATCTGAAGTCTAAAAAAATTGCTTCTGCACCCAGAAGAACTTGAATGGCAGAACCTAATTCTGAAATTTCATCGGGCAAGGCAATAGCTTTCCGTTTCATCCTCCTATGTAATGTTGCACTTGGAACAGACACAACTCTCTGTCTCTGGAAAGAGCCCAGCAAGTGAAAAGACTCAGCACCATCCCTGGCAGGACTTTGTCCTTTCCCAGCCCCCTATCAAAGCCCTGACCGCAGCACACATGAGCTAATTCAGTAACACTGAAAGGACATCCTGTCAGAGTAAATGCTGTTTTATTATCAGATTGGGTGCAGTGAGCAGTACAGAGCTCCTCCACATATTATTTTGCTCTATGATAGCTTGGAATGGAAAGTTTCTTTAGGGAGAAATAATCAGGTATTACTTCAGCCTTTAATTCTCACTCCACAGTAGGCCCCCTTTGAGTAAAGACTGCCGACTGTGACAAATTGTGCTGCATCAGTGCTATAATATGAAGTGGAGTCCATTAAGAACTGAGCTGAGATCACCAAACTCATTTTGATTAACCTCCAGGTCACTAAACACTTATAAATATGTTACACAGCAGCTGCTAAACATATTTATATATGCTTAAGGTCACAGCATCATCTGTTGGTTGTTGGAGTTAAGTCAAAAATCTTATGTTTCCTTCTGTGCTGCTTTTAGTTAAGGCATATCCAACATACTACAGTACTAGACTCTCTCCTACATTTCCCAATTCCCTCCTCCATTTTTCCAGGATGCTAAATAAAAATCAAGCCTTTAAAAGCAGTCTGCTGTACACGTAGTGACATCTAATGGCAAAAATTCAACTGGCCAGCTATGAATTTTATAGCAGTACAAACTCAGCTAAGTATACAGTTTTACAGTATTTGCCACATAAACACCAAGGGCTGGGTTGCTTAGGGATGATGCAATTAGGAATAATAGGAAGAAATTAAGAAAAGATACACTTAAGTTTAGTAGAATGAAAAGATGTCTTCCTGGTGAGATACAGTTACCCTCCAAGGGAACAAAGGAAACCTCAACTCCTGATATTTCTGCATGCAGGCAAGTAATATACAATAATATACAAATACATTAAAATGTATTGGTCAGAGAAACCCTGCACTGTGTATGAACTAGAGTATCTGCTCTTGCAATACCTTGATCCCAGATAATGTATTTTTCCCCATTTAGAAGAACAAGCAGCCAGGCCAATACAAATTTGGGATTATGCTATCCATTTAAACACAATACCTAAGGTTACAATTTTTTTTTCTGCTCTATTGCTACAAGTAGATCTTGAAGAGTTTGGCAGTTTTAAGAGATTTAAAGTGGAAGAGAGGAATCTGCTTGCTTTCTACGGTTTATTTACTCTGCTGACAATTTAGCAATGCATCATGCCAGAGCCAGTTGTTATGCCTGAGGAAAGGGCTGCCACCTCAGGGAACTTGGAGAAGCTGGAGGAATGTGCTGACAGGAACCTTGTAAAAGTCAACAGGGACAAGTGCAAGGTCCTGAACCTGGGAAGGATGAGCCCCCTGCAGTGGTGCCAGCTGGGATTTGACCAGAGGGAGCAGCTTTGCTGAGAAGTCCCTGGGCATCTTGGGAGAGAGAGCTGAGCATAAGCCAGCAGTCTGCCCTGGCAGCAAAGAGGGCCAACAACATCCTGGGCTGTGCGACAAGGTGCAGAGTTGGGAGATGGAAGAAACTGATCATCTCCTCCTTCCTCAGGACTCACTGGACTCCATCTAGAGCACCATGTTCAGTTTTGGATCCCCAGAAAAGAAAAGATGATGATAAACTAGAGTGAGCAGAGAACCCCTTATATGGCCAGGGCTTGAGCACTGACCCTGGAAGGGCTGAAGATGAGGCCTTATTCAGCCTGGGGCAGAGACAGCTGTTGAGAGGAACCTACAGCAGCCCCATAGCACCTAAAAGGAGGTCAGCAAGAAGATAAAACTGGCCTTTTCAGTGGGCATGGTGGGGGGACAAGACACCTCGGGCAAGAGTGAAAACACATCAAGTTTAGACTGGATGCAAGGAAACCATTTTCCTAGTGAAAATACTGAGAGACTACATCTGGTGGCCCAAAGGGCAATCTCTGCCTTTGGAGATTTTGAAGACCCAAACAGGGTAATGCCCTAAGCTCTAAGATGAACCTGATGAGGAGAAGGTTGGACTAAACATTCCTCTCCTGAGGTTCCTTTCCAGCTTGAATGATCCTATAATCTTAGCTTGTCGGCTTCACTGTGCTGTTGACAGTCTGGTGTACTACTGGGTCCAAAATACAACTGCTCAAATTCAAACCGTTCCCTTTTAAGAAGTTCTTCTGATCTTTTGGTTTCCTTCATTTGCAATCTACCCAAAGCTTAATCTGCACTTAATCTCTTTTTGCTGCAAAACAAGTAGCATCAGATCTAATTGTGTCTTCTGAGCTAATGCAGAAGTCTGTGTATTTAAAAAGAGGAGTTGACACGCAAGATCTGGTCATCGTTAAAAAGCACAACAAAGAAATTGTTAGAAAGAACAGCACTGACAGTACACAGGAGCACATGAGTGATCACAGCTGCTGAACACTCTCTTATACTGAAATGCCTTCCTCCAATTGGACCTGAAATCCTTAGTAAATTTATCTGTTGTCTCCAACTGCGACACAGAAGTCACTCTACAGCCCTTGCGCTTCATAGAACTTCCTGATACGTGATTTAGTACCTTCTCAGTTTTGTCACCTGATGCAAGACTTATACTGTCATCTTCCTTCTCTCTTCTTATTGAAAAAAATATGAATTCACTAACAAGTTGAGTTCAGATGGGTATGTGGTTTACCTATGGCTAGTGACAGAAGTGGATTATGCTTCTCAACAAGGCAAGAAATGAAGACACGACTTTTCTTATGGAAACGTGTCAAAGCTCAGGGTGTTCTGTGTACACAGAGATCAAGTTCTAAAACTTTCTGTGGATTTCCTAAAAGGCACCTGGTGCCTTGTACTCTTCTCTCTACAACACCAGAGCAAAGCCCTTCATACAGTCAGAAAAAGTGAACCAGCTTCTGTAATGAGCCCTGTGGCAACCTGAGCACAGGAGGCAAGTCCAACATGGAAATGTATAGGGAACAGAAGAAAGCTTCAGAGGTGGAAAGTATAGAGGTGATGGAGGTGAGGAGATATTGGGGCATAGAAAATGGAAACAAAGGAGACAGTAGAAGGAAATTAAGAAGGAAAAATTATTGGGAGCATTCTCACTAGGTGCCAAAGGTTTTTAGGGCAAAGAGGATGACAGGTGCACAGGAGAAGGCAGATGAAACAGAGATGCAGGAGAAGGAGAAACACACAGAATGCTGCTACTTCCAGGGTAAACACAGGTTATGGTCCCTCTAGCAAAGTGAAGCCTCTTAGTCAGATATGCCTGAAGGAAGGAAGGAAGGGATTCACAGGAAGCTTCCAAAGCAGGGTGCTATGAGACATGTGCTTTCCCTCAGCTCGTGCACTCTGTCCTGAGGTAGGGCCAGGCTCTGAAGTGTCCACCTTGGCCAAATGCTGGGGGGGCCCCAGTCCAAATGTGGCACAACAGAGCAATGCTGAAGGGGCAAGAGCACAGATGGAGCACACAGCCCAGGCAGGGAAGAGATGGCATTGAGTCACACTGCACAAATCCTGGCAGTCACAAACTCCCATCAGTTTTTAGTTAAGCACTTGGGCACTGTGCTTCCTGACACTTGACACAGCGTGCACCTAATGTGGGGATTTCTCCCAGTTCTGCTGCTCTAAGTGCTGGACCTGACAAACTATCCTGCTACTGTGACCTGGCCACCTGAGCAGCTGGCTGGTGAAAAAAAAAAGGCCCCCAGGTTTGCCATTTCGGCTCCAGATCTTTAACCTACATCAGTTTTGCAGTGAATGCACTGCAGCACCTCAGGGGAGTAATTTGTGTAAACATTTTAAAAGGAACATTTTTTCTTTTAATGCTGACACACTGCTAAGGTGGCTACTTGATTACAAACTGTGAAAATGACTGTGTTAGGCTGCACTCACAAATCACAGTGTACTGACCAAATTGCCCTGTGCTTATCTGTGCCAGGTCTGCAGCATGACAATATTTCCTCTCTCTTTTAAATGTCAAAGTATGATTTGGGGGGTTGTTATTTAAACACACTGACCTGCACAATAACCAGAAGTACTTTATTTAAATCTGTCTTGAGCTGGGACTAGCCTTAAGCGCTTATAATCTGTCACACTTTGACACCAAATGGGTTATTATAATGAGAGTAATTCAGGAGTGAGACCTGTGAATGCTTTCTCCCTGGAGAATTTACACATAAACATGTGCAGGCAGATACATATGCTCTTTTGTTATGGATTTTCCTTCTTGCTACATTATGGGCTTCCTTGGAGAAGTGAAATCATTTCTATTGTCAGCGGATATGGGAGAACTGAAGAAGGGAGAAGAGAGCGAGGGAAAATAAACCCCAACATTGCTTACTTTGTTCTGCCTGGAGGTTCACAGCACTCTTAGCAAAGGCCAAGACAAATGAAGCCTGAATATTGGCTTGAGCAGCTATAAAATGGCATTGAAGGCAGTTCGCACGTGAATAAAACAAATTAATTTAACATCATTATATGTGAAAGCAAAGTATCTTCTTCTTGTTAGTTGCTACTGTAAGTATACTAACCTGGACTTACATGTCCT
Organism: Camarhynchus parvulus; assembly: GCF_901933205.1. NCBI lineage: Eukaryota > Metazoa > Chordata > Aves > Passeriformes > Thraupidae > Camarhynchus > Camarhynchus parvulus. The sequence continues at coordinate 52,717,724 of NC_044573.1, forward strand.
CCTCTGTTCAGCGGGGAAGTTCACCAACTGTAATAACAAAGTTTCAGAAAAGCAAAAGCTTTTCTGAAACTTTGTTATTACAGAAGCTGCTGATGTGGCAGGTATTAGGTCTGCCACAAGACTTTCTGCCATTTTTCAGGCTAGAAAGAAAGAGAAAATTTTACACCTGTGCATGTCTACTGGTGTGAAAATGGGAGGCCTAAGTTCTGAAATACACTGACAAAGCACAGGGAAACATAAATGAAAAAGTAGATTTGTACTGAGGAGTGTGTGTGTGTACGTGTCTGCTGACAAGAGGTACACAGAACTAACACAGAACTGTTCTTCTCAATAACCAGGCCTAAATGCTAATGCTAAAATGGGGGAATAATTCTAACACTGTAATTATGTGATAGTGCAAATCGCCTTGTAATCCACTGCAGGTGGACCAAGTACACTGCCTGATTTCTTCATCTGGCTGATCCAAATATTGTTGTGTAAGAGACTTTTAAAAAGAGTAACAGAAATAGCCTTTCTAAATATATTATCTTTCCTCTGATTTATACAACTACTGGTGCCTTTACCATCATCTCCATTGCTTGGATTTTACTAAAAACCAATCAAAGAGAGGAAGGAACTTAAAAATTAGTTGCTCATACCACACTGATTCAATGCTGAGCTACTCAGGAAAAATCACAGATACCTATTGTTGGTTTACAAGCTGTTGTCATCACATTAACCCTTTTTCCAGTGAAAACATCTGCCCAATGGGCTACTACTCAGTAGTCATTTAAAGCCCAACAAAAAAGTAGTGTCACACCACATGGAACTCTGGAAGAGCAACATAAGAGGCATGTGTAATTCATGAGTAATAATGCTAATAACAACACAACTACCCAACATTTGCACAGCTGAATGCATACTGGGATCAGAATAAATCTCCCTACCCCATTTTACAGATAATAAAAAACTGAGGAAGAGATCCTAGATTAATAATGGTCTAAAATATGGCCAAAAGAATAATAAAGTATTTGAATAGTGAGGAAAACACAGCACAAGCCTGTTAAAAAGAAAATAAATCGCAAACTTCATTGGATCCTAATGACAGAAGGTGTGTGACTGAAAAGTATTATTGATAGTGAAATACTGTAGGGTTTTGTTTGTTTAAGTTGCAGCCATTTGATTTTCTTTTTATAAAATTCCCTTTGTGTTAATTAAAGTAGTTTTGGTCTAAGTTTAATGGTGATCACAGCATTTGATCACCAGTCTTCAAACACACAGAGAACCCCTGAAATGCCTTTATTGCACAGCATTCTTACAAGTGCAGCAACATCTCCATATCTGAATTTATCTGGGTAAGAACAAACTAAGTTCTTGGTACTCCATGTAACCTCTACTGGATAAATACAATTATAACGCTGTGTGACAAAAACCACAGAACAACTGAAAAGTGGGCCAAGTCAAATGGCCTGGAAACCCATCAGAGCTCTGCTCTTGGTGACCTCTGTCTACCTTCCCCACATATGGATTTCTACTGCAGCTCTAACAGCAACTGCTTGCACAACTGTCCCCCTCAGATATGGTATCTGAGCACTGAGGGGATACATTTCGTAGCCCAAGTGGAGTGTGTAATGCACAAAAAAGGGCTGCTTTAATTTGTCCAGCAAGCAGGAGCATGCATGAACTGGGTTTACAGGGAAAAAAAGAAATTTGCCCTGTATGGCATGATGCTGTCAATCTGAACCAGAATGTCAAGAAGGGTGATTTAGCCTGGTGTGACTTGATGTCAAAATGGGAATGACTCATATGACTCTCACTATGCACCTTCTATTTCTGTGCATGTTTATAAATAGCTGTATTAAAAAGTGGGAAGGCCCTATGAACTCTCTCCCAGAAAGATTACTTGAAAGTGGTGAGAGTCTGTGCCCAGCACTTAAACAGCCAGAAGGTCACCAAGGTGTGGTGCTAAAAAGCTACAGGAAACTGAGGACACACTTTGTGCTTCACTAACTCAGTTTCCTCTGGTGGGACACTGTCTTGGGAGAGGTCTGACCCCTGGCTCCCTTGTCTTCCACCTGGGGACGCTGTCGGCCACCACCTTGTTACAATGTTCAGCCACGTCCCTATGCTGCTTTTGAGCACCTTTGAATGAACTGTGCCAGCAACCAACCGAAAATCTAATAATAAACCTGAGCATTTCATGCCAGCTCTCCAATGTATTTTTTCATAGTAAAATGTCATCTGGCTGACAGCAGCAGGCTGAATGCAACTGTGCATGTGCATCAGCACAGTGAGGAAGTTCTCCAGAGGGATTTTTCAGCAGACACATCTGCACTCACCTATCTTTGCCCAATGGCCTGGAGCAGTTATATGTTTATTGACATTATTACCAGCACTGTTCCCATCAGTCTCGGCTCTTTGGCACACTGGACAGTTTCACAAGAGCAATGTAGTGCACATGCTGGTATGATTTCAGCTGCCTCTTTTCTTCATCTTTGTTTCAGATGCCTGAAACCTACTGTGGCCACTGCAACAGGTATTTAACGTGTTAGTAAGATTGCCAGCCATCATTAACCAAATCTCATGCTGTTAGGTTATTATTTAATATGATTCTTACAAGGCTACTTATATGTCCAGCTAGAATTGGTGTTTCCATCTGAACTTATCAACAAACTGAAGGGCTCTTCCATTTATATTTCCCCAGGCAGCATAGCTAAAAAAAAAAAAAGTGTTTATTTTTCTCTCAAATACCACCCTTGTAAAAGAACCTAAAACCTTAAACCACCTTGAAAATCTGAAACCCTCCTACCATTTTTTATGTCCCTCCCTTTCTGTCACAAAAATCTCAGGCTGTTCAATCACAGTACCGTACTTGCACAGTGTTATGTGCCAAATCACACAGCACAGTCACAGAATTAGCTTTCTTCATGAGTCCCATTAAACAGATGGCTATCTACTTTGTTTTGGCTTTTTTTTCCTAACCACTTCTGTGATTTAAACTAGTAGATCTTCTGACAGACTGTGAAAACTGTTTCCTCATCTGAAATAGTTTTTGTCACCCAAGAAAGAGTGTTCAATCTAAGGTCCTCCCTCATTTAACTTTATACAACATCAATGAATGAAATACTGCATTCCTAATGTCCTAAAGATCATATTTTAAGGTACAGAATTTCTATGTAACCCAGAGGCAGAATGTTAATAAGCTACACAGTCCTACACTACAATTTTGTTTCAAAATAATTAGTCTTTCTACAGAGAGCCATGAATCTCCTAAACACCCAAATCAAGCCAAAAATAATCTTGACACAATAATAATCGAATTAGAAGTGTCTCTGAGGTAAGTGAAAATTCTCATTCATGACTAAAAATCATGCTTCCTTCCCAACACACTCCTTCTTTCACAATTTAAGAATGGTTACTCTCTGAAGGAGGAAAAGAGTAGGACTCTTGAGGTCTGTGGTTAATCTCTAATGGCATGAACAGCATACAGCAGTTGACTTGATTGATGAGTCCAAAGAAGAAAAAAATGCCTCCCCAAATCACTGGTTGCCTGCAAGAGCTCTGCAGCATGGTGACAACGAGGGCTCCAAAATGATGGATTTACCTTTTAGAAAAACAAAATTCCAGATAAAAATGTATTTCTCTTAGTCTCCCACAAGAAATGGCTTTGGTTAGCTCAGCATGTAAAGTTTCTTCCAATCCTTACACAATTTTATCAGCAATTTTGAGCTGATCCATAAAATGCATCTCCATTTAAATAAAACAATCACAGAAGATTTCTAGCTCTCCCCTTACAATAATAAATACATATAAGCTGAGCTGAACTTCCTCCCTCCTAATACATTATAGAACAAACCCATACATGAATCTGCTTTGCAAAGCAAAACATGAGGAAAAGAAAAAAAGAAAAAACAAAAAAATCAGCTTGATACAAATGACTATTTCTCATGCAGAGGGAAGAAGCATGGGTCCTTTAGACGAGAAATATGTCAATGCTGGTTAATAGCTTCCTTAGAAATTACAGTTACAGTAAGCATTAGTATTTGGACTTTTTACCCCTTAAATCACAGAGAAGCCTAGCATGGGGAGAAGATATTCCAGCTATTTCTGCATCTCCTCCAACCTCAGGTGGAGCCAGCACTGGAGTATTTGGGGTTCACAGAGACAATACAACTAGTTAGGCCAAGAAGCAAAACCACTTCACCCTGCTGAATCTACACACGGCCTTTATTTTGGAAGCCAAATTTAGTTTCATGGACTGAAAGTACCACCAGGATATTAGAACAGCACTAATTGAAAGCAAAGTGGGACTCATTTCAGGGTGACCCATCAAGATCTCTAAAGGAAATCTGTGATTGTTTGGAGGAGCTGAGCAAAGGGGAAATGACCGGACAGCTTGAGCCTGGAGAACTGTGAATGGCCTGAATTTGAAGAGGAGCAACTCCTTCCGTGTGACTGAATGTTAAATAAAAGACCCAGCAGAAAGAGCCTTTCTTGCCAGGGGCTTATTTCAAAGGCAACAGATAACGCAGGCACTGGCTCCAATTATGGCTACCAGTCCTATCTTAGCCTAGTTTACTTTGGGGATTTCACAGCTGGCAGCCTTTCATCTAGGAGTAGCCTGGTTTGAATAAGCAAAGAAACTTGAATGAGTACTTAACCTTCCTGCACTCCACCGAACTTCCCAGCAGAGAAGAACAGCACCTCCAAGCTTAAGGGGAAAAGGGAAAACAATGGAAAATATATACTCTCTCCAGGGATTAAAGATGGTAAGTTTTACTGGAGTGCTTCAAGACTTCCTGCTACAAAACTGCAGCTTTCAAAATCACAATTAGAATTTTAAATCCAAGTTTCAAGATCAAAAGGGCCAGACTGGAAAATACTGCACAAGCCTGACAGGCACTAGGATGTAAAACACCTAAAACAGTTCTGGGGTTTATTTATATTATTATTCTTTTTAAAAAATTTATTCCCCATTTCCGCCTCCTTCTTTTTCCTTTTGACATTTTAATGCACCATGTCCATTACTAGATTTCCTCACCAGTACCTTCTAGTCCATCAGCAGTGCCGCATTACCCTGCTGTTGGAGAAAATAATACAGAAAAAGTGCTTTGCTGGCACCAGCAACACGGGATTATGAATTATACATACATAGCAGGGGAGAAATGCTGATGGAAGGTTAGTGTGCCTGGATGTGTGCAAGTGTGCAAGTGCATCTATACACACACAAAGAAGAAGACATCTAGAATGCACTTTTAAAACTAATTTATACTAACTGTGTTTCTCTGTACAACAGAAATTCTCTAATATTGGTGCAGCTTTGTTTGATCAGTTTTATGACTGATTAAAAACGTACTAAATTCTTCTCACCATGCTACAATGAGGCTGTGGTATCTAACCAGTTGCTAAGCAATTTAGAACCAGAACCACATTCTAGAATGCCTAGAAGTATGTCAAAGCAATGCAGCATCACACACTATTGTAGAGACAAAACACCACTTCTCAGGTGGGGATCAGCAGAAGATAATGTAAATATCCACCTCAATTTAGCAACCCAATGGCCAGGATTTAAAATGATCAGAGGTTGCAAATAGCAAAACTGGTTCCCAATTCCTCAGTTTAATAAACTACTGGGTCTGAATCGTCTCCTCCAAAATCAATGGCACTGAATTCTAAATTCACTCAATCTATAAAAAAAATTGCTTTAATTTACAAAATTGCAACATGCAGTCCAGAGAATCATATTAAGGTACATTGAGGTCAAAGGGGCTGCCTTCAAAGATAGGATTGCTGCTCATGTAGGCACATCAAAACTCATTTTGTTGTAATTAGTTCAGGTATTGATAACTGTAGTTGTACAAACAAAAGGCTCATTTTAGCATCCAGTTGGATGCACATTTTACAGCCAGCTAGCACTGAATTACATTTTCTAAGGCCACACTACTAACAGCATCCAAGCCAGCCATTTTACAACTATGTTTTTACCTTTCCATATACTACAGTCACACTTTCAACTGCTAAGAAGACATGCTCAGAATGACACTCACTGCTAGCATGAGAGATGCTGAAAGTGATGGTGACAAGCATCTAGCTCTAAAGATGGCTGTTGACTTTGGGTGCCAAACTGATCATCAGTTTTAAACGGAGAACTTGCTGTAGGAAGCAAAAGCTCACAGACAGTGCAGACATAGTCCTGCAAAGGTTCAAACTGAGGAGCTCAACACTGGCTGATACTAGAAGATATTGGCTAAATTTGCTGCCTTTCACATCAACAGGGAAAACAGTACCTCATTTCCTTAAAACTGTTATTACTGAAGGCTTATTGTGATGCAGTTTTGTACACACAGAAACATTTGTCTATCACCACAAATATATGTGCTGTTCTAAGAATCACAGTGTGATAAAATATCTTCTGGAGCCACCTGGTCATTTAAGGTCTCCTCTGGGTTCTAAGTCTCCTGCAGCAGAACCAGCCCTTGGGGTTTCAATCAATGCCAACTTTCTTCCCTGGATATATTAGGTCTTCAACATACAGTCCTCACCAGTCAATGGTTATACTGAGACCAAGACAAGACAAATATAAAAAGGAAAACACTGTTTTCTAGTTCCTTCACACTCTCCTCCTGAAAATAAAGTGAATTACTACACAGGATACTAGAGATTTATTTAATGTTGCCTGCTGTGAACTTTTACTCAGAGCAAGCTTGAACACTCTGGGTAGCCTGAAACAATGAAGAGATTCAATGAAGACATCTTAAAAACACCTTACTTTTCTCTAGCCTGACACAGCAGTTATCATTTGGGAAGCCCTGGCATGCATGCACAAGACAGCCTAGCACATCATAAGATTTTAGGTTACAGGGAAGGTATTATGTAGTTGTATAAATTAATCTAAGCTCAACATAAAGCAGACCTCAAGATGAGGTCAAAGGCTAATTCAAATGGTGTAAACCTAGTATCTTCCACAGCCACCACTTTAATTTATATGATTTTATTCTAATGAAAAGGGTGGTCGTCTGCTCTGAGGATGATACCTAGGTATAACTGGCTGACAGTCAGATCCTGATCATCCTTCTCTGCTTAATGAACATTGATTTTGTGCCCCAGTGGAAGAGATTTTTTTGTTCTGATGCATGCCATTTAAATTCATTTTATGCTGCTGCTTAGTGTGGCTTGGCAAGGCAGAGGCAAACCAGCGTTCTGTGTCTAAATGAGACTCCTGAGCTGGGAAAGGACAGATCCTGTGGATTAACAGCTGAAGATAAATTTCTCTTCCCTATTGATACTTGGCTACTGAATCAACAAGTTGACCTTGAAGTGGATCACAACCAACTTGAACAGAAATAGTACTGTGTAACCATGACTATGACACAACCATTTGATTTTATTCTTAATTCTACACAGAGGAGGGTGCTTTATAATAATAAGAATGCAACACTTTCTGAGCTCCACAGCTCAATCTTATAAACTCAACACACTCAAAGAAAAAGGCTGGGCACTGTCCATGCATGTTGGCATACAGGAGTGGATGTCTTCCCAGTTAGGTAAAGTAGTGTGGTGGGAGTGTTCTCCCATTTCATTAAGCTTTGGTTTTTGAACTGGATAACCAGTAGACTTGTGCTCTATTTTTTTTTCTTTCTGCATTTTCTGTACATATATAAGAACAATGTTATTAAGGGGAAAACCAAACTAGCAGCTACAGAAAACTGCTAATTAAAACTTGTTAACTGCCATGACAGCAGCAATAATTTGGGTATTTAAGATTTCCCACAGAGGCAACAACTGGAATAACAGGATGGTAGAGAAGTCCATAAGAGTTAAATCTCAGGTGAAGATGGACTTGTTTGTGAGAGAGCAATAGGCTGGGAGTCAACATAGACACTTTCTCCCAGTTCTGTAACTTGTGATATGGTTACAGAAATCAGTGTGGAGGACTCTGGTGAGAAAACAGTAGTTGCACTTCAGGCAAATGTTTTGCAAGGGATACTAAGCGCTCCTAAAAATTCTTCTAGAGACTAATTTTTCAAATACATGCACAATCAACTACAGTGTACTAAAACTTCCGGGCAAATCCCATTAAGAAGCCCTGTAATCACTCCTGCACTACATCATCTCTCAGAAAAGGATCACACTTTAGGGGTTGCAGTTCTCTGCCTAGGCAATAGTGACAATACCACCAAGTCCAGAAAATGTGGCTGCACGCACTGCTGCAGATAAGAACACCAAAAATGAAGAGAAAAATGGTGCCTGGGTCAGGAAAGGAGACAGCTCATTCCTTCTCAGTGATGTGGTTCTTCAAGTCCCTTTTAGGCACAAAAATGGAGCTGTGCCAAAAGCCGTGCAGGTGTGTTGAGTGAGTGACGTGTAGATTTTCATTGTACTGTCACAGTGGCATTAGCAAAAAGAATCCAAAAAACTAAAATCCCCTCTACAATGCAAGTATTTCTGTATCTTTCATGTGATTTTTATATTCCTTCAGCAGCCAGATGGGATGTTCACAAACATTTTCAAAAAATGCCAAGCTTCCACAGCAAGTCCAGTTTACATTGCTGCCTACCCGTACTGGGCAGGCTGGTGTGCTGAGGGAGCCTGAGTGCTGCCATAGTTCAGGGGCTGTGAAGAAAACATGGTGTGTCTGCCAGCTCCAGACTGGATAAACAGGTGACCTAGTGTGTGGTGGCCTGAAGCAGAACCTCTCTGGGTTTGATCTGTATCCCAAATCCAAGTCAATGTCAAATACATTCCTTCCATATTTGTGTCTCAAGGACTTGCAGGAATAGCCAAAAGCCATTGTGCTTTCTCCTCTACAGTTGACTTGAGATCAAAGAGGAAAACAGTGTACTTGCAAACCCCTGGCATGAAAGTGGTGTGGCAAGTTCCTCACAATTTGCAGTTTATATATAACCCTTTCGCCAGTATTTGTGATAGAGATTCAGTGACTGCTCAGCTCTTCCATAGGTGCTGGATCACTGGAATGGGCAGCATGTGATAGGAATGCTGCCAAATGGTGCATTTTGTCCAGTCAAAGCTAGAAAGAAAAAGCAGTTCTACAAAAGTTGCATGGGAGGAAAATGTGAGATAGAAGTGGCAATCATTTAACCCAGTTTTTGATCAAACATCACACACTCTGCCCAACGTGTAAGTTGAATCACAACCAAATGCTTTCCACTTAACACAAAGTCTTTTCTTGCTGTCAAGACCAACAAACGTGAGCTTTTCCTTTCATTCTATGATTATAGAGAAATCCTGCTCCTGCAGCTGCAGTGATGGCCTATTTATTCCTTCGTGCCTGACCTATCAGCTTATAGCCTAAACCAGACAGACTGAAGCAGACTTCCATAAATCCTACTAGACAGGTCTGTTGAAACAACCAACAGAAGAAAGGGACTGCTGGTTCACAGATATCTGCTGGAGTATGGTCTGCTTTAAAGGAGCCTGTTTCTATTTTACTGAGCAAGAACATGAAGTACACTAAATTAACTGTTATTGTTTTAAAAGTTTGCTGCTGGTCATCATTAGTAGCCACCTGCCTTTTAAGCTCTCAGCACAAGAAAGTAACAAACACAGGGACACACTGGCTTCGTATTTCTTGTTTAACAGTGCATCTTGGAATAAGAGCAAATCTAGTGTCCCCAAACACTGGTCTTGAATGATAAATATCTGGATGAATGTATGTGCATCTGTGTATGCACATGCATAAGTGCAGTGAGCAATGCACACACATATGAACACATTCACCAGAAGAGTGCAACTAGATTCATGTAATTCTCAAATATTTTGGACCTTCTTGCAACAGAGGAAGGTAATAAATATGCCAGGAGTTATTTGAGTCCAGGGAAATGTGGATGTTACTTAATCTGAAAAACTTCACAAAAAAAAATTAATTAATATTCAGTCATTTTAAGAATGACATGGATAGCAAAGTGCCTTTTACCAAAACTGATACATGAATGGCAACATGCAGCTATGCTGCCCAAAGGGGAGACAAGAAGGCAGAGGAGGGCTCCAACCTCTGCAGTTCTGTTTGCAGGTTCTCTATTATGGATGCACAAGTGGCAGGTATCAACTCCAAATAACTACAGATTGTTTTATGTCTCCCTCTGCCTCTCCCCTCCAGCTGGTCCCTTCAGCGCCCTCCTCTGCCCTTTTGCAGGCCTGCTTGGGAGCAAGAACATCACACAGAAGAGAATTTTTTGAGCAGCGCTGCTGTGCAAAACATGGGCAGTAGATGCAAGAGCGGATGGGCAGCTTCACAGGTTTCCTTACTCTCTGGCAGGTGTAAGCTGCTGAGGACATGTTGGCCCCCTCTTTACCAGAGATAAAAATTATAAAAACTCAAGTTTAAAGTTGCAGCGGGCTTATTGAATGTCACTGCAATCCTGTGGGTTTCCCTAAAGCTGTAATGCCAAGAACCAAACTAAAAGTGGCCATCATCACCATTGTCACAACTGCTTTTTGAGAGGATAATTCAAACAAGCAACAGCATGCTTCTCCTCAAGAAAAGGAGATGATTAAGAAAAAGTATTCTTTGGACACACCATCTCCTCCCAGAGATAAGGGCATAGGTAGAACATGTATAAATGCACAGTCACACACCTCCACAGTGCTGTTATTTCAGAAATGACAAGGAAAACGTTCCTCCTTATTTAAACTCCTTTCACCTGAATGCATACCTGCTCTGAGCGGAGTTGGCAGCAGCCTGCATCACTGCAGCAGCCGCCTCCTGTGCCTTACGGTTCACAGTTGGCATGGGTGGGCCCATCCCAGGGCCTCCCTGTTGAGACATGCCAGGAGAATTGGGGGTCATACTGCTCATGTTTCCAGGAAATGGTCTGCTCTGCATCCCAGCTGATGGCATCCGTCCCAGGGGCATGGAACCACAAGGCTGGCTTGGCCCCTGTCCATGCATCTGACTGTTGGCATTTATACCCATGCCAGGTCCTGGGCCGCTGTAACTTGTGTTGGGGACACCGCTGTACGTCGGTGGTCTGGAGTAGTTTCCTGAACAAAATGATAAAAAGCACAGAGAAAAACATTAAAACTTCTGAGCAAATGTTTCTGTTTAGAAAGTTAGCAGCTGCAGAACTTACACATGTGAACTAAAGTGACCCACGCTGGCCTCAAAGTCAGGACAACGCTTTTACACCAGGACAGAGAAGCAGTGACAAACTGCCCAAGGAGGTTATGCAGACTCCCAGCATGTAGGTTTTCAAAACCCAGTTGGATAAAGCCAAGAGTAACCTGGTCTGACCCTTTATCTGACCCTGATTTAAATACAAGGTCAGCCAAGAACAGCTCTTGAGCAACGCCCCAACATGAATGATCCTATGAATCTGATTTTCATGTATTCTCAAACATTTTCTGTCTAATGTAAATTACAAGGCAACAGGAAATAACCCCTCCAGAGAGTTAACGGCACAGCACAGTGTACACAACTGCTTTATGCAGTAGAGAGAGACGTGGCATGTAAGAAGCCCATTGCATAAGTTCAAGGGAGAATCTTATTTTTGTAATTTCATGTTCTCGTTCCTTTGTCTTTCTGCAGTTTAGGCAACAGGCTTCTTGCTCCTAAATGTTGTGCCCATTTAAGACAGAGATGATTTGGTATGGACTGGTGAGGATGACTGCTGGGGTCCAAGAAAGATTACTACTCTCTCCTGCCCCATCCTGCTTCTCTAGTAAGTTCAGTTTGGCTATGTCAGCATAAGGAGTGGTAGCTTACAGTCCAACTCCTCTGAGAAAACTAGTCTTACAAGTAAGCAGCAACAGTACAAAGATGCTCATATAAGCAAGTGCCTTAAGAAGGACAGCATGAAAACCTGGCTGAACCCAATCTGTGTTGTCACTAGAGTGAAGTGCTCTGCTTGCAGCAGCTTAACTCATTTGAGTGCTGATTTTCCTGCCACGTTGAAATCTCAAGAAAAATCGAGTATACAGCATGTAGTGTTACAGAAACAAACCCAGGCAGCATGAGAAAGAGGGAAAAAAAAAGGCTAAAGATATGATGGAAAACTATTTTAGGAAATGTATCACATTGCACTACTCAGTCATCAGTTTTGACTTGTCTTCATTTCCATCTCATCCAGATTAGTGGAAACATGACCCATTCCCTCCCTGTGGGATGCCACAAAACAGAGTTTCCTCACTACTCTCAGATATTCCCACGCTTATTTGAAGGCAGAAGTCCTTGGACTCTTCCTGTGATTGTGCAGATCAGATATGCCTCTCCTCAGGCCTCAGCTACCAGGCAGAGGAGTTGGTGGCATCCAACTCCTGTTTGTATTTGAAATGAATATATTCATCCATCATTTGAATGCACACATAATTAATTCATATGCTTCTGCTGCTGTGCTTTTGCTAATCTTTTCCTCTCCAGTCTGTTACTGACTCACTCTACTACAAGGTCTCCTTGGTGAGAATGTATGAGACCAACGCTTCCCAAGGAAATGAAGCAACCATCCTCTTCTGCTTTAAAATCCAAGTTTCTGCCTGGGGGTCTTCACAGAAGGATCCCCAATGTGTGGTTCAGCGGATATGAAAGGCTCCAGATTCAGCTTTATGCTGTCTTAAGACTGCCCTGTCACTTCTCCTCCTCTTCTAGGCTTGGCTGCTGGCAGCTGACTATTCTCTATTCAGTGAGCCATCGCCCCCAGCCAGAGTTTTAGTTGCTGAGACCGGCTCAAGGCATGCATCTGATCTAGCATAAGTGACTACAGACTGAAGGGTTGACTAGTTTCACACTGCTCTGCTATGTGTTACAGGCAACAGCACACAACTTGGATGTTGCTCTGGGTTTCCAGCTGCTTTGAGCAAAAAAATGTAATACAGCAGGATGGTGTATATGTGCACTCAAAGATTATGCACAGCAGTTAGCACATCTTATGTACATGCTATTAGTAACACTACTTCCCAAAGTGAAGCAAATTCTCTCCCTACACTAGCAGACCTGATATCCATGATCACTGGGAGCTACTGTCAGTCCAATTTACATAAAGCCAATTTGTTTTGTCATTTAGGGTCTACAAAGTACATTCAGCAGCATGTGTGGAGAAGCAAACACCAATGCTAAAACACTACTGCTGTTTTCGTGCTATTTTGAATTGGGACAAAAAAATGTAATCTTATGTGCTTTGGCTTTTCTAGCATACACACAACACAAAAAACCAGTGGAATCTTCTCCATAAAAATATGTGGCTCAGTTAAAATAGCTCCTAATCGTTCATCTTCAGGGATACAAGATGCACAGGGAAGTCGTAAGTTTTTAGTAAAGAAAACAAGTTTCAATGTTTTTTTCCATCTTTTTCTTTCCCTAAGCATTTCCTCAATACCTCAAACACTAGCTATTCTTATACCTTTCCCAGACCACAGGAAAAAAAAAAAGGGCAAAATAAAAGCCAAACAAAATACAAGAGGAATTGCCAGGAATGAGGAGTGCAATCTTATTTCCATGTTTCTCTAATAGATTAGTAATTTGTTGGCAGTGGCTTTGACAGAAAACAGATGGATGCAGCATTAAACACAATGAATGCAGCAGATGCTAGGCCAGCCCACATCAGCTGGACGTGTCAGGCAGCCAAGTTCAAGAGCCCACACTTTTCAAGTGGGTACAAGCCTGGCAACAGCGGCTGCACAGTACTACTGAACAACTCCTCCCCTCCATATCTGAGGGATTTTTGATTCCAACTCCCCCTTGGCAGAGTAGAATTGTACCAAGAGAGACAACATCTCTAACGCATGAGAAAAAACAATGCTGTAACAGGAATCAAGAGGGGAGAAAAAAGTGTAATGATGATAAAGTGCAAAAAAAACTGACTAACAACCTGCCAAAGACAGATGTTCATACTTACTGCTGAAACTCTGGTCCACTTTGTTCAGGTTTGCTGAACAAAGTGCTCTGAGATCTTGCCATTTCTAGACAAACTAAAAAGAGGGAGATTTGAGAACTACCTGTTAGCTTTCCTCTCTGCTTTAGACATAGATCAGATTCACCGTATTAAAAAGAGCATCTTAGAATAGCTCTAGAATTTTTTACATGTGCGCTTAACCATCAAGCTATTCTTCTACAGCCAATTTAAAGGTGTTGTTCTGAATTCCTCTGAACTATTTCATCTAGGGGACTTCAGTAAGATACAGCTGATATTTAAGTCTTAGCTCCACAGACTTTTGCATAAATGGGTCTGGATTCAGAGGTCCAAACCCTCAAGATACACAGGGCATCTCATCCTTAAGTGCTACCATTTTAATTAAAATCAGTAGGAACTAGATACAAAGTGCTTTTGTGAAATGAGTCCAACAGTAAAAGCACAAATACTCAATTCATACTACTTTATCACAAGCAAAAGGGGGTTTAACTTACAGTGAAGCTCTGGGGTTGCGGTTCAAACAAATTCAGTACCGATTTCTCTCTTTGTTATACCCCAACAGAACAGCTTTACTGCTGAATTGAGTAGGAAAGGTTAGGAAGACAGGATGCATTTCTGAGACATTTTACTGATTTCACAGGAAGCTTTTCTCTGCCCCAGTCTTAAAAGATCCAACTGACTACGGCATCTGACTGCTCTCCAGAGTGCATTTAAGGGACATTTTGCTGTGGCAGCAGTCTGATGCTCAGGTCATAGACCAGAGCTTCATTAGCCCTTGAGCTAGATGTTGCCCAAAAACAAACCAAATAAATTCTTTCAGTAACAACCTCCATCCTCACTCTGCTTTTTTTTTTTTTATTTAATTCCTGGGGACAGGAAAATGCTGGGATTTAATAAAAAATTAAAATTAATCTTCTGTACTGTATGCTCCTGTGTTGTATCCCAGACACACAGAAATGTGGAGCCAAAGCCATTTATTATTTTTGTCGGAAATGGTTTCAAAGAACTGGACTAGGACCCAGTACAGAACTGCTTCCTGGGAAAATATATTCTGCTCTTATTATAGTTCTAATTGTCATGTAAACACATGAAAATCAAATAAATCAACCACAGGCATGAAATGGATCATTCTGCTTTCATGAACTGGGGGCTAATACTTCCAGTCCAAACTTAATGGTGTAGTCTTTACTATGGTGAGCAATTCCACTGCACAGAGGACACTAGCCTTGAGCAACTGTTTTCAGGACAGCACATAGTAAAATCCAGTATTCAAAGCCGAATCAAAAGCTTAGTGTTCAGAATGCTTTGATGCATATATGAAAATACAAGTAGTCCTGTCAAACCCAGCCTAAGCTTAACAATATTCTGGAAGAAGGCCTATGTGAACAAAACATGGAAAGCAAATCAGATCTGTGAGAATTACTTTAGTTTAATAATTTAAGAACTTGGTTTCAACCCAGGTAATTTTTAATATATTTCCTATTTTGGCAGAAAAAGGCAAATGGGATAACATTATTATATATTCATCATTGCTGGCATATGATTATGCTTTGTAATAGGGTATGTTAAGAGTTGCAATTATGGATTACTTTCATTTAAAATGAAAAAATGCTATTAAAACCTTAAGTCCAGGTAAACACATAACTTGGAAATATCACTATCTTCATCCCTAGTGGTTAGATCAACCTGGTGTAAATGCAGTATTCTTCTGGTCTAATTGTTACCTACAGAGCTGACAGTCGGCAAGGCCCTAATTTTATGATGACCAGTGCACAGAATCACTGGTACTTTCCAAGTACTGGGAGAAGAACATGGTTTTCATCCATCACACTATTCACCAAACCCTTCTGAAATGGCCTGCTAATGACAATGATGCTCATTTTCTTCCTGTCCCTCAAGTTCACTTTTTAATAGCAGTTTCTTCCTGACCATGACCCATAAAATCATTACATAGGCACTTTCATCTACAGAGGGAGGAAAAGAACTGCTGAACTCAAGCAAAAAAAGAAAGTAGTATTTGGCGTGTTACTTAAATGCATTGATTTAGTACAAAAACCTTTCCATTCAATCAGTGTGGATGGCTAATGTTTTACTGCACTTGACACCCACTATTCCCATGGTTCGGAGTCTCAGCAGCAGCAGTACAGCTGGAAGTCAGGATAGCACATCATAAATCCACTGGATTTTTTACCAGTTAAGCTAGTTGCTCACTGTGCAGATAAAATAAGCACTTGGACAGCATTTTATGGCCACAAAATGCTTTCCAAATAAAAGGAAAGTACCAGTCAACTGGAGTTAGGTAATTAATCTTCACACATGGCTATAAGGCATTACTAGTCCCATTTTATAGTTAAGGAAAGCAAAGCAGAGAAATGAATCTACTTGCCTAAGCTGAAAGATGATGCAAAAGGCAGAGCCAAAATTAGAAACTGGGGAATCTTGGCTTGTAGCCCTGTGCTCAGAACACTAAACCAAACGCTACCCAGAGATGAAACAGAAAGGAGCATTGCATAGGGCAGCAGGGCTTCTTGCAAACAAACATCAGAACTGGTTCTCAGAAACTCAGGAGACTAAAATAACCATCCTTGCTAGCACGGGAGAGTCACTGAGCCCTACAGAAATTCCCATCGCTGGCTCAAGTCCTTTCTGAGGCTTTTAAGTAAGAAAGCAACAGTAGGAAGTGCTGAAATAGAAAAGCTTTTTTATGTATCTCTAAAGAAAATACTGACCCTTATTTATGCCATGGCTTGACTTCGACTTCATTAAACCCCTAAACAGATGCATACTTTATAAAGGTTATCCATTAAAGGCAAAACAATAGACAAGTTCAAGGTTGTGCAGGGACAGAAATTGTGAATTCTGTTTTGGTTTACTCGCCCACCAATTCTGTCAAACAAGCAAAATAAAAGGAACTGTCTCTCTCAGTCTGAAGGGTTAGTTAAGATTCACAAACCATATGCATTAGAGTTCAATATTCTATTTTCACAGTAGCCACTGTATTATTATGCTTGTTCTAAGACTTTACCCTCAAAGTCACCACGCAATTTCAGGTTGGCCTTGGGATTTCATCCAAGAAAAGAAGTCCTATTTTGGGAGCGATGTTGTGACCTTTATTCCATGCTTGCTCAAATGCAGCCTCATCACAGAGATGACATGCTTGGGCTCCTAAACAATAGACCTGGCAATGCCACAGATTTTTCACTTCCTTGCCTTATTTAAGGTCGCTATTTTTATGCAGAGAAAGGTGCTAATAACAGAAACAGCTTCTTCCACAAGGTGCAGCTCCACCTTAGGACACAGCTTTATTTGCTTAGGAATTTTTTTTTACAGAGAGGGTTGTGTGTGTGTGTTTTTGTTGTTTTTAACATACATACTCACATACACAATACATATATATATATATATTGTAAAAAAAATATATAAAGTATTGTATGTATCACCAGCAAGCATTTTACCTTGTGGTCCATACTGGCTCATCTGAGGCCCATAAGTACCACTTGAATTACTCTGCTGAAAGCTACCAATTCCAGGATGCACTTGACCTCCAGGTGAGGGGTGTGGTGACATGGAAGGTCCAGTTTGTTGAGGTCCATACTGTGACATTTGGGGGTTCCTCTGTATGCCTGCCATAAAACCTATAGGGAGAAAAGCACCAAAGCAAAAATTAATATTCAGGTAACTGTTCTTTATTAAAAAAAATCTTTGGCATTAAAATAAGCCATCCCTCTTTAGTTATTTCAGCCTAAGAATACCCAGAAAACTGCTGTTGTTCATTCAAAGAAAACCACACACATCTCCAAGTCAGCAATAATGTCTCAACCATCAAAACCTGTACATAAGGTTTGAAAACTTTTACTTGTAAATGAAGACAGGGCAGTCCTGCTTATTTACAAATGGGTGCCATTTTTAAAATTAAAACAACTTCTAGGAAAAAAAAACCCAAAGGCAATTATATGCATTAGTTAATTAGCAGTACTAGGTGAATTTGCCTGATGACTTATGGTGGGAATATCACATCTTCAAAATCATACGTTGCTACCAAAATGCCTCATTTCAGCATATAGAAACCCACTGTAAATACTTCTCTACTGCCAACAAACTCACTAGAGCTAAAATTTACCTCTATGTGAAGACTAGTCATACCAGCCAGAAATAACAGTTGTTTTGTTAAGTGTTTGTTCTCTAGGTCCTTCATCTAGTCTTTCCCTTGCACATTCCACTGCATTCTCTCCTTTTTCCTTTTTGTAAATGTATTAATGAATCCCAATTTAACTTAAGGTTCAAAAGTGACAGCATGAGACCTCTGAAACAGTATCAAATTTAGAAGCTTCACATGAAGGAACAGAACTAAGCCTGTTAAATGAAGGAAGAAGAGGGTTTTGAGGTGGGGTTTTAAAGTTTTCATGAACTGGGAAAAATCCTGCAATCGTGCCCATGAAATGTCTATGTAGGGATGCAGGTTTTCTGATGTTTTATACCATGAAAGGTTTTAGTGCTGCTTTGAATGTTGAAGAGGATATGCTGGCAAAATGTAGGGTTTTTTTATTATTATTCTTTCTGGAGGAAATCCGCTTTCTTTCCTGTTCTGCTTGCATATTAAATTTCATCTTTCCATTTCCCTGTGAGGCAAAACCCGCACATACCATGGGCCAGCTCTGGCTGTGCTGCCACTGTGCTGGGTGAGGAGGGAGCCCCGGGGTGTAGACACATTTCTCTTCACAGAGAAAAGCAAGGCACAATTCTTCCCAAGAACATTTCTGGGATTCACATTCTCTGAGCCTCAGAGAAAGAACATACAACTCTTATCATTTGCTGTGCCTGTGTTTGTGCAAAAGTAGAATGCAATATGGAGATTGTTTACCCCAAAGTCATGGTGTTTTGTTTCCTTGGCCTATCGGGGCCAAGAGTGTGTGTGTGTCATGACTGTCAGGTGACAGTCACGAAATTCACTGCAGTGTGTGCAGTTGTGTGCAGGGTTGAATGCCTGGCAGATTCAGTTTTAGATGTACAGAACTATATAGTATAATAAAGTAATTAATTCGCCTTCTGATATCCATGGAGTCAGATGCATCATTCTCTCCCTTGTCGGGGCCCTCACAGCGTTGCTATGCCGGGGTGTGGCACTAGAGGATGACTCTCCCACAGGGCCAGGGTGTCCTCCCACAGGGTGGCACCAAACATCACCCTCTCCCTACCCCCAGACACTCAATGCCTGATTCATGAAGAAAGGTAATTTTTTCTGACCCATATCCAGACATGTGATCAGACTCATAACTGAAAATACTGAGGTGCAGGTTGTAAGGAGAAAAACCAGGAGATGAGATGATTTTGTACCCCTTGGGCACAGTTCTTTCGTGCTGTGAACAGCTTGACCCATATTGTGCTGAAACTCCAGCTGCAAGATTTGCTGAATATGCATCAGTTTTTCCTGATCTTTGTGCAAACCCCAAGAAAAGGAACTTGATCACACCTGAACTGCAAAGTCAGAGCCTGGCACTTGCTCTGGAGATAGAGCAGACATTGACACATGACACAGCAAAAAACTGAGTGCAAAATGGCAGCTTGGAAACCGGTCTGTACTGGTTGGAAAACTCCACACTTCTGCAAAGGACAACTTGCATGACCTTCTCCATTTAGCTTTATTTTGAAACAGACCCCTTGATTTTTAAAGCAGTTCCACTCTGGGCACAACTCTTATTACAAGGCCTATGTCTTCTGCTAACAGTGCTGTAAGTAATTTAGAAACCTAATACAATCTTATGTCTGTACAAAACCAAAGCCCATGTTCCCAACACACACCATATATATCACTCTTGTGGGATCCATTTGAATGAAAAAATTTGTACTGGTCACACTAAGAATTTATTATAAAGATAATAAAGTTACTCCTGTGTCTGGTATAGTAGTGAGGGGGCTTTTTCTGTTCAGCTTTTAATCTGTATGAGGTAACTTTCCAAACATTGCGCTAGTGATTAAGGTTTTTCAGCCCCATTATTATTGCAAGGAGTACTTTTCTTAACACCACAAGGAAGGGTGATATACTGAACAGCTACTGGTATAGGAACTTCCAGTAGTGATGCAGAGGGACTGCTGGTTGTTGAAGCTAATGGAGAACATGGACTCATGTCTAGTGAAAAACATGGAGATTATCAGTTTTAACCAGCTCTGCTGTTGTCAAAAAGGCTTCTAAAGGGACCAGAGTAATAAGTAAAAAATAAGTGTTTCTACTCAAATGCCCTCTTCTTCAGTAAACTCCTCCTCACTTATTTTGGATGCTGTGGAATGGATGTGTACAGTCATAAATAAAACATGACAGGAAGAGAGGGTACACTTGTGTCCATCCAGATAAACCTTCCCACTCAGTCCTGGTAATTTGATCTGTAAGGCTTCTGGGCACAGTCCCTTGTCCTGCCTTATCCATGCTCTGGGCTGTGGCTCAGGAAACATTGGCCAAAACCAAGCTGGGGGCATTCCAGTAACTCAAGAGCAGAGATAACTGTGTGATACTACTCAAACTCATGCTCTAGCCTTAGTTTAATAAAGATGTTGATTAACACAACAAAAAAGGAACATACTCCTAAACTGCTTTTGATGTGAGGCATGAGTTTCATCATCTCAGAGGGTGTGGGATTCTTCTCAAATCAAGGCTGGCTTTGCTATTTTCTCTTGAAGGAAGATAAAGAATTAAGGAAAAGGAAACCTGAAATTCAGGAAGAATATCTATGCTATACTATGTTCTGCCACTGTCTGTATGGTAAACTGAAGTGTGATGTTAAAACAGGACATGTTCTAATTTCCTTTCAGAGAGGAGACGAGTCTTTTCAACTATAGATGAGATGTGGAGTAGCAAAGAACAGTTCTTACTGTGATCTGGATTCCATTAAAATATAGAGGAGCCTATCCTCATCAACCTCCATGAGAGCCCAGTCAACATCCAGAGATGAGTGCATGAGTTTGAAGTGTTTTAAGTATTTGCAGGAAGCTCAGATGTCTTAGAGAGAAAAGGGTTCCCGGTCAATACATTAACATTCATGCATCATAAAGAAAAAAACCAACATCAATTCTAAGAATCTTATCAAAAATGAAAGGGAGCAGCTGGCATACATTCATTTTTCCTTATTTACACACATTTTCCCTAGTGTTCAACTTCATTTCATAGCTGATACAAAAAGAAATAAATTTTCTTTCCAGAAAATTAGATTTAAGATAAAGTTTTCTTCTGTAAAGAATGGAAGTAGGATTACATTAGAGGTGCACTAGAGTAATGGCAGTGAAGTGATTCAACAGCCAGACTGCATCTGACATGTCAACTCCTGTGACAACAAGGTGGGTTGTTTTGTCTTTTAAACTGCTAGGAAACAGCTATGAATTAAGCCTTTAAAATTGCAGTGGCAACATACTCATCAGTGAACAAATCTACTCCCTTACCTTAATATTAATGATAAAAAGAGGTAGAGGTGATGCCTTACTTGCCATCACAACAAAAGATTACTTATTGAAAAAACACTTGAGTGGGTTTTGGCAAACTAAGCTATTTCAGAAGTAGCTGAATAAAGTGACCCTGCCAGAAGCATTCCCTTCCTTTTGAGTTAGCTTTTATACTACATTTACACACATGAAGAATGACGGTATTAAAACCCATTTTAACATTGCAGAGTCATCTTTGCAGGTTTTTTTTTTTTTCCTCCCAGTGGAAGAGTAGCATACTATTAACAATCATCACACTGTAACAATAATAAAGTATGTTTGTATGTTCAAATTGAGCATATATAGAGCATTTAAATGGTCAGGTAGCATTTTATTTTTCTTCTTTATTTTTAGCAAAATACAGAGAAAAGTAAACCAAGCAATGCTTATGATAGAAATGTTTCTTCTCCTTTGATGAAGGAAAAGAAAAAATGAAGCTTCTCTTGTTCTTAAGAGCCCTAACACCTGATAATGCACATCATTTAGCTAATACCACCAATGATGCCTTTAAAAATAATTTAAAACCTTGTCCTTCCCTCAGGCATATGTATACACAAACCAGATATAAAACAGTAAATTACTAAAGCTTCATGAAATTGTGCACTAAGGTTGTCTGCACATTGACCAATACAAACCCATCTGTTTCTTGAATACTATCACCTTAGCACTACCCATGAAAAACACCCACTGAATGTGCTGGGTACTACTGTAAAACCTCAGATGGATTCTTCTGATATTTTAAAATCTTTGCTTGAATATGAAAAAACCTTACAGAAAAGTAGAAGCTCAAACAAAAAGGAAGTGACTGCAAAGGAACAGGTTATTGCATATCAGTTGATGGACAGCAACTCTCTACTGGCACACGCTTTAACCACAGTCAATGAGAGGTCTTCTGATTTAGCCAGGAGTAGTCCATTGATTTTCATGAATGAATTAAACCGGGAAACACATGCAACACTTACTCATTATAAGCTCACAAAAACTTTGGAGTTTAAAGTGCTAGCTATCATTAACTTATGCATCTGATAAATAAAAAAGAGGAAAGGTACAACGTGCAACCGTATATTGTAAAAATGAACTTACCTAAGAGAAGAGTACACTGGGCTACAGCTCTTTCTAGAGAGGCATGCTTAGTGACAGAGCTTGGGACCAAAACAACTCAGGAACCTTTCTGAGTAAGGAACTAGGAAGTTCCCCTTGTTCAAGGGCAGAGGCTAAAGCAAGGGCTATTACTAGCTAGACAGGCTTATTAGTCTGAAAATCATGGAATAAGAAAAGTAGAAACAGATTGGATGCATACACTGATGATCAACTAATTAGGGAAAAATAACATAAAATCGTGTACTTATGAATCAGCTCAAAAAAATTAAGTATGTGAAGAGATATTTTCCACTACCTCTAAAGGAAAAACTTGTGTGTGGGGAGAAACAGAGAAATTTCCAATGCTTGGTATTTTAGCAAGGCACTGGTCAGTACCCTTGAGAAAAAAGAGCAAATGTTTGCACACCCATGACACAAGTTTTTGGCAGACTTTCCCTCCTCAGACAGCGGTTTGTGTTGTATCCACTCTCTCAGGATTTTCACCAGAGTACACAACAGAACTACAATGGATCTAAAGCAGTGACTCCCAAACCTAGCTCATCTGTGGATAAACAGCACTGAGACAGACATGTCAGGGTAAAGCTAAACAAATGAAAAGCATTATTCTGTGATTTGGCACCCTGTTAGCACGGCAGGATGCTGAGGAACATCACAGTGACACTGAAACTCTGCCCAGCCCACCCATTTCAGATGGCAAGGACAGCTCAGGAAGGCTTCGGACTGGTGAGCCATGTCTGGGTTTTTGCCCAGCTAAACATGTCCATAGTCAGCACCTCAGAGCACTGCAAGGAAATATCCAACAGAACACAACTCACACATTAATCAAGTGCTCTAGTAATTGAAAGAGTTGGTCATTCTCATGTAAGCCTGTGACACCAAAATCCTAAATATGCAACCAGCTTGTCTGCAGATGGTACTTGAACAAACATCTTCACATGGTGTGGTCATACCTGGAGATGTGTGGCTTCCAGACAGCAGGAGCTAAGAAAATACTGTTGCACCATTGCTTATGGGGGTGCCAGCTCTACCTGTCCATAAACTACTTACTGTCATTGGCAAAGAATGACATGGTACCTGTCCCTAAGGTGCTACTTAAAATAAACACTGAAAAGGACACAGTGAGAGAGATTCAGGCACTGGAAAAAATCTAAGCAGACAAAAATGTTATACAGGTCTAAACAAGTAACAGCAATTAAGAAACTGGTGAAGGTTTGACCCATGTACCAGAAATTAAGTTAATCAAGTGAAACCACGTGACATAAAAAACCTGGTATCTAGAGCAAGCAGGCACAAGATTTCTCAGATCCTATTTTCATTTTCCAGAAAGCAACCTTATTTACATATGCCCAGCTAGACCTATGTTTGACACACACAAAGCATCTGACTTAGCAGTACACACCACAGGGTGATGGGTTGGTGAGCATGAGTGCCTGAACTTGCAGTATCAATCTCATTTAGACAATGCAAATACCAAGTCTCAATATTCCTGTCCAGTTAACAGGCAGATAAAAGAAATAAGAAATCAAATAAATAAAATACCTGCACTGCACCAATACAATATCTTTGGACATAATACTTTATAAAAATATTTAAATACTTTATGTAAGTATTTAAATAATACTTTATATAATACTTTATAAAAAGTATTTAATACTTTAAGAAAGCATTTAATACTTTATAAAAGTATTTAAAAATTCTTATTTCTTTCTCCAATCACACTCTATTAAAAAAAAAAGTTCCAAAATGTTTTTAGGAGAAAGTTCTTTGAGAAAAAAGCAAATGCTTGCACATCCACGATACAGTTTTTGGCAAACTTTCCTTCCTCAGACATTCTCAGTTCTTCTGAGAACTCTTCTTCTTCTAATGAACTGCTCTTCTTCTAATTAGAAGTTCTTCTAATGTTTCTCCATTAACCATGAAAAAATGTAATCAAGTTTCTACACTGAGCTCTTTTTTTCAGCCCACATAAACCTTGCCAGTTTCTCCAAGTCCATCAAAGCACCACTAAAACCATCTGAACTTCTCTAGGCTAGAGTAACACTGACATGATTTCCCTTTGGTTTCTGGACAATTTATTTTCACAATGGCATCTGCTAGTATCTGCAGTAAAACCACCACATTTCTTCACATCCATTTAACAAAAAATGTTTCTTTGCTTATGTGAAACAGCAGTAAAGGAAAACATCATCATAGCAAAATTAGGATTTCCTGCAAAGATCACTGCAGTATTTCTTGTTTCCACAAAAAGACCAATGCTCTGTTTAAGAAAAAGTGCTGGACTGGTTTTATTTTTCTTTAAAATTATTTTCTTATTATGCTTTAATATCTATCTTACAGTCTCCTCACTGTTTATTTGTCTGACTGCTTCTCTTCACAATGTGAATAGCTTTGGGGAAGATGGAAACTAATGACCTAGCTAAGGTTTTAACCCAGACCCCCTAGTGTTTTACCAGCTGTGCTATTAGGTTAACTGGCTGAATCTCCTCTGCTTCTCTCTCTGATATTACAAAACCCAGTCTATGTAAGCATGCAATAATGTTTAAATTTTTCCCACCCCTAAACCTCCCTCTGCTACTGCCTAGCCTTGAAATTCATATAATCTATCATTGATAAATTAGAATCTGGGGAAGGATCAGACAGATTACCCAGATGGTAGCCGGGAAAGAAATATCCAACCTTTCCTAATGCAAACCTTGCATAATGCTCTCTGATGCAAATTTTAAGTGCTATACTGAGGACAAAGAAAGAAAGACATTTGTGGAGATGTTCACGCACAGCCTAAACAAAAACCACATTGCTCATCTGCCATTTTACACATCATTTGTTACTGTAATATACCTTACAGAAGATGCTTTTACTATGGTGCTTGAAAAATCAGGGTCACGGTGACTTGCAGTATAAAAGCGCCCACCCTGCCCTCCCAGCTGCCCCCGAAGGGAAACCTGAATTTCAGCAGGTAGCTTGGGATGCTAGAATTCATCTCAGCAGCAACATGAAAAACCTGAGGAGTCGGTCTGCTTTGCACAATCAACATTTGTCTAAGTTTCCCTAATAACGTGCACACTTAGGAAAATCATGGAGGAGAGCAAGCAAGGACCGGCATTTTACAACGTGTAATGTGCAAAGCCTGTAGGCTTAATGGTCTAAATTTCAGGAGGGTAAAATTTTGGGGAGACTCCCCAAAGACTGCTGTTCAAAGGTTCCCTGAATCAATTCATATCTTCCTTTTTGTGAAGTAAATATATTGAATATTGCTATATATACTTTGTGGACAAGACTAAAATATACGTGATGTGTCTTCTGTTGCACACATGTAAAATAAATCATATTGCTTCTTTCAAAAACAAAAACAAAATCAGTGTGCTGTCCTCAGTCCCAAAATGCCTTTGCCTCAGTCTTATTTTTACCATGATTTATGATTTGACTGATTTTTTTCCTTTCCTTGATTTGCAGCTGTTTCCTGATGAGTGTGTATTCTTTTGGGATCCTTTGGGATGGTAGGAATTATCCAGTGTTAGCTATTAATATATACATTATATAGATTTCAACTCACTGTCCTGTATATTAATTTAAAAGGACATAAAGGGTCTTAGATCAGAGGTTGTTTATCTTTACAGAAGCTTCATAAAAAGGTTAACTTAGGCACTGAGTGTCCTGACAACCATGGGGCTGTTGAACAGGCAGACCACAGGCAGCTCCCAGTTTACAGGCCACGATGGGAAGCTCTCCCAGGGACAGGGATCATACCCAGTAACTTCACATCAAGCGTGTGACAGCAACATTGACTCACTCTGTCAAGTTCTTCAGTAACTGCTGTAGCTTATCTTGCTCCCTGAGCCCAGAGGCAGGGAATTTGATGGCTGCCTAATGAAGTCAGTGGAAACTTTTCTATTGAGAAGTCTCTCTGCTGGCAACTATATAAACTCTCTCAGAATAAGTCAATTCTGCTCCCTAATCTCAGAAAGAGAATCCCCGATTTAGTTTAAAAAATGAAATAAAGATTCATCTCCAAGTCTAACAAGATTTAACATCAGCAAGAAAGAGTGCAATGACCAGCTGCTAGTATACAACATTTATTTGTTGAGAACTGACTCTGGGTTTTGATTGTACAGATATTATTACCTACTTCACATCCGACTTCTGCAGTTTTGCTGTCTCCCAGCATGGCTTATCATATGTAAATCATACCCTTTTGTCCTTAGGTTCTTCTTGCAGATGGCCTGCTGTATATTTAGCATAGGCCACAAGTAATCAGATGAACCTAAAGGTGAGACTGGCCACTGTGTATCTGAAATCCAAGTACAGTCTGGAACCAGCATCCTGAAATGGTGATTGACTTCTTTAAGAATTAGCCTGTTTTGGCAGAGTAACATAATTTCTAATACTTTTGGGCAAGAAAGGCAGGTTTTCCTGAAACACTTAAGGGACAGACACAAAAGTATGCACTCCACAGCTCAGAGAGAAGAACAGGAACTTTTCTTCCCAGTGATGTTGATTACTAATCGAAGTAGACATATTGTAAGCTTTTTTGCTGTACATTGATAATCAAAATGGCAAAGAAAAATAGTGTGTACACATTTTAAAAACCTGCTTATCACACTGACACTACACTTCAGTGCACTTCCACTTTTACAATCCGATTAAAAATACAGACGTGAAAATAAATGATGGCCCGATTTTTTTAGAAACTGTCAATAAATTTAGCACTTACTAAGTTGAGAAAGTGACGTAGCTTTTTGAGTCACCAAAAAAGCTTGGTGCCTGGCTCTACTGCATGGCTCTGCCTTCACATATCAGCTCCCGTGTTCTCCCTGGCATCATGTTCCTACTTCATCATATGCCTTGAGATAAAAAAGGGAATCTTTACAGAGCTAGTGCGACAGTTTCAACTAAACCCTGCCCTTCCTCCTTACGTGATGCACTTTTTCTGTTTGTTGAAGGCACAGATCCTCTTATCCAAGTTTTCTGGGCATGATTTCTGCCCAGCCTGGCAGAGTGTTCCTGCATACCAGACAGAGCTCAGCTCCCCTGCACTGACCCACTTGGAGAACGCTGTGTGCAGAAGAGGCACTCAAACATACCTGTGGCTTTGCACTCTATGCATGTCTCAAGCATCTTTCTTGAAGAGCCTGAAATACTTCAGTCTACATCAAGTAAACTTATTACCAAGTCTGATTTAACCTTAAGTGGTGTCATCGTTAACATGGCAAGCAGAAGAATGTTAATGACAAGATTCATTTTATTCTCTAGCTCCTCAGTGCTCTGAATAGATCCCAAATCCCCAAATGAGCAAAAAACGTATTCTCAGGGAAAAAGTCTTTTTAAGATCTAAAAGCAAACTACAGTATCTTTCTTGTTGCAATAAGAATTCTTTGATCTATTTTCTTCCTTCTGGTTTCCCTTTTTAAGAAAAAAATAGATTTCAGGGAAAAGAATCTCTACCACCAAATGTCAGTATTAAGCCATAAATCTGATCAGGAAGTGTAGGTGCAAAACACCTGATTGGTATTCTGTGTCTTGCACATAGCAAAAACATTTATATTTCGTTAGAAGAAAATGCATGACAGTGGAATTTATGTAACGACCATGTACAAATAAGCATGCCCAGAAAACAGTTAAAGGGGAGAAAAATACCTGTATGAAATCTAATGGGTAAATTAGGGAATTTTAGTTACAGGAATTCAGTTGCTACTTAGTGTTTGTAGGGAAGCACAAAGAGAACATCAAAATGCCTGATCACATCCCATCTGTTACAACCTCTTACTGGATAACATCTTGACTGCCAAAAAAGCTATTTAAATTTACTACATTACAGCTACTGGTAAATATCACTTCTGTGAAGATCTAATACTAAATAAGGACAAGATCTGAGGATAAACCGTACAAGCAGCAGTGTCAAAAAGATCCAAATTTTGCTTAGTGTAACACCTGTACTCTTAAGAGCAAGCAGTTTTCAGGGACTCCTTGTGCCTGACTGTGATATGTTTTTAATAGAGCACACAACTGTACAACACTCCTCAAAAGCTGGATGTCAACAACGGAACAAAATAAAGATAGAACAGAAAGAATGACAAAAAGAAAAAAAATTAAAAGGTACTAGGAGAAGGTGATGGAGAAGGCAGAAACTTCTATTCAACAATTTTGGAGGTGATTACTCCAGGCACTGTCCACATAGATCTGACGGGCACAGAATGCTGCCATGAAACTGCCTCCAGCAATGGAATACATTTTCCAGCACATCACAGCAGCTGCAACAGCATCAATTCTGCTTGCAATCCATGTCCAAAAAGAAAAGTTCTCAGTGGTCCTATTTCAGCATATCTCAAGGACTAATTAAATCCTCATTACTATCTTCTAATTATTCCAGTGCTCTGGGATTTCACTCCGCAAGTCCCCAGTGGTGCATTAGATGAAAAGGGTTAAATAACCTGTGTTGATTTTGAGACTCCAGATCTATTTCAGACCTTTAGCATATCATCAGCATTATCATGAATATTTAACTATGTACCGCTGTGAAAATTATAAGGGGAAAACAATTAAAGATTTTTTAAAAATTAATTCTGACCCATATACATTCTCACTAATAAATAAGGCTTCTTTAAGTATCCCCATTATGAGAGTGCTTGCTAGAGTAATAATGTGAAGTCATTAACTGTTTTCATTAAATTCAATGGTTTTCAGGAGCTCCCAATTCACTATTTTAATATAAGACTGAAACCTGACATCTACATACCCAACTGCATAAGCATGAAAACACTATTTAAAAGCAGGTAGGTTTTCTAAGCTTTTTCAGAATTACACAAGGAACTATTCATTCCTGCAGGGGTAAAAGTGCCTATTTCAACATTATTATGACAAATATTCTCCTAACAGTGCTTGCACAGGTGAATGTTCATATAACCAGACAGAAATCTCTGTTAGTTTACAAAAATAGGAATGGGAGTATAAGCTAATGGCCAGGACAAAGGTTTCTTTTTCAGGCTGCAGCTTCAGGAAACTAATTTAGAGGGTCAATTGGGATGTGCTGGGCTTCTATTTGATCCCTAGAAATAACTTCAAACTCGTTGAACACTGCTGGCTACTAAGGACATCCTCAAACTACAGCTCCCAAAACGTTAACAAATAAATAGATACAGCTGAACATAGGGAACTCAACTGTGTACCTCAAGTATTTGCTGAATGATTATGACAGCTGCCCTACCTCTGGGGCTGATGCAAAGAAAGCTTATAAAGAGCCTTGACTTCAATAAACACAAAATATGGAACCTCTACTTTTGATCATATAAAGGAAAGTCTGGAGGAGACCTATTGGAAACTGAGAGCAAGATGTGCATCCTCCTTCCTCCCAGAAATGAAGCAAGTTTCGATGACTACCTTAATTAGTCATGACGACACCGACACCGTCATTATGGTAGCCCCAAGTCATGGTAATTGTTGGGATTCAGCAGCAGCTAAACACACTCTTGCTTCTCCAAGAGACTTCTGACACCCATCTGTCTCCACAGCTGTCTGACTCCAACAGTTCTTTAAGATGTATAGGATTTGACTTCAAGTCTCACTGCTTTCCAAGTCACGTGAGCTAAGAAATAGGTTATGTACATAAAATACATGCGATTTATTGTTTCTTAGGGAGCCAACGTGTGTTGGCAGAACTAAAACTATTTCACTGACTGGGCATTAAACAACAGCGGCCAGCTACTTGTTGTGGGACAAGAACAGAAGTGCCTAGAACGGCAGGTTACATTTACACTGAGCAGGTCCAAAAGTTCTACAGCTTGAGCAGTACATGAAAAATTTAAATATTATTTTTTAGAAGCAAGCATTTTAATGCTTATTACAAGAAGTATTAAATAAGCTATGTAAAAAGAAACCTGAGGAGCACAAAAAAATCCAATCCCCCAAGAAACTCCTATTACTATATATATGCAGTACATTACTACTCCCCTACTATCACACACAGAATGTACATGTAAAAATGTGGTCATTGCTTCATGCTGCATTGTGAGACAAGGGATGTAGAGTCTTAGGTAGGAAAACAAAAATCCCAGAAGGGTGCTGAGTAACTATGGAAAGCATGATAAAATATCATCAAACACTTTCACAGTAAAATATGTAAGTGTAAACTTAATGGTTCAAGGTGGTGGTTTAGCATCCTGAAGTGCCACAGCTCAGACTCCACCCATTGGTCAATCTTCATGATAGCTGGTAAATAACATTTTTTCAAGTACTGAGAGCAGAGGATTCTGCTCAAGCAATGCTTAGTAGTCTTTTGTTCATCCAGTTCTCTCTCTAAACAAGGAAAGAAATGCTATACAAAGTGTGAAAACAAACAACATTACCTTATCCTATGGAGTGTCCCTGGGGTTTTTGTTCTCATTTTCTTTAATTTTTTTCCTCTTTTTTTGGAGAAAGTGTATCAGAAAGCCCAGAGTTTAAATTACTGTAACAGATGCCCAAGGATCAGGTGTCCTTAGCAGCAACGATTTTCTGCTCAGGTTTTTATCAGTAAATGACAAGCACCTTCCCTTTGAGTCCCCATCATTCCCCCTCCTTCCTTTCTTCAAGTTCTGTGGAAACCAGTTCAAGCAAGCAAAGGAATCAACTAATGTAACAGCCTTTTTAAAAGGTGAAGTTTTCCATTTCAAAGGAGCCTCTAATCAATGACAGGGCACAAAAGGGAATGCACGCATGTTTATGCGCATACAGCACAGACTTTAGAGAAGCTTTGGGGAACATGTTCTGCAAAATCAATATGACCTAGCTAGTTACAAATTTTGAATCTCCTGCATGAAGCAAATGGACTTCTTGTACAAGCTGGGTCACAAGGATCATGCATATTACACCAGATTCTGCATATAAAGTGTTCAAAACCTGCAACATTCCTGAACACATTTTCTCTAAGAACATACCTGCACAATTCTCACTGTATAGATGAAAAACAAACTAAATTAATCTGTAAATTTTACTTCTCTGACTATTACTTACTTGTTTGACTTTCCAATTATGGCAGCTGTGTTCTGTTTTACTTCTGAATATCTGTCTGCCTCTCCTGATCATACACTGAACCCCAGTTTTGTTCAACAGCCAAACAGAGAGGTCTGACCTTTCCAGTTCTATCAGACCTGCCTAACTTGTCCCCTAAAGCCAGGTGAGGAACATACCTTGCAGAGCTAATTATTACTGGGCACCATAACATTTTATGCCAAAACCCAGTTGTGCCAGGAAATGCACACATCTTTCTGAGATGTTTGGGTCTTCAAAGCCTTCATCTGATCCATTATTGCTGCCTCGTGACACTTCTATTCCACAAAGCATCATGTATTTGTATTGGGTACTGAGGGCATTCTTTTTTCAAACATGTATGTTATTCTGAATTTTTTTAATGGGAAAATATGTCCCTGCACTAACAACTGAGTATAAAGAATGACTGAAAAGGAAACAGAACAAATCAGCATGGAATTCTGTATTTCATGTTCTCATTAATCAGCATTCTGGAGGAGGGGACATTCAACCCAGAAAAATAGCAAAAATTAAGACTCTCTGCTCTTCTTTGTGAGTCCTCTTAGCTCCTCCTGGATGCTATCCCAGAAATTTGTCATTCTGTGAGTTCAACTTGTTTCACTGTGAGAAAACTTCTAGTATTTATGGTATCCCCATATGGTGCTACTTGGGATATTTCTGGAAGCAAGACATTTTAGGAGGGGCATTTCATAAATAACTCTATGTTTATCACAGTTATCATGTGTCTGTTTTGCAAGCCTGTCACTGGCACATGTTAACCACTGCATGGACAGGATGCCCGATTTACAGCAGTTGATCGCACGTATGGCCACGCAACAAAGCTGTGACAACTGTATTCCATCAGCTAGGGAGAAAGGAGGTGAAAGGAAAAAGGGCTTAAAGTTTATAAAAGGCAAATTTAACTTAAAAATGCTCTGCTTATTTTTGTGAGCACATGGTAGGGAGCACCCTTTTAGAACAGTGCTCTTGCCTGCAAGGTTTTCCATGGCAAGATTTCCAAATGATTGAACCATTTGACCTAAATATTTGATTTCCCTTTATATTTAAAGATATTTTATCCTAGAACTGGCTAGAGGACTATTGCGTCCATGCAAAGATATTAGAGATGACAATTTTAAAAACAGTAGCAAAACTGCTCCTAGTTAGCACTCTTTCTCTACATCTTAATTCCAAGACAGACAACGAAGAGCTGTATTCTCCAGGACATGACTCAAGTATTTACAGAAACTGCCTTTATACTCTGGGCATTCACTGTATTTTAAGAAAACCTTATTTTCAATTATAGTTTGGTAAAACCTGCTATTCAGTTGCTCTTTCCCCAGAGACAGAAACCCCCCAAGCTTTTTACAATGAAGACTGTCATTATTTTCCCTGGGAAAAGAAAAGAAATTCCAGGAAATCTCACATTGCTAACGTGCAACTTAAAATGAAGGCTGCATTTGGCACCAACTGAAAAAGCCCCAACACCTAACAAACCTCGGTCCTGTGGCATTGGTGACTGGCTCAAGGCAGGGTGGGAGCTGGATTCTGACTGGCTGCCAGGAGGCTGCGGTGGCATCTGACTGCCTGTAACACACAGAGAGAAAAGGGAAAACACACTTGCTTTTAGCATTTCTGTGCACAAAACCAAGTATTGCTGCATTTTTCAACCACTCAACATCAAAGAAAGTACCAGCTGTATAAGGTAGAGATAGAGCTCAACAGGTCTAGCTTTTTTCATACGTTTTTCTTTTTTTTTTTCCCTTTTATTTTTTGAAACCCATGGAGGAAACATGCACAAACACATTTAGCAACAGGCATGGCGAAATGTTCAATTTCGCACTGAGCGAGTTCCCAACCTCACCAACATGATCCAATTTATAGCTGCAAATCTCCTGACACATATTTCTGTTAGGGAGTTTAACAAAATCCAAGTCTGCTGAACAATAGGGCTCATCCTGCCTAGCTTAAACTGGCCTCCAGCCAGGCAGACATGGACTGCTGCCAACAATATTACCAATGAAAAATTTGGTCAATACAAAAATGACTAACAACAACAGTTTAAAAAGTATTTAAATGAATCAGTGGTTTTAATACTGTTTAAATGTCCATGTAGAATATGGGAATAAAGAATAACACGTAGGCACGCATAGTGAAAGTGAATGTTTGAAAGATCAGACAGAAAAGGGGTATCTTATTATTCAAATAAAAACAAGGGGAAGTTATTTATTAAAATAACTAGCCAGAATAGACACACCCATTTTTATGTCCTTGTTCTTGCTGTCTACCCACCCAAACAAGCAGAACACTCCCAGTGCTGTCTGTGAGGCTCAGAACACAAAATGCTCCCTCCCTTTCAGTGTTAATGGATAATAAGGCAGATGCTTATTGCACTGATGCAAGTCACTCCTCTGGGTCACCATTCAACACCGTGTCAAATACAGAGGTCCATCTTACCACCCTCCCAATGCCCCAGGAGCCTCAAGCTGAAGCACCAACCTGCCTCAGCCTGAGCAGGAGGAAGAATAAGACCTGGACATCCCCTAGGACTCTTCTTTGCTCTTGGTTTTATACGAAGACCACCTCAGGTTAGGCAGCAAATATATACTTTAAGCATTTAGACACTCGCAGTGACGAGCACGGTATAAATAGCAGCAGACAGATTTATACCCCTCATCCTCAGAAACTGTTCAGATTGTTTTCCATTTGAAAGAAATGGAAAGAATAAAAACACAGGCAATAGATTTGTGCCTGCTGAGACTCATTTCCTCCTGCTCAGCAGCTGCCCCTCTGCAGTGGCAGGAGCAGGAATCCTGCGGAGGGTGCTGGCGCTGGGAGCCGGGCTGACAGCGGGGCAGCGGGGGCTGCCCTTTAGAGCAACCAAGGGCCCCGGCTTGGATATAAATGCAGGAAAGCAAATGTGTCTGCCCCATCCACTTCCCGTCCCAAAGCCACCGGCTCTCAGCAGCAACTCTGAAGAAGGGCCAGATCGATACAGAACAAAGAGAAAATCTGTGAAATGTGGAGTGTAACCACTGCCTAGCTATTCAGATGAGGTGCTTTTGCACTAAAAACATGACAATCAACATTACCGGGAGCAGCTGTGACAACTGTCTCAGAGATGCAAATGCTGGACCAGAGGCAGAATTGTTCCTCCAAAAGACCAAACATGCCACTCAGCGCCCAAGGCTTTGGGTTTCACAGCCCATTCACGAACTCTGAGGCATATGACAATAATAATGACAAATTCCAGCTTATGTTTTGATGTCACTCAAGAGCAGGCTGTGGAGATGGTAAGTGCCTGCATTATAATGAAAGCTTTCGGCTTGACAGGAAGGATTCAGTGACTCAAGACTGTAAACAAACAGCATTTCCATGTTAACACAGGGCACTGCTACTTCCACTGTGTATGCCCCAGGCACCGCTATCAGAGAGAGCACTTCAAGTTGATGCGAACCATCTAAGATTTCTACAAACACTTAAAAAAAAAAGTAATAAAAAGCAGGGGTGGTTCTGACTGCACCGCATAGCTCTCAGAGGATCCTCCTTTAGGTGGATGCTTGGCAACTTTGAGAGAAGCTATAGTGCAGAGAATATCTATGATAGGCAACATATTTTGCATATTATAGATGGTGTCTTGTTTTTTTACATTGATAGTAACATCAGTTATCTGGCTGGAGCCTTATCCCACACAGGCAAATGTTCAATCACTGACCAGTAAAGTCAAAGTGTAGAACAGTACCTGTACAACTTCTATGAAGAAGTCAATTTCATCCCTATTCTCAGTCAATACAGACTCTGGAGTTATGCAGATTCACTGGAATTGTCAGTCTCTGCACACATTTATGTTATTTTTTCCTTTATTAAACAAACTGTCAAGCAAAGTTTTTGTTTCACAAAGAAAAACGGTTTCATAAATATGGCCAACTCTGTACAAGTAACAAATTTCCAAGAGAAGTACCCATTACTGATTATCAGTGGGTGCTACAGATTATCCAGGTGCTGGACATGAAGGTACTGCATCAGAGAGTTTCCTATCAAACTGCCATTTTATTCTTAGAAGTGATGTGAAAGGTAAAAGGAGGTTAAGCACCCAAATACCTTTGAAGACTTGAACTGAACTCTTAATTTGGGTATCTAACTCCTATTGATTGGGAGCTGATGACAGGACTTTAAAACCTTTGAAGATCCTGTCTGCCGTGCTTTTTAAGTTTCTTTGTCATGAAAAGAAATGACCTTAAAGATTTTCCGTTTCTTTCCCTTAAATGATAGTAATCTTTTTCTCTTTCAACCAATATTGCTGTTGTGTTTCTTGGAAGACACTTTAAATAACACATGAACAGACTTTTCTATTTTATTAGGGAAGGAAAACTTCTATAAAAGAAAAACAACCTTTTTTCATTTTTAACATAATTTCTACACCTATCAAAAAATCCAGTATTTTTCTTTTTTACTGACAGACTACTGCCTCCTTTGACCCAGTGATACACAGAAGAAAGTTTAAACAGGGATGACCTTTTCCCATCTTTTGTATACCACTGTTGCCACATTGGTGAGATACTCCACCGGCCAAAATTTATGCAAAGTGAATACTACAGATGTTTCACAATACTACTGTTATGCAAAAGAAAAGAAAATGCAATAACGCATGTTAAAAGGATAGAAGCTGCCATGCTGGTTCTTTCCCCTATGCTTAACAGAGGAGCAAAATGCTATACAAATTTATATAGCTATCTAGCAAAATTAGTTGTTAAAACTACTGAAACCAGCAGTCTGCCTAATGTAGTATCTGCTATTTAAAATAAGAAAAGTCATCTGAAGAGGTAAGGGAATTTAAAAATGCATAATACTGTATTTGTAAGTGGGTTTTCTATTTTTTACATTATGTCAAATGCTTTTAAATTTTTTCACTTCGGATATCTTCCCTTCAAATGAAGTCATGAGAGAATGTGTACTACATTTGGTGAAAATGGACTGAGAAAAGTACTAAACAGAGACTGCATTATGGCTACAGGCTTGGAGTTAAACTGTAAAAAGTAAATTCCTTAGGGTCAACATAGCAAGCAAGAGCAGACCTTTGATATTCTGCTGAGGAGGAGTCCTTACAGTCCATATCAGCAATGTTTTGCAAGATGCTGAGGGCTCTCTGCTCCCATCACTGTAATGATACTGGAGGATGCTCAGCTGTGATGCCCTGTACCAGTTGGACAATACCTCACAGAATTATGCCTGAACAGTTGAGTCAAGAAAACACTCTGGTGATAACAGGTTCCCTCTGGAAAATAACCAGTTAAGGGGGGAAGGAAGGGTATAAGCACAGGAATTTTAAGATGCATGAGGAACTGGAGGGTGGGGGACTGATCACAGCCTGTGTTGAAAATGGAACACTAGGCCGAAGGAAAGGCAGAAGTTACAGATCTTGTGGGTTGTCTTTGGGACAATTCCCAATCTAATTTAGGAATTGAGAGCTGTGACTGGATTAATGACATAGATTGATCACAAAGTAGGTAATATTGGTCAATACAAAGGATGATCAAAGTACTACCTAAGAAACCCTTGGGACCACCTTTTGGCTTGGAATATTAAAAATGCAAACGTTTATATACATGGATCAGAACCAGGCCTTTTATAACTGAAGAGCTGTAGGTTATCAGGCAGATACAGGAGGAAAAAAGGAAGGAAAAATCTGACCATATCTGTTGACCTAAAATGGTTATAGCCTACAAACAGCTATACCTAACTATGTCATGTGGTGCTCAAAGAAACAAATTGATCACTAGCATAAATTAGGAGGATTGTTTACAGTAGAGGTAAGACAGCACATCACTGCTGATGTGTCACTGGCGGGCCTTCATAGAGACAAACCCAGAAAGCCTAACACAAACTGGAATAGGAACCAGCTACCAGCATGAAATGACAGGAGGCTGAAAGTGTGAGTATTATTTAGTATGACAAAAACTAGAGCTGGAATTTTGTGACTTCTTTCTAAGAATATATTTGTGGCTAAATATCAGAGAGGAAAGAGAGCATGATGATGTTTAGGAGGATAATCAAACCATTACTGGAACTTGAAACAACTTTGTTTTAGGAATAATGAGGTCCTGAAAATCTAGTGATTAGGATGAAATATGATAAAATAATAGGATAATCATCACACAGTCAATGTTACAATAAATGCTCACAGACCAGAAGAGACATTCCGGGTCTCGGATCCCTACATCAGAAATGAAAGAACATAAGTAGGCTTCTATATGGGAGTGTTTCAAATGAGCTTTTCAGGAAATTGGAAGTGAGGTGCAAATGACCTCAAAGGAAAGAAATTTTCCTATGGGTAGCATAAAGGGAAACTGGTCATGTGTTTTGTTTTATCTCTTTCATGTTATAAAGCCTATGACCCCTTAAGAATAAAGATTATTTTCTTCCTTAATTTATGCATTGTAGCCAAGCTCCCTGTTGTATCAACAGTATTTTTAAATTTACTTATTCATTCCACTAAAAAGCAAGGGTAGTCTGCATATCCACTCAAATTAAGACATGCAAAACATTAAAACCTTCCTCCTATCTATGGAGTAATCTGAGTGCAGATGTTTTAAAAGGCCTGGGACATGAGGACCCTTTCAGACACAGCAGCTGTGGCTGTCCTGGGGATATGTGGAGAGTCAAACACACTCAGACCAAGCCTTTTGGCTCTGCTTAGCACCACACTGCAGCTAATAACCCCTTACAATGCTGGTAATCCACTGCAGCCTGCTTACCAAGACAATTTCCACAATTTCCCTGGGTCAGGAACTTGGGACCAAACCCAGAACTCTCCTGCCTTGGAATGCTTTTGGTGGCTGGCTGAGAGGCTCACTGAAGGTGGGACTGCAGGAAGCTGATTTGTTCCACAGCAGTAACAGCAAGCTTCTGTACAAGCTCCTGAACAAGGAGCTTATCAACTTATGCCAGATTTAGGGATGGTCTATATCATAAAGTGTTATCAAGATTGTTGTCAGGCCTAGCCCTGATTTTCTATATTACCTCTTAAAACAAATGTATCATGCTTCAAAGACACATGATTCCCTAACATACGTCAGTGAGTATCACAATCTGTGTAAAATCAACGAGAAGCCAAACCCCCCACTTTGCTTCTCATGGAAGTGTAAAATTCTCAGACTACCAACACCTGAAAGTTACACTCTCACCTGCTTTTTCCTATCTATGTCACATTCACCATATCAAGAATGGGGTTGTGGGTGAGTTTCAAAGAAATCACTGTAACTTAAGTACTAAATTGGCCTCAAGTCTCCATTAAAAATGCAACAATGAGCATGGGGCCTAGAGAACCCTAGCTCTGATTTTTCTCCACACAAATGCAAAAGCATAAACATCTTAATTCCATGAGTAGAAGCTACTTGTTTGACATGATATAACATTTAATTCAAAGCAAAGTTGACACTGACAGGATGAGGTAGCTACTCAATATTTTGTTTCATCATCATTACTCAGCGTGTAGTCCCAAGGTATTACTTATGGAACACCAGCCAAATGTCACCCTTACAACAGAATAATTCATTATTTTATGGACTTCAAAAAAAAAAAAAAAGAATTAAGTAGCTGAAACTGGGGTCTGTCAAATTAGACATCCAGGATTTATTCCCAGATTGTGGAACCTCTGAGTAAGGTATAAAGACATAAAGACTGCAACAAATACTCAGGAGTATGAAGTGAAATAATTGTTATTACTGCCTGAACTGACAATGGTCTTGGTGGCAAGGGGCAGGAAAGAAAATATATTGCCATCCAAGGCCAAAGCTCTTTTTGCTCTGGAGGGGAAGGGAGAGCAGCAGCAGAAACTGCTAACCAGGTCTGTTTCATCCACACCCCATTCAGGAGTCACCTCTGTGTTTGGACCAAAGTGAAGCACTTTCTCCTGAGATTTTGGAAATAAGCCCAAAGCAAGCTGTCAATTGGAATCTTCAGAAGCATGTGACTCACCCAAATACTGAGTGGCTTTCCAGCAAGCCCCTGTTTGCCTGACAACAAATTCCAAAATTCAGGAAGGCAGTAAAGCTCCTCAATATTAAGGATGTATCATTTAATTACTTGTGTAAGAGAAGGCCTAAGTCAGCCTAAATCTAAGAATCTGCTTCTCTATCTTCAGTAACACCTACCCCAAACCTGTAATTTCACTTTGCAGTTATGAGAAGTTTCATTTGGGGGAATCAAATTCTTTCTGCTTTCACCTCTGCCTAACTCTCCATCCATTTAATGCATTATTTCCATTAAGCTTGGGAGAGTTTCCAGCCAAGGATATTTCTGCTGGAGGCCTGTCCAGAATAGTGCAGCCCAGGATAGCAACCAGCTAAAGCTTTTCTAATCCCCACATTCACAAATGATGGCTCACAGTGGCTGGCATGCAGGAACTGAATAGAGCAGGCAAGCTCATATTTCTCTCACCAGGCCAAATTAATAAAAACAAAACCTGATTTCTCCTTCTCATTTTCCTATTCTTCCTGTTCCCCAATATTTTTCCTCTTTCAAGCTTTTTTTTTTTGTTTGAGAAGCCTAATGTTTGTCTGCCTTCTGAAGAAATGGGCACAGTGACAGATGAAAGGCCGTATTCATCGCCTAATTCAGAATAGGGAAAAACCGACTGCTGTGCATTTAAGATTCTAACAACCTTGCAATTTTGTAGAGCCGTTTTCCCCAACCCATTCTTTTGAAAAAATCTGCTTTTATTCTGTTAATAACTAACCACAGTTGCAGCAGCATGGATCCGATTAGCAGTTCTTACACTACAAAGCGAGTTGGGGGGGAGGCAGTGAACAGGGTTGCCAATTTGTCCACCTGGGTCCCCAGAAGAAAGATTACATGAGGTGCTTGCTCCTTTCTTCCCCACTCGCTCGCTGCTCTGCACTAGACAGACCTCTTCAAAGCTCAGCCACTGATTTAATTTCTTTTTTCCCCCCACTCTAAAGTCTCCTTTAACCACCCTCCACATGTTTTGCACTCTGCTGCTGTGTCCCTCCAAAGCGATGGTGTGAATTGGGATGAGAGGGGTTGGGAGAGGCTGTGGCCACAGCTTGCCAGCACTTTCTCTCACGCCTCTACAGGGCCTCTGAATTGCTTTTAGATTTTGAAAATTTTATTTTCTTAATTTTTTTTAAAGTGCCTGTGTTCTTCAGGGAATGATTCAGACCTGGTAGGCATACTGTGTTTTTTCATTCTGTCCTTTTAATCCTTCCAGAAAAATGGTAGTTTTGCTTGCATTTGAACTGAAGTAGAAGATTGTAAAGGGTTGTATGGATTTAGTAATCTGTAATTACTTGGGACACATCATTACATGTTTGTAGTAATTATGTGTAATGCAAAAAGCATATACTTCAGCTAGAGGAAAACCATTCTCAAATTTTCTATAAAATGTCAATTAAACAGAATATAAAACTGCAATTGATGCAAGTGTTAAATATCTAAAAGCTCCTAACAAAGGAGAGGGTAGTATTTCTTTTTCGGCTCATTTTTTCCTTACAGAAATGAAATCTACTCTGCCTCACACCTGAAACTTAAAACCTCCGAATTCTATTTAGGGATTTAAACCAAGTTCCAAAAGGAAGAATTTTTCATTATCAGTGCTCATTCTCTAGACTGCATTTATAACTAGGAGGAGATGTTTTCTCTAAGCTGCTCCTTATTGTGTCACCTGCATTCAAGAGCCTGAGAAGCACAACAGACATAGCAGACACACATTTCTAAAATTTGCCACCTAATAAAAACCTTAACTCTTAACTTTAACATTGCCAAATTTTAACCAAACCACAGATCAATTTTTGTTTATAATATCTGCAGTGTAAAAACATGCAAGATACAAAACAAAGGGCGACTATGATGTGAAATTGCTGTTTCTTTTCCATATTTCTTTTCCCTTGGTCCAGGTAAGTTTAAGAATTTCTCAGAATCAGGTAGCATTAACTTGGAAGACCATCAGTGATGGAGTTTGAGTTCTCCCTGCTCCTCCTGGCTCTCTCAAGTCTAGCAAGCAGGGAAATTGGAGCAGCGCTACGTGGCAATGAACTATTTAGCTAGTCTTGCCTGCTACTCCTCATGCTAGATCACTGTCTCTGATTAAAGAGCATTTTAGTAGCAAAATGTATGTGCTCTCACTAATACTACCCTCAAAAGGAACAAACCCTCAGCTAATCTAGTTTTTCTTATTGTGTTATATGGCATATTACACAGCCCTGGTCTCAGCAATTCTGAGGGATGAGGGAGAAAAGGGCAAGTTGAATGCATAAAGGATAAAAGCACCTTGAGGCAAACCTGCTTCCAAAACCCATTTGGTGGGTCTCATCTCCCTAGAAGACAAGATCTATCATGCCATATTTCATCTTGCCCGACAACGATAAGCTCCAAAGACCAGTGTGGAAGCGAAGCAATTCTTCATGTATTTTTAATCAACCGAGAACTTTCATCTGGCGAGCTCCCTCCGCAAGGTCACACGCACCACGTGCGGCCACGTGCCTCTCATGTAGTTTGCAAACACCAACTCCTATGTCAGCTTCTGTTTGGAAGGGGGAGTATTAACATTAGCAACTCCTGGTTATATCATTTATAAACATGCAGATGTGGATTATTAAAGATTAATGCATTTTGGGATTGGTGTCGGCATTCCGTTTGTCTCACGCCGAAACCAATTCTGTTCTTCATTAGTCAACGACAACCCACATCACCCTGTTGTGGAACAGAAATCAAAGGTGCAAGCGTGAATTGAGAATAAGTGATGAAACTGATTACTAAGAAACTTAACGGCTGTAATCAATCAACACATCACAATAATTTGAGTCCAGTGTTATCTGAAAATGGGGAAAACACAGAAAAGCTTGCCGACGGAGTGAATTGTTCTTTTGTGTTTGCTTTCTAAAAACCCATTTTGCAATTTGACTTCCATATCTACCTACAGAGCGATGCTGTCAAAGGGCTGTTCAAATCTTTAAAGTCGCAGTTCCAGCCGCATGAATTTTGTCTCTAAGGAGGAGAAAGGATATCTTGCTTTTCATTAATTTTTAAAAAAATTATTATCTGGAGGTAGTGAAAACGTTCTTCTTTTGAGGCACAGAATTAATTCAAGCCATATTTGCAATTGCACAGACTCCTTCTTCGAAGGAGGGA
Source organism: Camarhynchus parvulus (assembly GCF_901933205.1). Taxonomy (NCBI): domain Eukaryota; kingdom Metazoa; phylum Chordata; class Aves; order Passeriformes; family Thraupidae; genus Camarhynchus; species Camarhynchus parvulus. The sequence continues at coordinate 52,760,281 of NC_044573.1, forward strand.
CACACCACGTATCTGTCTAGTCAAGTCTGACACTAACTATGAAGCATGAAGGCCACTTTAAATATCTCTCACGGCAGTGATACATAGTCCACTGAAAAAGTGAAAACTGCAGCAGCCTATCCCATCATAGAAACCAAATACCTTACGACATTTATGCTCTATTTTATCTAGATATAACAACTATCTGTCAACAACAAAAACACACTGATGGAGATGTGACAGACTTTTCCCATTTGCTCATTAATCACTGCAAGGGACAAGGGAGTGAGAGACAACCTTTTAATTTATGATAAAACGCAAATGAATGCCCTATTTGCCAACACTAATAGAGACGATATACGTTTGTGTAGCCAAATAATGACAGAGCAAAACCCCCAAACATACAAACCCAAACACACACAATTTTAAATTTCTCGACAAAAACATAAGTGGGTCAAGAAAAAAAGTTATAAAGTAATGCATAGGTTAATGATCAAATGTAAACAGTAACTGTCCAAGGATGGCCTTAGAACATGCAGCTAAAGCTAACAACAAACATACCTGCCAAATCTTGGCCGCTGTGGTTAAGTATATTTGAATTTTGTTACGTGAAGCAGAGCACATGCATAATTATGCAAATATGTTAATTGGATTTCAACAGCCTTCATACTCTAGATGGATTTGTACCAGCAGGGTGCTACCAGTGACTCACAGAGCTACAAGAAGTGGCCTGTGTACATGTGCTGCCACAGTGTCCACAGCAGCAGATGCCCCACCATGGGGGCTGCTCAGCCATTGCCAGGATGCTGGAAGCAGGCCTGGCAGGAATCAGCAAAGAGGACAAACCAGATATGGGGCAGAGCACAGCTATGGGGATGTGAACACTGATCTGGCCATCTGGGGGAGGGTGCTGGACAACTCTCAGCGCCGGATCCTTCAGGGTGTCAGTCCATAGGGCAGAAATGTTTGGCACTGACTTAAGACAGCAATTAAACACTAAAACTGCAATGTGTGACTGAGAAATATAAACATTGATCCACCAGATATTAAGCAAGTGAAACCACTTAAAACTAAACCCCATAAACTAACCATAAAAAATAACCACCCAGGGCATGCTTTTTTGGGGGGATTTACTGTTTTTCTATCTGATACTTAACTTTGGGCCAATAAAAAACAGAAGGTTGATGCCTGTGGAAAATGAAACCCTCTGTCATCATGAAAACTTAACAGACGGAACTTGAACAGCGTGTCTTGGTCTCTTTTAATTTCCTGCACCTGTTCTGGAAAGACCACCTCTGCAGAGAAGGACACCTCCCTGATCTCTGGCAACGTTGCAAGTATGATAAGAGTTTTTATAGTGCCTTTTGCAGCATACGGTCTCCTCACAAAACCTGATTGAGACTATTTAGTTATTTCATGAAGCCTTGAGACAACAGATTATTCATCAGTTGTGACCTGGACTGAATTCTAATAGGTATCACAGGCTGGATGCTCCCTGTGCTAGAAGCAATGCCTTGAGCTACAGCGCTTTACAATTTGCTTATTTTTTCATCCTTTGAAAAGACAGAAACACTCTAAATGTTGTACAAACCATTCAAAAGAAAGGCTTTTAAACTACTACTATGTGAAACATTCACATATTTCATTTATAAGCATGCTAGATTTGCAAAACTGCTGATTAGATGTTTTGTGCACTAGAAGTGATTAAGAACATAGCTACGTCAATGGCATTTTGTGTTTTGGCTTTTTTCTGGTCTGGATGCCAATGAACAGCATGCATCTTCCTTGCAACAAGCTGTTGCAAGATTTTTGCCTCCGGAAAAGCCAAGGGAGAAACACTGATAGATGTGTTAAAATAATCTTTCTAGACAGGGGGATCACATCCATTTTACAAGGATATAATCCCCTCTTGTTTTGCAATTATTTTAGGGTATTTGAAACATCAACAAAAAGCACAGTATTACAAATTAATAGATTTATACATTTGTTTGGGTTGGAAAGGATCTTAAAGTTTGTCTGGTCCCAACCTTCCTCCCCCCTGTCACGGGAAGGGACACCTTCCACTAGACCAGGTTGCTCAAAGCCTCATCCAACCTGGCCTGGAACACTTCTAGGGATGGGGCATTGACAGATTCTCTGGGCAACCCGTTCCAGTGCCTCACTACTCTTACAGTGAAGAACTTCTTCCCAATATCTAATATTAACCTCCTTTCAGTTTAAAGCCACTCCCCCTGGACCTGTTACTCGTGTCCTTTTAAACAGTTCCTCTCCAACCTTCCTGTAAGCCACCTGTAAGTGCTGGAAGGCCGCCTGCCATAAGGTCTCCCTGGAGCCTTCTCTTCTTCAAACAAACAAACAAACAAACAAACAAACAAACAAATAAACACAAAAAAAACCCACCAAAAAAACCCAAAAAACCCCCAAAAACCCCTCAGTTCTCTCAAGCTGACTTCCAGAAGAGGTGCTCCAGCCCTCTCACCACCTTCGTGGCCCTTCCCTGGACCTGCTCCAACTTAGGTTCTGCTTGTGTTGGGGATCCAGAGCTGGATGCAGAACTTCAGGTGGGGTCTCACCAGAGCACAGCAGAGTGGCAGAATCCCCTCCCTCACCCTGCTGGCCACACTGGTTTTGATGCAAAAGGTTGCCTCTCTGGGCTTCAAGTGCACATTGCTGAGTCTTGCTGGGCTTCTCCTCCACAAACACCCCCCAAGTCCTTCTCCTCAGAGCTGCTCTCAATCCATTCTCTGCCCAGTCTGTATCTGTTGGGATTGCCCTGACCCAGGTGCTGACCTTCTACTTGGCCTTACTGAACTTCATGAGGCTCACACAGTCCCACCTCTGAAGCCTGCCCAGGTCCCTCTGGATGCCATCCCTTCCCTCTGTGTGTCAGCTGCACTGCACAGCTTTGTGTCATCGGCAAACTCGCCGGGGGTGTCCTTGATGCCACTGTCCATGTCACCCACAAAGACATTAAACAGTGCCACTTTCATCTCTACCTCAAAAATATTTAAAAGAGGTCCATGCCACATAATATACAAATAGTGGTGGTTCACAGGGTAAGTATGTAGAATAGCTCAATCCCAAGGAAAATATTTTTCCAAATTCTTTTTTAAAACAAGATCTACATTAAAAATATTGTTTTACTGTAGTATCTTCTGGAAACTGGTTCAACTGGTAGGTTTCTCTTTTATAAGGTATGAAAGAAAGCATCACTCCTATTCAGATTCTTGCAGTACAATGTCCTTTTGGACTATGATAGACTGCTGCTCATGTTTCTCTTCTCGCAGCATTTTAGTCACACACACTGACTAACAAGCACACCAAGACAAGATTTCATGTTACTGTTCCATCTGGGTATCCCATTTCCCTCTTGCTCCTCTTTTTTGCCTGGAGTGCTGGCTGTAATGCTGTAATTCTGATGGATCCTGGAATTCAAGCCAGCTAGGTGTGTAAGACCTCCAGGTTTGCAGACAGTAGAGTTTAACACTGAATGGATTACATCCATTGATTCACACAATTATCACAATTAAAATTTGGGGTATTTTTAATCAGAGGAGGATACTGACTGGTTAGCAAAAATTAAGAAGCCCGGCAATAACACTCCTAAACCAGAGTATCCACAAATGGATTCTTTCCGAAAATTGTAAATTCATCTGTATGCAAGTTCCTCAGTGAAAGGAGACAACAATTGTAGTAAGAACAACAATGTAGCTGAAGCTTAACAGAGTGAAAATAAACTTGTTTCTTCAGAAAGCAGAAGTCAAAATACTGATCTATGTAAGTGAAGTCAAAATACTGATCCATGTGAAAAAAAATCACGTATTTCTAAAGGCAGCATTTACTACTCATTATTAGCATAGCATACCCTTCTCTTCTATAAAATTTGCTGTAGGGGTTTAAAAACAATAGAATCTATTAACTTGTACAAAATTTGCTTGTCCATCATGGGTTAAGGGATTCCTGGCCTATCAGCAATCTTTCACAGAACTCTTAATATTAAAAAAAATTTGCTGCTTACACCGCAAGGGAGAAAGAGCTGACAAAAGCCTTTGGCCAGTGAGATCAAAATTGGGGATGGGGGGAGAAAGGGGAGCTCAGCTTATTTACATTTTTGCTTTGTTAGTAAACTGGAATTGTTAGAGCAGGAGGGAAAGGGGAAAAAAAAAAAAAAGAGAAAAGTGAAATTAACAGCCACTAAATCTTCTGGCAACAGCAGTGCATTTTGATATATGCTGTGTCAGCTTCCACTAATGGTTTAGGGTTGAGTAAGGCACAGTTCAAGACCCAAAGCAGTGCGGGGCATCACATCTCATTCTTTGGAAGAATATGTACCCTAATTATAAAGATGGCTACAAAATAAAGAGATCAGGATTTCTGGCAAAACAGAATAATGATCTACTTAATAAGAAATCTTAATGTCATTTTGAATCAGTAGAAATCATAGACAAGTAGGATTTCAGCCTGTAATGAACATACATCTGAACAAGAAGTCTTCTGATTTTGAGAGAAAACTACCTTTCTGAACAAAATCCATCCAAGTTGCTTTTTCTGCTCTTAGGAGTTAATCTCCCTGGTCTATTCTGGTAATGTGAATGGAAACAAAGGCTGTATATGCATGTGCCACTTACCACACAAAATATCCATCCAGCATTTCAGAGAGCACAGGAAGGAAATGCCCACTGAGCTAGGGACGTGCCAATGTCAGTGCTGCCTGTGCCAGGCTGTTCCTGTGAAATTTGTGGCGTGCAGCAGAAAGCAATGCAGGGTGGCAGGATTGCAGAGGGGTGCGGAGACAGCTTAAACAGGCAGTGGAAGAGAATCAGCCATTTGGGAGGTTTAATAGGGGGCTGTTTGTTTGTCTGCCATTTTGATGTTAAATTAGTTTTCAATTTTGTTGCAAGGAAGGAGCTATTGGGAAAAGGATGCTTCTCTTACAGTAAACCCTGGGAAAGCAACACCTTTATTTTAACAGTCTTCCTACCAAGAACCTCCTGCAACATTTTGGCTTTCCCTAGCTATAGCTATCAGCAACACAACAGCTGCTCATTTTACAATGACTTGCTGGAGAGAGAATGATTGAAAGAGCCAATCTATGTCACATTGAGAAACTGTGGCACAACATCGCAGGAGGTAATAGGAGAGGAATGAGGTCAGAACAAACAAGGGTAGGGTGAGAACGGAGAAGAAAATAGCAGAGAACAAAATTACTAAAGGCAAGGTGCTGTACTACACAATCTATGTTTAAAAATGTCTACAACCTGACTGCTGCAAACAGCCGGAGAAATGCAAACAAGCTCTGTGATACTTTTTCTTAGGGTCTCATGAATGCAGCTGATGATAAAAGCTACCACAGTCCTTGTAATGAAGAACAATGGTGTGAACACAGTTAGGTGAAAGCAGAGTCTAATTCACATGGCTTGAAAGCTCCAGCACCCAGCAGCATCCCTCTATCACAGGGTTTTAAATAGCAGCCTTGCTTCTCTTTTTGCAGCTCGAGAAGCAGCAGCAGCAGCAGCAGCAGTGATGGCACCACAGCTGCCCGGCTGCCCTCTGGAGAGCGCTGCCTTAGCTCACGTCTGGGAGTTCACCTTTAGCAAGAGCTTCAGGGACCAGAAGCTTGCCTATGACAGGGAAACAGTGCAGGGTGATTTTGATTTAGCACCATTCATAAAAATCGTTCCTAAGAATTGCTTTTGTGTTACTGCAGCAGACCAGAAAACCACCGTGCAAAATGGTGGCACAGTTTCTATGTAGAGACAATGCTTTTCACTAGGTGAGTTATAAAACGAGCTTTTGGGGCTCAACTGAAACGATGAAGTGACCCTGACTCTGACCCTGACCTCTGAATCCATGTCCCTTCTATTTTTACCCCATGAGGATTAGGTGGTTTCATAAAAGTTATTACTCTCTCCCTACACACTTTTGGTCATCCTTACATATCATGGCTACAAGAAAGCAATCTTCAGCGTCGCAGCATTTTTCCCTATTCAGCAAACAAGCTGCTAAAATGTCAATCTATTTACTCACCTGAATCTGACTGTGGCAAAATGTTACCTTTCCAGCCAGGTGGACTATCTGGCTTCACTCAACAACAGAGATGGACTTCTACACCAAAAAATGGGAACCACCTTGGAAATACAAAGCTACCACACCGCATACAATGCTGTCCCCACTACTCCTGCTCCACCTGAGCATGTGCTGCCAGTCAGAATGGCTGCAGAGGTATGAAATAACTGCAGGGCATGCACGCAGCATCAGGGCTCAACATGCTCAGGCCACATTTAGTACTAAACATTCCTGTGTGCACTGAGCTTACTTCCCCCTGCTTATCTAGTTTAACCTCTGCAGACAAACAGGCAGAACATTTTACACAGATACCTTTGTATCAAATACCAAAACACATTCTACTCTCTGAATTTTAACCAGCATTTGGTTTACAGCAACACTTGAATCACCTAAAAAAAGGCACTTCTGCTTTTGTTTCTTTTAACTGAGGCCCATGTTTATTATTTTGTGGTTTTGTCAGCAACTGATGTTATCCCTAGGGTAATGTCAGCACTCTCCTACTCCTAGGAATCCCCCTAGTATTCAAAATGTCAGAAGATAATAAAAAAAACTTGAGCATCAGAAACTCACCTGGAATACAAAATACAAATTGCTGCCTGACCCTCTGGAATAAGTAACATGCCAGATGGGTGGGGATAAGGTAAGAACTGAAATTAATGTATGCCTTTTTTTTTCTGGATATCTTAACAGATTTCCACAAATTTCTGAATATACATGACTGTGTGTCATACTCTAAATTGCACAAGAGAGCAAGTGGCAATCCTGCCACTGGTATTCCAATTACTACTGATGGGGCTGAATCCCAAGTAACTTGCTAAGCTTTGCAAATATTAAGAAATATCTCATACAATATTCTGTATTCATGTCCAAAATTACATTGCCACAATACAGAGTTGGAAAATTTCTGCCTCATCCTGCAGGTCTGCAACCACCATTCAAGCTCAAGAGCCAAACCCAACAAAAATACACAGTTAGAACAAAACAAGGACTGTAAATAATCGAGAGAAGTATGTGACAAATGACACACAAACCAAATACAAAAACTACAATTAAGTATTCACATTGGTTGGTGATAAAGACATTTATTGAACACCTATGCGGAGTCAAGTTCAGAATTTTGAGCATTCTGAAGGCTTGGTAGTTGACGTTTTGATTGAATTTACTTCTGCTTTAAAGACTAATTTTTTTCAGAAAAAGGCCCTGAAAATGCAGGATTCTCAGAAAATAACTTACTTTGAAATATGGGAGTATTTATTTATGTATTTAATAAACCTAGCAATTGGTTTAATTTTGCTTGTTGGAACAAACTTACCTGGAATACTCGCTGGAGAAATGGGACCAGATCTTGACTGGTTGCTTCCAACGGGTGAGCCTACAGGGGAAGGCGATGGGCCCCCAGGGATGCCAGAGAGATGTGGAGAAGCATGAGGGGAAAACGGAGACTGTGCAGGGTTGCTCTGCTCCCCTTGGCTGCTCGTGGAGCCTGACGCGCTAACAGCTGAGCTGAGGGTTGCTTCAGTTCCCGTCGGCAAGTCGTCAATGGATCCAGATAAATCCTGAGCAAAAACAAAAACTGACCATAAGTACTTGCATGAATACTCAGGCCACAGGACTCAAGAGCTGGCATGGCAATAGATTCATTTGTTTACTTATTGTAGCAGATAACTGAGAGGTCGTCTTTAACATTTAACACGTAGTTAAATGATGGCAGAAAACAAAGACGGTATGCACAATTCTCTGCTTAATCTCTAACTCTTTTGAGAAAAAGAGCAAGCAAGGGCAACAAATTAATTGGAACCAAATTCATTCAGCATTGAATTTAACCTTTTCCATCTGGATTAAGCTTTCAAAATTAATCCCACAAATTCTGCCTGAGCATACCAAAACTAATGAAAATGATACATCAGTTTCATTTTCACACAGTATTTAATTCTGGCATTTGCTACCATTACAATCACAGCTTATACACTTCACTCTAAACCCCTACAATGAGAGAAGAGTGTAAAATATACAGCTCTGTAACACCCCCTTGCAGGTCCTTCGCCTTGCAACAAGGAGATGAGAAGAGGCCCTGCCCTCAGCAGCACCACTGGATCCGCTGGCCCCCAAGGAACAAGGTGCAATACAAGAACTGTATTCTGCTGCATCTCCACTTCCACCAAATACCAATGTACAGCTCAGAGGTTCTCTTCAATTTCATCTGAATACACTGCTAAACAGGTACTCCATTTCAGCTCATAAGCGCTGCATTTTCAATGAGAAATTTCCTCTGTAGGTCACAGCACATTTGAATTCTAACTATGAACTGCTGGACATATTCCCTCAAGCTGTAACACAGGAGTTATACTGGTCTTTGAATCTGTGGGAGTAATTAGGGGTTTCAAATAATTTTAAGATCAGATATGAGAAACCAAGAATGCTGTGACAAAGCAAGCACATGCTCCCCAACTGTCAGAAAAAATGTTAATTCCTAAGCATCACAGAAAAACCTCATACAAACCAAAAGGTGCCAATATTGCCATGCTTCTGTAGCTATTGGCAGGTCATGAGGAACGTGTTACTATGTTGCTATATCTATTAGCAAATTACAGCTCAAAAAAGTACAGATCTACCTCACATATAGATCAGGTCATCAAATGACCCCTGAGACTTGAAATAACTGGCATGACAGGGTGCATTAGTTTGACTCTTCCTGACTTCATTTGTTTGGCTCATGCAAGTGGTTGCAGCACAGACAGCATGACCCCTTGTCCAAATAGCACAAAAAGAACTGGGTTCTGCCTGAGCAAAGAGCTCAGGAAGCGAAGCCTTAGTGCTGCCTAATTTTCATAACAAAAATGAAGTTTTTTAGAAGTCACGGAACATGGACAGAACTCACATGGTGTGAGTTAGAGCCCTGCCCAATGATGGCTACCTCCATTACAAGAGAGGCTCACAGACACGTTCCCCTCACAGACAGGACATGGTCAGTCCTCCAAGGCACAGGAAGAGAAGGAGTAACAGTTTAGGCACTGCTAACATTCACTAGAAGCTGTAGAATGTTGCCTGTTATTCCTCCTTGTGCAATGCTGCCTGTTATTCCTCCTTGTGCGTAAAGGCAGGGAATACAAACCACCCGACCTAGCTCTCTGCAGGGCATCTTGCAGGCCTTATTTCCAAGGAGTTCCCACAAATACTTCAAGAACAACTCTCACCACAGTTAAATTTTGCTTTTTCTGACAAGCATGAAATTGTACCCGTATGCCATCAGGCACATGAAAAGCCAAAATTAAGGCCAAAACTTCAGTCTACGTGTAGATGCTGCATTCTCTCAAGAGTAGACTTCCAAATACATGCAAATGGAAATTTAATTATGAAGTGGGCAATGAACTATTTTCATTGGGGTTTTTGGAACTATCAGCTGTAGAAAATGTAAACAAGAAATAACAGTGCTTGGTACTGCATAGAGCAACACTAGATATTTTTCACAGTAGAATGTATTTGGCAAACAGGTAAGCAGTTACTGCTTTTCCATACATAATATGGTATTTTTCTAAATGGAATCAAATTGCTGCTGTCGTCATGTGTAACAAATGCTGCAGGAAGTGCTGATAAAACAAATGCTGCTGAAAAGCATATAATAAACCTCTGAAAACTGAATGTTGCAGAATAGAGCCTATTCTAAATGAACATAAATTCTGTCTAAAAAACAGATAGGCACACAACTGACAGATGATATAGAAAGCACACAGGTTTATGTTTAGAATAACAAAGGTTTTAAAAGGGTGTGTGGAGTAAAGCTTTCATTTGTGTTGGCAAACTGAAGTACTTGAAAAAAACAAATTTGCCAGAAAAAAGGAAAAACCATGAAAAAATTAGCACTGTCCTTGATGAAATTATATGCTGTTCACAGGCTAAGGCAAAACTTCAGGATGGGACTGAAGTTCACTCTTCTCATAAGGTCACCGCGATTTCTCCAGCCTTCCACAAGAGTAGAACAACTGGTGAGTCTCAGGCATCTTCTTGAGTGCCTGCTTTCCAGGCATTTCTTCACCCACCTGATGAAACTCCTTCACCAAGGTGGAAAAGGAAGAGAAAAGCTTGCATGACACCAGCTTCTTTAAATTGTCAAGCCATGCCACCACCTCGAAGCAGTGCAGGCTGAGGGCGCAGCCTGGCAGGCACAGCACACCAGCAGGGCTTTGCACCCCCCACGTGGGATTTTCTCCCAGGAATGGGGAACTTTACAATCAATGTATCTGCTCAAGATGCAATAATAGTCTTCGCTCATCAGACACATGAAGAAAACAGAGAAAGAAGTTATCTCTGGATGGCACAAAAGATTGTTACCTATCTAGAAGTCTGGTCTGTGCAACACAATCTCCTACATTGTCTTCAAGTGGGCTAAAATAAGAAATATCAGCTGTTCTATACAGGGTGGTTTGGGTTTTGAAATTTGTTTGGGGGGATATGGGTTGTGTGTTTTGACTTTGTTGTTTTTCTTTTCTGTTAACATACACTTCGAGGCCTTACTTAGTTTTCTAATGCAGAAAGCCTGAGCTGGCAAGCAACTGGGTAACTTGCAGCCTACAGAGGCTTTAGAAACACCTCTCTTAAATAAAGAAGCTAATTGGGAAATTAAAGAGAAGGAGAAGAAAGACTGAAATTGAAGCACCTGGACAGAAAGAGCAGAAGTCAACTTTCTGTTCTCCCATTATCAGAATTTTAATGCTTTCTTTTGCCTCATTTTAACAGAACAGTAGTGAATTTGTGCAAATTTCACATCACAAACATTTATTTATATATAAACCAGTATACACATACACATTATATATGTCAATTACATGGATACACTTGCAATTACTTAGCATATCTACATGTAAAGCTATTAGGAAGCCTGCTAATAGGAGAAATTCACAGAGGTTTAAGCATACAGCCTAGTTAACAAAGAAGCTCTGTAACTAATACTCCTCTAGAGGACAATTTAGTCAGCAGGGCACCAAGTCTATTCTTCTTTTATAAGTAGTATCAGATCTATGATGCCTGTAAAGAACAGAGAGACCTTACTGCATCTCATTCAAACCAAGGCACCTTCAAGCTACAGTGCTTCCATTTATCTTGTTGGAAAGTTGGCAGGTTAGGTAATTGCTGGGATTCTTTTAAGGGCCTGAAGTCCCCACACCCTAAGGCATGCCTTAAATTTTGCCTCTTTTCAGAGACTTTTCTGGAAAGCACTAATTTCTTCCAGTAAAATCTAGCAAGTTTAAAATTACCATTAGTCTTGTGTTTCTTACAGACCTGTTTCTTGTAGAGTAATCTTATTATTCCTATCTATGGTATTGTTATGACTATATTTTCAAATCTGACATAAAATCTTAGAAAAAATGAAGGACAAAATACTTTCTCCCTCCCATCAAATCTGTATTACAATTCTGTATTGTCTATATTACCTTTATATCCTGTATTATTCTGGACATCCTAACCAGCTTTCAAAGTTCATTTCTACATAATACCTTGATTACAAACTGAAATGTCCCTGTGCAGGATTTATCTCTTTAAGCAAAGTGTTTTATCTTCAAGTATCTTCAGTTCTAGCCTCACCTTCCACCTGTGCACGACCTTTTTTCTTGTCCATCTGACAAGAACAAGAGCTGAGCAAGGGGTAGAAGGAAGCAAACTGTTTATCCAGAGCCAGGAAACCCAAAGCTACGAAGAGACCACAGGAAGAAAACCCCTACAAACACCCATATATAATATAATAACATTAATTACTCAAGAAACACACCTCGATCAAATAAACAGCAATAGGGAGACTACAATAGCTCAGCAATACCACCACAATTTTACACACCCACTGTGACAGGACTACAGCATTCACTGCAGAACAAAAATTTACACTTGCAAACACTTGGTGCAGTTGCAAGCTTTGCTTGGCAATGTCTCAGCAGATACAAACCAAGATTTTAAGGGAATCCCTTGCTAAATACAGTTGAAAAAGGATGAGCACCTTCTCACAGCAGAAGGAGAAAACGTGGGGCACCTTGCTAATGGAGCTCCTACGCCACTAAATCACAGCCCAAGTTCTCTAGGAAGTTACTGCAGTTTGGGGCTCTCTGGTGGGGATTATGCAGAGCACATACAACCTGTGGCTTATTTAAATTTTCCAACTCTTGCCTACCAGTTCCTTTATGCTCAGGGAGTAGAAGAAAAGCAGAGATATTAGAATAGAAGACATACGTATTAAAATTAAAGACACACAAAACCTTTCTGTCTCCAAGTAGCTGAACCCCCCAGACTCTACCCTACCATCCATTGTGCTGGGATGAATCCCAGCACTGCATGTAGGGAACTGCATCAACTGACTGGCTGCAGGATCAAAGCCTGCTCATTCCATTCAGGCCTTCCTGCAGTATTTCCCTAGGATGGTGCTGCTCAAAAGACAGGATCCTGCATGAAATATCCATCTCTTTAACATGAATCACCACTTTAGAAGCAAAATTATATATATAAGCAAACATATTTCACATGTAAGTATGTAAATATATATTCAAACAGACATACACTCTGCTATTGTTTTGGAGCCATGGGGGATTATGAACAATATGCTCTGTAATTGAGATTAACTTTGAACAAATGATTTGGCTGACAAACACACATATGCACACAAAAGGAAAACCCACAATAGCTCTGTTTAAATTTCAAGATATTTGTAAGACCTCTTTTCATCACAAAGCAGCCTATAATAGCATGTTTCAAGAAGTCTTCCAAAGGCCCTGCTGGTCACATTGTGGAGGCAGTGAGCGAGCTAACAGCCTCTCAGCGCCTACGCAACCGGAAAAACGCACGGGCGCAGCGACGACTGGGACCACGTGGAAAATCCTGTTCTTTTCAAAGGCTGCTACCCCCAACCTGGGTATCTTCCTTCCACACCAGCTGCATAATGACCCTCATCTAAGCACAAAAAATGTACCTAATCCTTAAAAAGTTGTTTAACAGGAGACAGCAGGGCTGCCATTACATTTCTGCCAAAATTCCTTTTATATGCCTTACTGAAATTAATTCTGTGGGAAAACAAGGTTCATTCTCTGAATCTTGTTAAATCAAGGCCTGCAGTAGGAAAAGTAGAGAAGACCACTTCTAGTACAAACACCTTCCTGAGGAAAAAGCTTAATTTCTATTGACAGGGCTTATTTCACTTGCAAGACAAACACAAACTTTGACAACAGCTAGGCAGAGGTACTTCTTATGATACTTGTGTTACCTAGAAATCTTACTTAATTCCACTTACTATACGTTTCAGTGTTTTTAACCAGATTTTTAACTTTAACCTCTATGTCATAAACTATTAATCCAATATTCTAAAGGAAGGGAATTCTAAGTATATGATAAAAACATTAGTGTCTTGCACTAAATTTAGTGACAAAGCACCACTTGCCAGGGAAACATATTCCCTTCATTCTGTGGACCTCATATGCTTCCCAAAATAACTTGGGTTCGTGAACTGTGTTGCAAGTACTCTCTCTGATCAGTATCAAGTATTTTCTCTGAGAAGTTTTACAGGCAAGTCTCTGAGGATGCAAAAATCTTTTCCTCAAAAGCCCTATATTTGCTCAAGCAACCAAGAAGAAGTGCAATCAAACAGAGTGCCAGTGCCCTGCCTGATGTTCTTTCAGTCTATGAGATTCTGGAATTAGACCAGTCTTCAAGAAGTTATCTCCTTGGAAAAAACAGATTCAAATCACAGCTTACTGCATATATGCTAAGCAAAAGACTGTTTATTCAAAGAAAGAGTAATTTTTTACTGCAAAGGATCTTTTTTCGTAAGACAACCTTACCTAAAAATAAAAGTTGTTGACCTAGGGATACAGGAATCCAAGAACAGAGCGTGACTTGCCCCTATCTGTCACACATGGGATGAGAAGAAGTTGCTAGGATGGATATAATCACATTTCTGTGTCTAAAATGATCCACAATGGGATCTTATTTGCTTGTCCAGACAAGAGCTTTACACCAAAACCAACTTAGGGCATCTAGGAATTCAAAACTGATGAGGCACCAGATGAAGGCCCCACCAGCCACACTCCTCCCTGCCAGTGCCAAGTGCCACTCACTGCAGGGTCTGCAGCTCCCTGGCCACTACCAGGAAGGAGCTCCTGAGTTCTACAGCAGCATCAAGTAACCTAATGGCAAAAATTCACTGGTTTATAAACACTGACTCCTGTGTATGAAATGATAAATACTAATGACCCATGTGACATCAAAGCAAATTGACAAAGTCTAACAAGGACTGTAAAGCATAGGACACACAGCCTGTCTGACAAGGATACTTTTTAATATTGAAAATAAACAGTAAATCTCCAGAACAGAAAAACAGTAACACAGCATCTCTCAAGATACAAACTTCCCTGTTTATCTCTAAAGCAGAATGCTTAGCACGTAGAATTTCTGGAAATAAAATTTAAGAACAAAAAGCCACAAACCCTTAGGAGCCATTTGTTTCTTCAGTACTGTAGCAAAGAAAAATTCCCAGCTAACAACTCTTGTAGCCACAGCATCAGTCATTTATCATCAATAAACCATCAACCTTTAAAACAACCAAATCAATGAAAACCACAACAAATGGCCCCTATGAAGAAGAAAGAAAAGTTGTGTTTGCATAACAGCAATCTAATAAAATTCAGTTTATTCATACTACTTCCCACGTATAGTACCAAACTTAACCACTCCCAAACATGAAATTCCTTCTGTTAAACCTAAAGGGTTTTTGGTATAAAGAATAGTGAGGTGAGACGTAACAACTTCCCTTTTTGTGTCTCTTCGGATTACAACCATTTTCTAGATCATGTAGCCTACAGTTGCCTCCACGGGGATAAGACAGACTAAATTGGCAGAATAAAACAAAGAAGCTGAATTAAGCAAATCATGTACTGACCCAAAATCTTTAAAGCTCTCTGGAACTTGTTCTTTTGGGGATCACTATCCTTCTCCCTCTATGCAGCAAGCCTAGTGATGCCATCCTGATGTTTAACCTGAATGGACACTGCACGACCACCCTGCTCACCAGCCCAGACTGCTCTCCTGGCTGTGCTTCTGGCCATGCTGAATTCAGCATCAAAAAGCCACAGGGAAAACACTATGTAGCTGCTACTCCTCCTCCCATTACCAACTTACTCTACTTTCACAGCTGACGTAGAAAGAAATCAGACTAAGTAAGGAAGGAAAGACAAACATGGATTTGACCAAAGGCATATGAGAAAGAACTAGACATTATTACTAGAACATATGGGTTGGTAGATTTGAAAGAGACCAAACATTTCAGCAAGAGCAGCAGCAGTATGCATTAGAAAGTACTGCTTACTCCCTTTATTCCATTTACTCTGGCCATCATACTTCGGAAACTTGCAGCACATGCAGTCAGACATAGACCATCTGTCTTTGAGACTACATATTCAAAAATCTGATATTATGCAGGTGTGGCTCAAGCAGAAAGGAACAAACAAAACTTCAGAATACCATAACAAGTAATGTGGTAAAATTCACACCATGCCTCATCTGGACACACCTACGAGACTGCAGTGCAGAGATTCTCAATAGGTCTGTGCTGGGCACCTCCCGTAGGAGAAGGCCTTTGAACATGACTACACAACCTCATGTGGCTGCATGTACCTTACTGTTTACTACTACAGACATACCCTGAGTCACAACACACCTATTTTGCAACTATTAATTGACATCTTTCTACATGTGCTTCTCAGACTATCCCATCCCACATGGCATGCAGAAGGCATTAACTGTGCTTGTAACTTTGGACCTACAATACTATCTGATTTGGAGGCTGCAGCTGAGAGAATAAAGTGTTGCTCTAACAACCAACTGCCCACTGATCACTGAAAGCAGATATGCTCATGCCACAGTAAATTAGCGAGTTGATAACAAGTGAGATGTTCTGCCAGCCCAAGGACACCAATGCATGGAGCACGATAAAGGGCTTAAACAATGCATTGAACCGATACACCTGTATGCCCAAGGTTTAAAAACTCTTGATCTACAGCACTTGCCTTTTTTCCTTTTTTTCATATTAATACCCTTTGTAGAGTTATGGTTTGATAAAAAAGTCTGTCCCAGCAGGTTACCGTGGGAATAAGGATCTACAAAACATAGTTTTTCATTAGCTTAGGGCTTGTGCATGCATCATACTGCGTCTCTTTCTTCTCTCTCCCACAACACCCTGTAACCAAATACCACAATTCAATGAGATGGTAAATAAGCCCCAGACACATCTTAAACTTCAAAAACACAGGTGCTCTGTTAACTTTCCATCTCTTCCTCTTGAATCAGAGAGGAGAAAAATGTATACATCAAAAAGACTGATAAATGTTGTAAAGACAACCTTTTTTAAGGAACTGAATAAAGTGACTTCCCTCAGAGAACAATATTAATCAATGAATTAAGTATTATTTAAAATACTGGATATGCAATGTTATACTGGGGTAACAGGCAGAAATGAGTGTTACAAGGTTTACCTCAGTAAATTTTCACCGAACCCAATGTAACTCAGTGGAGTGTAGTCTGACAATCAGTAGAGCACAAATGCATGGGGCTGTGATCACTCTGCTTCTGCTTTGCTCCTTACCCCCAGCCACACACTCAAACTGCTTACTTCTTTCTGAGGTCTGTGGACCACAGCAGCAAAACCAAACAATTACTCTTCAAGAACTATTCACTCAACCCCTCCCACATTTACATTCTCCAGTAACCTGGGAAAAGGTTGGAAAATGAAATCCAAGCAGTCAAAAAGCAGAAAATAAACTTTCAGATTGTTTCTCACACATGTCTGCTAGAATTAGGCTCCCAAAACACCCCAAGTTCTGGAATTCGCATTTCTTTGCACTAATTCAGTGCTTGCTGGGCATGCTAAATAATTAAGTGGCCAGGGAATGTGGTATTTTGAGATGATACAGCTTTAACAAACTTATGTAGACCTCAAGTCTCAGAAACCTCTATATAAATTTCAAAAGGCTTCTGAAATTCTAGAAAAGTGTCTTGGCTTCAGTTTTCGCTTTGAAATAATGCCTTGACTAGCCAAGTAAGAAGCATAACTTGTAGCACTTCAACTAGGCATTAAGAAAAAATTCTGAAAGACCAATACCCTTCCCCATCTAGTGCTAAGGACTATTTTGGCATGGAAAGAGGTATCTCAAGGCTAAGATAATGCCATGGTTGTCTTGATTGCTGGGTGAACTAAACTAAACATTATCCAACAGGTTCATAATTTCAGGTGCACTCCTGAAATCCAGTAAAGGAAGACACATGGACATGTCACTACAGAAGTGTTAAACACTGTGTACCATGCAATCTACCAAAAACCCCCAATAGATCAACCACTACCGTTCTTTAATTAATATATCATACAAAGAAAAAACATCCATAGGGAATTTTGAGGGTTTTGTGTGCCTGAGCATGCTTCGATGTTGCAGCTTTTTATTATGATATAGAGGATAGGGAGTCCTGACATGTTTTAGATAAAGCTTGTAGTGGGTTGTTCTTCCAAAATTTTCCTTGTCTTTAAGGGAGGAGGTTGGTATTGCAAGAACTACCTATTCATTGCAATGCTAATAAATGTGGTCTGAAGAAATTCCAAGAAAGCATGGGTAGGATGTCCAGTGTACAACAATTGTGGTTCTCAAAAACATGACTGCCACAAGGGATGGTCACTTGGTGGGGCCTTACTGGGCAGGGCGCCTCCATCTGCCTTTCTGTATGTACCCAGTCCTTCCCCTGTGGCGCCAACTGTCCTTCTCCAACACCTGCCAGGCTACATCCCTGCTGCAGCTTCCTCCAGCAAGCAGTACTGCAGTGCCACAGCCCACAGCGCACTTGGAAGAAACTTGTATAAAATATTAGTAAATACAATAAAAAGTAACTCCTTTCCCCTTTGATCTGTATTCGTGTTGCACTGAATTTTGAAAGTATTCATAAATTATGTGGAAAAACACGTCCGGTAAAGTGACAGTGGCTGCAGATGGAAGCTTCTTTGAAAGAGGGTTTCCCAGGATCTTGTAAGGCAGTGATCCTTTGCTCTCCTCTCTGGCCACTCCTTTTCCCCCGTGGGAAGCCAAAAGAACTGCAGCTCTAGTCAATGGCTGCGTCCTGGTCCTTGCAAGAGGAAGCAGAGAATTCAGCCCCGCCAGACCTTCAGGTGCAGCCCTACCCATTGCTGATCCTCCATCCTCCAAGGCTGTCTGAGCTTTGCAACACAGCTTAGGGAGCTGGGCCAAGAAGGTTTTTGGGGAGTGCATCTGATAGAAGGATGGAAAAAGAGTCATCTGTACCAAGACATGGTTTGTAAGTGCTACAACTTGAGAAGAACATGGTTCTTAATCTTATGAAAGTTTTGCTGCATGGCTTCTAAGGTCATTGCTGCTTTGCAGCAGTTTTGCCTGAGCTCCTGTCCCAGTTCCCTATTCACAGTCTTCTATGCTGAAGCCTACAAATGGGGCCACTGTTTATACACTGCTGTCTCTCTTTAAAAAGACCACTACGTATACCACAACTTCTAAGAAGACCCACCTGATGGAACTATCAAGCCACAGCTCATTTCATCCTTTAAGTTATTCATTAGATAGACCACCAAAAAAGAGGGAAAAAAGCAAATCAGTAAGTTAGATCTTTGCAAAGTCTCAAAACACTTCTGAAGGATGCTTGTCAGAACAAACAAATGTACCAAAGGAAGAAACAGCCTCATGAATTAAGTAAAAAAATAAATAAAGGGAAAACATATGAAAATTTCAACAACCGTGCCAATCTGTTGCGAGCTGTACCCGTGCCAGTGGGCGGCCTCGGGGCACCGTAGGATTCCTCAGTGCAGTGCCAAGCTCCAGCAATATTGTTATGGTTAGAGAGGAATTTCTCACAAGAGCTAACAAAGGCAGAAGGTCATAAATAAACACAGCAGGATTGCCTTGTCAGTTCTCATTATTAGCGCTGCAGGCACTTGCTTTTCTATGGGCTGCTCACAGGTTCATTTAAGTGTAAGAGCTCCTCCTCAGAATTTCATGCTCATAAATAAAGACAACATTTCATTAGAAAGAAAGGCACACCTAAGTTATTTTTTATTATTTTTTTTTCACGCAGACAGGGGCACATGTGCTTGAGCTGGCTGTGCTGTTTGCAGCTGCTCTGTCCGTTCGCACCCTGCACTGGCACAACCTTACACTCGGCTAACCCAGAGCTGCAACGCCCTTCGATGCTGGCCTCTGTGAGGCCTCCCTGAGACCAGGGCCATAATGAATGAGGAGAGCCTTACTACTGTAATAATGCTCACCAGAATTGCATCTGGCCAGGAAATGAGGCTGAGCTCCTAAACTGATCCTGACGTGCATTATACAACTAGGAAAGCACAGCTGTGTGATCATTACTGCAATTATAAAGTGACATTTAGTGTTAATTTTCTTTTCTTACTGAATTTTGAAACAGAGTGGGGGCAGAACCAGTAACTCTGGGGTACAAATGTGCAAAAAAAGGAAATTAAAGTTTTTAAGAGTGCAAATGTTGATCCTTCATCACCTGTCAGAGGTTAACAAACAGCTGAGTGAAAACACCTCTTATCTCCCATACACATACCCGCCTTTACCTATATCCATACCTATAAAGACGAGTGAAAAGTAAGCTCTGTGTAAAACTAGACATATTTGAAATCAAATAAAATTCTCATGCAGTGCATGCTGATTTCAAGTTACAGATATAGTGCTTTTCAGAACATTAGGGGAAATCAAGAAATCGGCAATGCTATCTCTGGAGAGTTTTTATTTTCTACTTATTATTTTGGGATTACAAAAAAATAATGTAAAGATGTTAATAAAGATCAAAGGTTCACAACCCTGGAAACAGTGCCAATAAATAAAAAGTAAATAAAATAACAGGCCTTATGTTATACAGGGGATGCCTAGCAATTGGAAAAACACTTCTTGGTCACCATTCCTTCCAGCACAGGACAGGTGATAGAGAACGTAATTGCTCACTTGCCAATCCCACCCCCCAAAATATTTCTCCCTCTTGTGAACTGTACTGAACACCAATGTACCAGTACATTTGTTGTGTCTATCTTTCTAGTTACCTAAAATCTGACCAATGTTATTGTTACTATAAACTCAGATCCTCACCTTTTAAAGCAAACTGTATGACTGACAAGCAGAAATTCTGGTGCCTTGCATGCTTTCTGTGAGAAGCTTGGGAAAACAATTTTCCTTCCAGTTTGTTTCCTATCCCATCACCTGCTATCAGAAGAAGTTGGGTTGTTAGTCCTGATGCACTACAGCAGCAAAGCCATGTTCAAAGAACTGTTTCCCTGAGCTGTGCAGCCCTTCATTACACACCATTCATCACTATCAACACCAGGAACTGCTGGAACAGCCCTTGTGAATGAAAAATCTCCCTGTTTAACTTCTAGAGGCTGCCAGCCCATTCCCTTTGGCCTCTGTGCTGAGGCAGGCTTTGTACCTCGGGCAGGGGGCTGCTGCCCACAGCCCACCCTGGCAGGAGGGCGGCAGTCCCTCTCTCCTTGTGCCAGCAGGAACGCAGGAGGAGCTGCTCTCTGAGCGGCCGCCCCTAAACTGGCCTCTGCCAGGCAGAGAACCGCAGATGCCAGGGAAGTGCTTTCTCTCTGCACACCAGCAAGGTTGTGCTTCTTGGCTCCACACTCCTGCACGAGAAAGAGCTGCTGGAAGGGGAAGGAGCTGGAGGAAAGGACAACAGTTTCCAGCTGGTCAGTTCCTCAGTCTCACCTGATCAGCAGGCAAGGTGCTGCCAGGGCACAGGGCAGGCTGCAGCCCCTTCTGCAAGCACAGACATGGAGATGCTGCTCTATTTCTAGCCTCTCCCCACTGCTCTCTTTTTTCTTATTAATATTTTAAAAACATTTTACGTAGCAGACACATTGCAATTAATTTATCTTCCCTGGTCAAAACACATTTACTTCTGTAGAAACACTGCTCTGCCACCCATTTCAAAAGAAAAAATAGGGTTTCAGCTCACTCACTCAAACACAGATTTGTATTAATTCTTGTGCCTCAATAATTATTTCAGAAAAGGAGAACTCCTCAAAGAAGTTAAGAAGTGACCTAAACCTACTAACTGCTGTGTGCTATGAATGGCAGTGGACAGAGACAAGGAGAAAGATGTTTTTCAGGGGTCTCTGCAGCACTTTTAAGCCACAGTGAGAAGAACTTCAAGTTTCACACATCCATCTTTTTTTCTTCCTTTTTTTTAGTACCATCTATTTGGTTCTTCAGCAGTTTTGGTCATATTTCAGTAGTATGACATCCACAGCTTTTTTGGACTTTTGATATCTTAAACTTATTTTACAAGTTACATGCTTGTATTTTTCTATAGAAAACACAGAAACATTTAAAGGACATCAAATTTCTAAATTAAATCATTAAATACTTTGTCATATCCAGCAACATATTTCACTGCCATAGATGCACTACTGTTGAGTTTTTCCTCCAGAAGTACAAAATATTTATTTTATACAGTCTAGAAATGGTCATTTTACATTTATTAAGAGTATAAAATTATTATGCAAAGAACAGTTGAGAAAGGGGAAATAGAACAGGAGGTATATTCTTCAAAAGAATTATTGGAGGTATTTTCTTGTTACAAGATATCATTTGTTATTTTTCAACCAAAGAAAACTGCAAGAAAACACAAAAAAGTTTGAACCACCTACTCTAAAAATTATGAATGCCAAAAGATCACAAATAGCACATTAATGTCAGAGTGTTGGCTCTCATTGACTCCTCAGGATTTTAATTTTGATTTTAAGGGGAGAAAAGAGGAGAGAAACAGAGGAGGTATCATTAGACTAAGTCCATCCTGCATTGCCCTAATTTTTTAAGCTAAAACCCCCAAACTGTGTCCATGATCTGTATCAGTTTGTACCTGACCACTTCAGCTGTCCCTGACACTTGACCTGCTTCCGAAAAGCAAGAAGTCCAATTTAAGTCGACGGTCCTACAGGGAGGTAATGGTTTGACCCTTGTTCCCTCCACTGCAACCGTTCCAATTCTCTAATGATTTCCCTGCAGGGTTCATTTACCAGTTCTGGGTCAAAGACCAGCACATCACGAAGGCAAGGGGCAGCAGAAGCACTGCATGATGGATTGGAAAATAAGTGCATCATAAAGGAAACCTCCATCAATTAGGGATGGCCTTTGAATCCAAAACAAAAGGAAGCAAAGTGCAAATCATAATGTCTACTCTGCTCACTTTAGCAGCACACGATTTAGCAGATACACATGGTAAGAGATGCATTTTAGCCTAGGTGCAAAACCAGCAATCATCCTAGGGCAAACAGCTCATCCTCAGAAGAGACAGCCTTCTGCTCACTCTGAGAAGCTGCGAAGTTCAAGGGATTCACTATTCAACTCCACGCCAGCTTTTGGTACAACTTAGTACTTCAATATGTGCACCACGATTTTCATTAGAAACATTAAGACCTGCTCTAACTATGACGCAAAATATTACCCAGGTCCACTTCCGCTTTCTGGAATCTGTGGTTTAATTTACTTTTACAGGGAACTGCAAAACTACCAGTTACATCTTTTCCATCCACTCATTGCCAGGTATGTATTAAAACAGCTGCAAATTTCCTTTTTTGTTCCAGTGCTCTTCAATACTGAAATGCACTATGTGGTTTTTTTTAAAAGAAAGGTATGAGGAAATATATTTAGAAGTACAGAAGGAGATGCAGTAATGGCATAAAAATATGAAGGAAATAAAGATATCTTTTGCTTGTTCCTAGTGAAAGATTGAGGGGAAAAAAGAAATACTGCCAGCAAATGTGCAAATAAATAAAAAAATATGAGAATGCTAAAAATAACTTCTAAGGAGGTCTCTGCTTTCCTGAGTGAAGTGACCAGGCAAAGACATGTTAACAACTCTGCTGATGCTAGAAGCCATGGTCATGACTAGTGGTCACTGAGTTCACATCTAATGAACTGTGCTTAGCTGTAACAATTAGGGAGCTATATCCTCACATGCAACTCTTTTAATGCTACAGTTATAAGACCACCAAAATTAAAACATTAAAGAAATCCTAAAAGTTGTGGTTTTGTTTTTTGGTGTTTTGTTGTGGGGTTGTTTTGTTTGGTTGCTTGTTTTTTAATACTTTTAGTATATCTAGGCTTTGCTTCCCTATTTATTTTTGAAGGACAGGAGAAACTGTTTATCTGATATTCAAAATATGTTCATTATCAAGAAGCCTTGGCTTCTTGCCAAGGCTTTTCAAATTTAATAGTGATTGAGACCTCGTAAAAATACTTTAATTTTCCAAGAGCTGAAGAAGCCTGTAAAGAAAGGACTTCATAGTGTTTCAGCATAGCAAAAACTACAAATTGTATTTTAAATTTTTGCTTGTCTGTGTGCATGAGTATCACATACTCTCTCCAATACTCTGCCCAATACTACTATATGTGTATTATTTTCTTGCACAAGAAGTATAGAAACCCATATTCTAGCTAAAACAGAGAGAAAGAAAAGTGTGATCTTCTTCAACAATACTTGACTGAAAAAAGAACATGGCTGCTAAAACTAAGAACAGCCAAATTTAAACAGGGAGCAGAGATATAAAATAATAAGGAAAACACAGCAACAAACTTTTTACATCACCTTCTCTTCCTAAGTGCCAGACGTAGAAAATGCATAAAATCCTCTGTATTGAGCCCATCAAGTTTGCTGACCTTGAATCTCCTGAATTACCTCCCAAAGCCTTTAGTATCCTCACTTCTGTTTTGGCAAAAGTGAGGGATGGGCAACATGCACTGGGATCTGAGCGCACGGGGTTTGTCTGCAACCAGGCTGGCTGAGAGTAAGTTCTTGCTGCCAACCACACCATATGTGACAGGAAAACTTTTGTTAATAAAAACCATATTGATGTACTTGTTAACGACTTGAACAGCCCAGTAATTGAATTTAAACCAGTTAACTATTCACCAGGGCTTCATCAGCCCACCTCCTTCATCTCCTCTAGCCCTGTGTTATTTCAAAGCAACTGGAAGAATTTTACACCACCACCACCCTTCCCACCACAAGCCTTTCACCATTATGTGCGCTCGGGAAGCCTTGCCTTCGAGCAGCTCATTTGAAGAGCTCTTAACTGCATTTTTGAAAGAACAAAGCAGTTTTATAACTCTGTCTATACAAACAGAAGGCACTTATCTGAGGGGCTCTCTTATTTTCAGTCCATCAATAAGTGACACCGATATGTTACAACTGGCTACCACCACGGAGACAAAGTGTGTCCGTCCCTGACCTCAAAGGGATCAATCACATCAATGTTTCTATGAGGTTTGGCCATTTTATTAAAGGGATCAAGGAAAGAAACAAAGCTTCCCAAAGTACATAAAATGTTTTAATGCATAAGTTTTTCAATTTCCTCATCAGCAACATTATTTGAAAGCTGCATTACTAAAAGGTTGCAATTACAGAAAGATGGTTTTCAGTATTTTTTGAAGTAGTAATTCTTTAATTTCTTTTCCCTCATTTTTCATCAATTAAGTTTAATTTTTCCTGTGAGCCAACACAAGGGAGCTGACAATAAAAGCCTGATGCAGCAAACCTTTCCAGAGGCCCTTAAGCCAAGTGATTTCAGCTTATAATCAAGATATGCTTGTATTCACAATCCTCACTATGGCTCTACCTCTGCTTAGAAGTGTGGTGTTGCAAGATTTCTGGCAACATTTTGCTTTTGCAGTTGTATGCAAACAATGGCTCACAACAAACATTACTAGAAATAAAGAACGTATTTGTTTATTTTTGCTTTAATTAAATTATTCTGTACAGCTAATCTGACATAGACCACAATTTACTATTGCCACTTATTTAAACAAGTTCTGCATGTGATGAACTCCTTATTGGTGAGCACCTACAAAAAATGATGAGATTTCTCTCAGAGATGTCCCTCCCCCTCCCTAAATTCAGGCAGGAATAGAAAAACCAGTAGTTGTTTTTAACTGTACACCAGGTCTCAAACCATACAGTAATCATACACATTGCAACAGATTTGCACAACATTTGGGCAGCATCTCAATGGATTGATAGCTCATCCGCAGAGATGTGAACTTATCAAGGTTCTGCTTAGTGTAGATATCCAGACAAGCAGTTGGCAGCGAGGTTTCTTCTGCACTAATTACATTCTTTTCCAAAAGTTCACCCTGCCTGGGTGTCCAGGTAATTGCAATTAAGGCAAGAATCTGGTAATTAGAAATTCAAGTGCCCTGCCAAGAACAATACACTTCCTCTTAACGTGCTGCCCAAAGAACTAATTCACTTGGAAACGACAGAAGCTGATGTGAAGTGGCAGAGTAGATGTTGATTAAGCAACAACCACAAAAGTACATTCCCTTCCCCCTAAAATCATTTAGACTCTTAGAAAGTGTTTCATTACCTTTGAAACATTTAAAATAAATTAAAAAATCAAAATTCCACGCTTTCAAACAGCATCATCTTCTGCTCCCATGTCTGCTTAGAATTGTTGGAATGTCGTTCTTGAAGCTGAAAATACAATGCTGGTCACACTCCCCTTCAATCTCCCACCAAAAGCTAACTTTGTACCATGACTCAGCAATTACTGCTCACAGTCATTACTAAGTAAGTATCAAATCACTCAGTAATTTCTGAAATAAGTTTAACACAAAGCAACAAATACATTTTTAAAGAAGTATAAAGCAAAGCCACTCACAGTTTAGTGCTCTCATAGGACAGAAAGACACTACACTGTCATCTAAATTCCAAATTTTTTAATGGTATTGTTAGTTGGAAATGAATGGTTATTTTTTACTCTCCCTACACATTTCTTTCTAACTCACAGCTGTTCTTGTCAATTCAGAATAACATCTCTATCCCAAATCTTGGACCTAGCTTCTTACAGTTAATACTAGTTTTTTCTTTCAGGAAACACAAAAAGCCTTTTTCCCCTGCGGATAAGAAAACTCTTACTGTATGTATATTGTGCACATGTGTGTGTGCTTGTTTGCACAGTTAGATGAACACAGACCTTTCTGTCCAAATCAAAGCCCTGGAATCACATGCCTGGCTTTAGACATAGCTGTGACTATTCATTTTTATACAGTTGAGCAATTTGAAATTCAAAGATGGGAGGTACTGGGATAATGTTATTGAAACTATTTGAAAAAAATGGGGTGGGGGAGAAATTCTCTCCCACTTCCTGAACAAAAATGTATACCAGGTCCACATTCATGCTGGATGTGTCCAGGAAAGTGCTCTTTCCAGTCTTGAACTCTGTGGTTCCCAAATAGCTTCTTTTGGATGACATCACTACCTCTTCTAGTGCGCTACTCAGGCACTATCAAAGAAACTTCTGATGCCTTGTCTCGTGTTTCACCCACTGGAGACTTCAATAAAATCCCATCACTGGGACTGATCTGGGGATCAAAAACCACCACAAGCATCACTCACAGCATCCAGAGTGCACTTCACAAACGGAGCCTAGAGTAGCACACAAAATGTGTACACAGCCCTGATGGAAAACTATGAAAAGGAAAGGATGCTTTGAAATGCTCAAGTTTTGTTGCTTTGCTTCCATAAAGCGTTGTAAGAGCAGTACTGCTCCCCTCCCGCCCCCAGTGTTTTTAAGCCTAAAAAATGACTCTGTTCTCTCCTGACCTCTGTTTTCTATTGCCTTAGTGGGTTTCCAAGATTTCTTAGATCATAGCCAGACATAACTACTAAAGAAACAAGCTGAGATCATCAAAACCTCATGACTGAAATGCTGAAAACAAAATAAAATGTACAGTTTTCACCACCCACCCCAGAAGTACATCAAGTGCACAGCAAGAAAAGCCTACAGTAAGAAATTACCTCTCACGCGCTGCAGCAAAGCCTCAGGAGCTAATAATACAAGAAATAAAACCGCTGTTTTGATTGATAGATCTGTTAAAGTTTCTTATCGCTTATTTCCAACAATGTCAGTCAAATATGTTTCATCTTTTATCAGTAACAAAATAAAGTTATTTTTGCTTGAGAATCTAAATTATAGATACTTATATGTAGAGAAATAGCACTAAGCCAAGTGACAATTGGGGACTAATATTTTGCAATTGACCTAACAATGTATTAAAGAAAAAACAAAGATTAACTCCTACCATCTAACACTCTATTCCTTCCTATAACTCATTTCAGCTGATCATAAGCAAGTTGTTTAGTTCAGGTATATTGGGTTATAACCAAAGTAATCTTCCCCTTAACATCACCATTCAATACAGAAATTAACTGTATGGATTCTTTGTTCATGTAACAGATAAATTTCACATACATTACACAATTATTTACATATATTTACATGTTTATGCAAATGCACACATTTGTATATACACAATACATATAATGTAATCTTTGATTGGTAAAGCTGGGTAGTGAAAAATGCCTCACTCTCAGCAAGGCTTTGCTGTTGTATGGTAAGTGATTGTTATCTTCCTGGGCAAGTTAAAATCCACTGTTCAAGGAGTATGAAAATCCTCTGACATGCACACTGACTTTATAGCTACAACATTCGGAAAGTTATCAGACGCTTTGTACATGGCATAAAAGTGAAAGTAGAGCTTTGCAGGGAATTTGGACTAGAGAAGTCTAAAAAAAGGTAGGAGCCTTATCCTCCTTGTATATACTCACACCTTCAGAGAAGCAGATGAACAGCTGACTGGGTCCATGCAGCTGGATAAGATCATTTACCAAGGTGCTGATACTGTCTGCACACAAGCAGGGCTGGGCCCCATTATTCCCTTCTTAATTGCAGGGGTACATCACAACCCAGAGAATGAGTGAAAACTCTTAAGAGGCCACAAACCACAAAAATTGCAGAAGAGTTTAGGCCAAAAGAAAGGGATTTTTCATGTCAGAAGTTACCAGATCCCAGTCTGATGCATGTGTGGGTCCATCCTGTTGCTTCTGAACACCTGCTGGAAGGACCTACTTCCACCTGGACCCACCATGAGCAGCAGCTCCTCTGCTCCTTTCCACAGCCTCTTCTCATCTGTGTGCCGCTGGGCTAGGATCACAACTCCTACTACACTAGACCACGCTATAACAATGTTACCTCCATTGGCTCTGCACTAATGTTGAAGACCTCAACAGTGTGCCAGGGACTGCTCATGTTCCCCAAAGCTGACTGTTGTCAGGGGTATCCCCATCTCAAGAAGCAAAACTGCCTGAGTTTCTCTCTGGACCACAAAATCAATTTCTTTTACACTGAATATTATATCACAAACTAAGCAACATAGAATAAATTTTCTCTTGTAACATCCTTAAAAACGGCTAATAAGAGATTTTTAAAAGTTAAGATTTTTCTATATAACATTCCATAAAACAATAACAGAGCATTTTACTTCTTCTTTCTTCAAAGATGCACAAATCGGCCATGAAGAAATTTTGGTGAATGACAGAAAGAACAAGGTGATGAATATATCTGGGGGAATGATCAGGCCTTGCAATCTCTACTTCAGCAGCAGAATACATGTAGAACACTGCATCCACCTCAAGCTGGCATCCAGCTCTGCAGGCATGGTATTCTAGACAAATGAATTTACTGCAATGGACAAGCAGCAGACTGCCAGCAGTTAGACAGGTCTGGGGACAAGTCAACCACACCACAGATAATTTCCTCCATTTTATAAAGGTTTAGTTGTAACACAGACAGATACCTTATTATCCTAACTTTGAATTGGAAGTCCTTTCCAAAAACCTATCCAATGTCTTTGTGCAACAGACTCCAAATATTTTTCTGAACCACAGGTAAATGCTTGTGTAAATGCAAAGAATGACACAATAGGAAAATTACCGGACGCCTTCACTGTTTCTCATTAGCTATTTTATTTTTTTTAAAGAAGATACAGTTTCTAATGACCTTCCCACCCAAAGGGCAAGAGCTTTGTCACTTGTGAGTTATTTGTATACTCCTGCTAATTGTATCATTACACTCCTCCAACCGTTATGAATATTCATTTTCTCTCACTTCTCTCTCTGTGCACTTATTAGCTGTATAACACAAATACTCAAGAGATTTTGTGTGTGTGTGTGTATATATGTATGTGTATGCGTGATATTATTTATGTAAATCTATAGCTGACCTGTGCACACAAAACATTATTCACCAGTGGTACCACATCCCTTAGAAACAAGGTTTTAAAGGTCTGAACTGCAACAGAAATTGCAAAGGTTCCAAATAACCAAATTTTACCTCAAACAAAAACAGTTCTTTTTACAACGATTTTGTTGGCAAGAATATGAACTCACCAAGCATTTCTTATCATTATTGTTACTATTATTTACTGAACACTAAACCGTGTTTTGTCTTATATATTTAAATTACGAAAGTAAGCTGCCTAAAAGACTGCATCTTGCTGTGTTTGCTTCTATCTGCTGCTACAGTTTTAAAGCACATTTCCCTTTATTTCACTTTTCCACAAGCCATAAAAAAACTCATTTCTAATTCATCCGTTCGTTCAGCTTAACCTCTCTTCTCAGCAATTAAAGTACTCTGCGCATCCCTCATCTATCACACAGCCAGCTAAATAATGCATTGCGTCCTCCGCTCATCTTTTATCATCCCAAATGACAGGTATTAGCATATCTCCCCAGTCAATTACAGTGCAGCGGAATAATCACAGCATAATTGGGCGAAAGCCACTCTAATCACCAACCCTGCAAACTCGCAGAATAAAAACTGAGTGGCAGTTCAGACAGGCCTTGCTCTTGTCCATGACTCCAGCCAACAGGCTTGGCAGGTCTCCATTTCCTTCAGCCTTTCCAAACTTGTTCTTTGGGGCTAAACTTCTCAGCACATACACATGCAACCCGTTTGGGTTTTCTTAAAGGAAGACCAGAGCATTGATAAATATTACCCAAAGACTATTTGCTAACAAATGCCAGCCTGGAATACAGCACAGCTGTTTTCTGCCCTTCAGATCATCCAGCGGGGCTCTGCTTTACAGACTAGCTTTGACAGATGGGTTTGTTGCTCGAGGTACAAAGTTTTACATTTCATGTTAGAGCAAGCAGAATTTCTTTTCCTTTAAGTATAAAGGATTTATGAGATCTAACACAGTTAGGTACTGCTTTAGATGGTGCTGCTTACTGCGTCCATTAGCCTTCTGGTTTTCAACACTAGCAAGATGCCCACAAAGCATAATTTTTATTTGTTGTCTGTTTAATACATCAAGATTAAAATCCTACATATCTATTTGAACATAAAACAAGTGTTTCACTAGCTAAACAAAGAGACAAAAGTAAATTAACATCACATTGCCATCTCCTGTGTTCAATCTCAGCAAATGAGAGTACCAATAGAAATTCCCCATGGCTAATGGGCTCCTGCGCAGCCTCCCCAAGGCTCTCAAACTGGTGGTGCAGGACTAATCTCAGGTAAGCTACTTGCTCTGAGACTTCCCCATTCTGGGATTCAGAGCAATGTTCTGATGGAGGAGCTACCTGTGGATGGTGGTGGGACCATCCCATGCCTGGGTGTGCTCCTGCGATCTGCTTACCCTACGGGGCAGGAGTGCATCAGCTCTACAGTCTGAGATCCTCTCAACAGCCGCAAGTTAAGGGCATGAATAGTGCCCTGGGAAATCAGGATATGAATTGAATTCAAAAGAAGATTTTCCACAGTGTTACGTCAGCATAGTTGAAATTTTCAAACGTATTACAAACATGGAAAGTCTTCTGAAATGTAACAGCCAAATTATCTTCTTTGAAATTCTAAGTGAGATGTACTAAATTTGTGCTGTTGTCATCACTGGTAGCAGACTCAGGTTGAGCATATTTTCTCGTTCAGCCCCAAAGAGAGAAGAGAAGAGAGAAGAGAAGAATATGCTACTGAGGAAAAAGAACAGTTAGACATATAACCAGACCATTAGCATAGTGCATTCCTGCTGTTTTGTTAGCTCTGTGTATAACTACAAATTTTACCCAGTATAGGGTTAAATAGCACATAATGACAAAAACCCAAGATTTTCTGGAAGTAAAGTTTAGGCAAGCTACATACCTATTTTGGTCTAAAGGGAGGGAGTTGCTTTTACTTCCTTGTACTAATTACTTGAGAGCTTACACACTGTTTCAGCCAGAATGCATCATAATTTTAAAATAGTATTTAATGTTTCATCTTCCTAATCTTTTTGCTCCCCAATTTTCTCTAAACTGCTTTCAAGTTTCTACCCCAGCATAATTTCTTTTTCATTGGCAGATTTAATACCAGACACATTTAATCAGTGGTGATCTTCCCATCCTTGCTTTCCAAAGTGGAACTGAATAAGATAGGGAGGATTTTCCTTATTTATTAAATTCATTTTGTGTAACTTCTTGTGATATAGTTCTGTGTACCAGCACTGTCCCATAGTGCAGCTATGGGAACAATTTGGTATTAAATCCCTTTCACAAAGCTGGGCTGGGAAGAATAACAGTTTGTGCACAGGACAAAGAGAAACACCTTCCTAACCCCCATGCCTTCCAAAGGATCTATACTACTGATTTCCCACACACAAGCTGCGGCAGCCACAGCACAAGTGAGAAGGGCAAAGCAAGGCTTGAGACTGTTTCACAGTGGAAATACTGGTGGAGGATCTGTGCTTCTGTCCTCTGAACAGACCTGAGTGTTCACAAAGATGTGGTAACTATTCAGCTTTCTGTGCTGCTTCTTTCTTATGTGCCACCACAGGGCCAAAGCCTGCTTCTTCTGCTAAGAGCCATAGAACAAAAAACCTACCACCTGTACCCTTCCAACACCTTTCATCTTAACTCATTTCTCATTTGAACCTTTGCTTAAAAGAAACAATGGCATAGAGTAGTTATACAAATAAAATTTTCCATGTTTCAAAAGTCCAGTGTTACTCTGTTGCATGCCCTTCCAAGCTGCTTACTTCATACAAATAGATGGAGGACACTTTCCAAATTCCAGTTTACTACCTTGTATAATGTTAGGTACTGTGTCACTCTCAACAGATTCACTGAAAACAATGTGACTTGGAGCAAAGCCAATCGACAAGAAAAAAAAATTTGCTTTAAATCATGGCTTTCAACTGGTAGAAAGACTTGAAAAAATTTTTAATTTCCCTCCTGCAATTGCTGATTTCATTCCTGTTCTGAAAGTGAATGAAGGCCAGTCAGCTAGGTCATAACAGGTTACATTGAAAAAACCACTAAGTTAAATGCTGTTACAGGAACCTTTATAAAGCTCTACAGACACTGCTTTTCTTTCTGCACTGCATTTACTGCTCATAAGAAGTGTTCAAGAGCTCCTGAGGTTTCTTCATTCCTGCAATCTAAAGGCATAGTGCGTGTCCCTGAGCAAGACCCACACTGTCCTTTCACATCACCCTGTGCTAAGAAATGCATCTGCTCTGCTTTTCTTCTTCCTTTTTATCTTTCCTTTTTCCCGAACAGCAGCATCCAGCTTTATGAAATTAACGACTTCTCTGTCAAGAGGCAGGCTAAGACCAAATCCAATTTTGTAGAGGTACACAAGTCTCCTTCATTTCTCAATGAATACATCTGGTAAAGCCAAAAGCTGAAGGATTTGGCAGCCTGTAATACAAAGGCTGCCCAGGAACTGGTGACGTATTTTGAAGTGCAAACAGCCTTGTTAACAATTTGTTTCATCTCCGGGGGCAAAGGTTTCTACAGCCCTATTTCAAAAGACCTTGCTGGGGCAGGTTAGAACTGTAGAATGGTTTGGATTAGAAGGGATCTTAGAGTTCCAGCCCCCATGCCATGGACAGGGACACCTTCCACTAGACCAGGCTACTCAAAGCCCCATCCAACCTGGCTTTGAACATTCCAGAGAGGCAACATTCACAGCTTCTCTGGGCAACCTGTTCCAGTGCCTCAACATCATCACAGTACAAAATTTCTTCCTAACATCAAATCTAAATTTAGTCTTTTTCAGTTTGAAGCCATTCGCCCTTGTCCTGTAACTACAGTTCCTGACAAACCTTTAGAGTTGAACAATGAAGGTTAGGGCTCTTCTATCTGCCTACCTCTCTGCTTTGCTGCTTTTACAGAAAAATCATAAGAGAATGTAAACTTGCACCTAGATACTGAAACTCAAACCAAGTCCCATGGTTTAAACTACGACTGTCTGGACTACTGCAAAATACCTACATGGTTATGAGGTTTGTAATTTCTGGTAAGTAGCTAGGAGTAGTTAACACCTTCTGCAGCATCATCTGTCAAAGAACCTCCTGATAGACACCTAGTCGAAAGAATGCAGTGATTATTCTTAAAATCACACAACTCAAATTCCACAACTTTATGCTTTATAGGATTTATATCGGGACAGCTCTCAGCTATTACAAGGAAAAAAATAAAAAGCACACTCATCACACAGAAACATCAAAACCTTGGCCTAAGTGCTGGATATTGCCTGCTTGATGGTACACCCAGACACATACTAGAGTTCATATGTTTGAGAAAAGGACATTTCATCCAATAACAACATCCAAAATCATGCGCTAGTAAGTAATTTCTCAGGAAATATGAAAGACTTTTAAGCAGCTTTTAAGAAAAGGTTCCAGAATTTCAGCTGGAAGGAGAATATGCTGTAAAAACTCCTCCACCAACACCTGGCACAAAAGAACAGCTTAAATTTTATGCTTTTAAATCTACATTATTATTTGGAACTGAAATTCAGGAACATTATTTCCTTTCATTAATAATCAAGATTCTGCAACCAACAAACAGATCAAGTTCTACCAAGGTTTCCTATAGATGCAGCATTTTAATGCCTCCAAGCTGCATGCAAATTTCTACTCAGCAAGGGAATTTCAGTGTTGATGTTTACAAAGTGCAGATGTGACATGCTGCAGCTGCCTTGCACATTATGAGACACAATTTTCATAGTCCTGGACAATGCCAGTCTGCAAAACTGTAAAGACAGAGAAACATAAACTACACAACAAGGTAGCCAGCGACACAGAAGAGGAGGAGGGGGCAGGAGAAGCATGGGTTTAACACCAACCTCAGCTCTACAGTGATGATGGAGAATTCTGTAAATTAGTCTTTGCTTCTCTGAACATTAGTCTGCTCACAGTGGACACTATCATGGTGTCTGAATGAAAAAGAACAGTCAGCAGAAAAAGCATGCAAGATAAATCCAAGAACTGATGGGAAGATGCATCCTCTGAAATAATTCTCTGGTTAGTAGGGAACCATAAGCTACTACTCTTTAAACTGGCACCTAAGGACTGTTGAAACCATAGAGATTTGCAAAGTTAAGTCACACAGGAACTCTCTCCTGGATGCAAACTCTTTATGTTCTCATTAAGGACAGTCCTAGAGAAACAGGCAGAAATACAGTCTCTTCCTTCACAATTGCACTGGTTTATGTTTCAAAAATTAGGCAGCAGTATCCCTTTATCACTTAACTTTCATCAACAGTTGCAGTACTATAATTTATTTGAAAGTCAGGTTCAGGTTTGTTTTGTGGATCTTGAAGGGTGTTAAAATACTGACATTTTTATTAAAATACTTTTATTCCAATAGATCTCACAGTCCTAACACTTATTTATCTTTTTCAAGAATGCTCTAATACTGTAATAATTATGACCTATGTTCAATTGACTTGATGACTAATGAACCTTCTGTAACCCAAGTAAAAATCCCATAAGCTATGATAAATTGCACAGATGTAATGTCGTAGCAACACTCAGTCACTACTTTTCCAGAGTGAAACAGGAGTATGAAGATAAAGCTGAGAGGATAATTGCCTTCCCTAGAACGTTGTTTTCCCATTTCCCTCTTTTTTTCCTGGGGAGTGGGAGCATAGTGAGGAAAAGATGCATTATGTTCCAAACACAAAATCCTTAAATCTGAGAGGAAAGTTAGGAACCTCTTTTAACGTAAAAGACTTCCTACACTACCTGGATTCTACCACTAACAGGAATGATGCCTTATTTTTTCCATGGATCTTTCAGCATAACCACACCTATGCCATGGGGATACAAGTGTCTCCAAAGGAACAGCATTCTCCATTCAAGAGAAAATACAGTTGAGTTCTTATTACAGAGTATAATACTCTGCACTTTAGTTACTGGTTGAAGGATTGTAAGAAAAACATACATGGTCTCAAAAATGGGATTAGAGCTCTCTTATCGCAAAAATTAAGTCAAAATATATGGGAAGCAATCAGCTCCATGCATAGCTGTTCTCATTCTCTTGCTGTATGTGCATGAATGAAAGCAGGCACATGTGCTTATTACATTTCTTAGTATATGTACAATATCAAGGAAATGATATAATCTTTGGTTATCTAGGACTTTCAAATCCACGTTATTAAATAACTTACATCATCCTAAACACAGGTTAGTAAAATGTCATGGTTTTCTTCTATAAATAATGTTAAAGAAATGAGATAAATTAATAAAGTAACTGTATTCAGAAAATGGTTGCAAAAAGTGCTTTCTCTAAGTTAATTATTAAAACTGCGTATGACTCTCTCCCTGAAAAATATTCCAAAACTTGGATAATGTCCAAATAGTATTTTGGAATGAGACATCTGCTCATCAGACCATCTATCTTATAATTTCCTCACAGACTGATTCCAGGTACTAAAAAGCCTTTTTAAGTCTGGAATGACAAGATCCAACTACAGAATTAAAATGCTAACATATATGCACTTTAAAACAACTTCTGTTTTAAAATATTGCTTCCTTTCTGATTTGCAAGATCATACGTATGTAAGAATAGAAACCATTTGCAAGCCCTTTACAAATAATTCTTTTGTATCAATTTACCACAGAAACGTAAATCTGAGTTATTATAAAGCATTCTGAAATCCAGAAATGTTATACTGCAATTTTGAATAATTCAATGTGCAACTAAATTTCAAAATTCACTTTAAAAAACTGTCTTTCCATTGTTACACAATGACTTGAAAAAGGGAACATTTCCCCTTTGCTCAGCTATGGCAGATGCCACCTCTGGGACGGAGGAGCCGAGCACCAGACGTTTGTGCAGCCCTTTTGAAACCAAAGACTGGCACCCGCAACACTCCTCCTAAATTTATTATGCTCTTTCTTATAGCTCAGCAGTGACACATAAGCAACAAGCAGAGCTGAGAGCAATCTACAGTGACAATCTCAGGCTTATTTTATTTTCACCAAAGAGTTTACTATTACTGCTATCCATGCTGCTAGAGTATGCACAAAATGGACCCAAGGTATAGAAAATCTTTGATTTTATTACTTCCAATTGAGCACATACAGCTCTACAGATACGCAGTCAGAACTTCATATGTACATAAGCCCTTTGCAAGATGTTCTCAACAAGCACACAGAAATTCAGAGTGTATGCATTAAGAAATCTCAAAATTGACAGAAACCAAACCTAGCTTTTCCACTTACACCTCCTAGCACAAACTTTACTGCGCAGTAGGGAGCCATAACTTTGAAATAATAACAGATAACATTGCATTTGAGCATTATTTCCTGTTATTTGAGGCCTCCTGCCTAATTTTTTTTTTAATACTAAAATGACAAGGGGGCGAAACCAATTACAGAAACAAGGCAACCTGCTCTTAAACTGATTAGCCTAGATGTCAAAATGGTTGTATTCACTTTTACTGAACATCTTTCCAGCAAAGCAAATCCACTCTCTTCTAGACCAAGTGTCATATACAAGTGTACATATGCAAATATGTACACTTAAATCTACCAATGGGTGTTTGATCAATTTACACAGTCGAGTGGCTCACTCAGACTGTCTGTGCTTAGAGGTTACATGTCCCAGAATGTACTCAGCTTGTTCGCATTTTGAAAATTAAATTTAGAAAAATGTATTACTTCACAGTTCTTTCCCCTAAGTTACTAAAATATTTAAGTGTAAGATATTCTACATCTAGATAAGGGGATAAATCAAAGATCAAGACAATGAACTTCCAATCAACACCGGCCCTTTTCTGCACCTTTCACCTCTTTATCAAAACACAGAGAGATGAACCTTGAGGGAAGCAAGCCCTGGAGTGAGACATTCCAGGCTTGCTGAAGTATGCAAGGGGACCCCAGTGCAATGGTTGCATGTATTTGAGTGTAGCAAAAACCATCTTTCACTTTTAAATTGGAACATGCTGAACTCAAATAACTTTGCAGAGCAAAATTGGAAGTGCAAGACTAAAATAAGAAGAGACAATTCTACCAGTAAAGGATCTGGAAATTTATCCAGCCCTGACAAGCCTTACTTTTCCCCCCCACACCTTAAAGATGTGCCAGTAGCAAAGTGAGAAAGCAAATTCTTCTCCTCTGCTGAAGCACAGCAATCATCTAGGCCTCACTGGAAGTTCATTTCAGATTTTGTACACCACGGCACCTAGCTCTGGGTAGACTTTAGGCTCCACACAACTCTGCATTTTGGGAAGACCTCTGATTGAGAGCTCTTCAGATATTTATGGTTAAGCAGGAGCATCCTGCCCAGGGTGGGACTGGCCCCCCTGGGTCTGTGGCAGCCACCCACAGAGCACAGGGTGTGATGGGCCATGCCAGCTCCCCCAGGAGCGAGGCTCCTGCTGCAGTTTAGCACAGCACCACTTGCACAGCGGGGATGTAAAGGTAAGGCGCCAACGTCCTGGCCAATCCATGAAGCAACAGGCGTTCTCAGTAGGGCTGGTTTTTAAGCGTGTGCACATTTGGGATTTGAAATGTATATTTCATCAGATTTAGCAGAAAGATGCCAGAACATGATAAAAGGGGGTATGTATGGAATGCAATCTCTAAATTACACTGTCATAGTTTAGATATTATTACTTTAACTCACTGTAAAATATTATAAACTAACTCCAAATCTTAGTGAGCAATGCTCTTTGGCAAAATGTATATTCACAGTAAAGATCAACAAGAAGAAACTGTGGCAATAGATGCAGCAGGAAAAAAAGAACCAGGTGCTGCCATATAAGGTGTTGTTTTTAATTACTTTTAATTATTTGAGAAGATAATCCAGTATTTTAGAAATTACTGCAAAAAAGACTTTATTACATACATTTGAAATATTTCAAACATATGTAGAAGATTTCATTCTGTCTAGTCTGAAGGAAATAAGTGGCAGGGAGCAAAAAAACCCAACAAAACTTCTTTGGCTTCACTTACTGGGGGATTTAGTGATCAGGGATCAAAAATACATAACCAGTCTTTATCCAGCTCCCTACAATTTAAGGCAAAATAAACAGGATTTAACTGTCAAATGTGGAAAGGACATAGTTTTCTTTTTACCTTTTAACAC
Organism: Camarhynchus parvulus; assembly: GCF_901933205.1. Taxonomy (NCBI): domain Eukaryota; kingdom Metazoa; phylum Chordata; class Aves; order Passeriformes; family Thraupidae; genus Camarhynchus; species Camarhynchus parvulus. The sequence continues at coordinate 52,798,579 of NC_044573.1, forward strand.
TAGTTTTCCTTGTTTTACTAAGACCTTGTATTTCAAATCTGATGGCAATACGATTATGGCACATTACCCCCGCACAGCTTCTCTCCAGTAATCACAAAACACTATGAGCACAGCCCAGACAAACAAGGGCACACATTCCTTCCAAGGATGCATTCTAGTTTCTAGTATCTAGTATCTTCAAGTCCTAGCTCAATCCCTCTGAAATCAGAGAAGGATCTGCTCCACACTGTTCTCCTTCTGGGCCATGGAGTACCAACTTGATTCTCTGCACAGTCCTATCTAAGATTATTTTTAGCCCAACTCTCACTTGCTGCGAGAAAAAGGTGTCTGAAACAAATCTTGAGGGCCCACTAGTTCAAATAATGCTGACTCCCTGGTAAAGCCAATGGAAGAGTGGTGGACTATTTACAAACCAAATAGTTCAGCACATCCCTACCAGGAGCTAGGCCTGTGCCACAATGTGTGTGTGCGTTCTCTGTTCATGTATTTTGACTTTAAATCTGTGACTTCCATTTTGGCACAAAAATGAAGTGCACAAAACGATGGCCCAGAAGGAGCTGGAGTACCTGGGGCTGGTACTGGTTTGCTGCAGGGAGGAGTGCTGCAATCACACAGAGCTTCTCCCAGCTGTGGAAGGCCCTATCAGCACCTGGCTGACAGGAGGGAAGGAGAGCAATTGGAGGTGAGCAGAAAATCCTGAGAAACTTTTTGCAGACATTATAGGAAGATTTAGTGGCCAAATATGATATGAACCAACTTAAGAAAAAATTACAAGATCAGCAATTATGTCTTTTGAAGCCATGCAAAAATCCTGCCAAAAAAGAGGAAAAAGCCTACATAACTAAACATAGATACATAAGAAATAAAATTTTACATGTATATTTAAATACACAGCTTTGTCTCGATATATGTTATATTTCCACATGCATCTATTAAAAAACAGTTTTGAGTATTTTAATAGAAACAAGTGCAAATTGATTTAAATTAATCTCTGAACATAGTGGAGAGCCAGCAGAGTAATTAACTACGTTATTTATTAATTACTATAACCATACCAACTCCCTTTCTCTTCATCTCTCCAATAAAAACAACTCACTGCTAATCCACTACAGCTGCAGAAACTTCTATGAAATGTTAGTTAAGGTAATAAAATAGCTCCAGTTTTAGGTATGGATGATCCATTACTGCCCTTGAATCATTTATGTCAGATTGTAATCTTCAGTGAAGAATTTGATGTTATTTCAACAATCCAATACCTCACTGGCACATGCTAGCACGCAAAACCATTTTTTAAAAATCACACAGCAATACAATCTGAATAGGAAATCGATCACTGAACAAGCTAAATCTGCATGAAGAAGAAAGACTGGAAATGTGGTATAGAGGCGGGAGGGTAGAATGCGGTGAGTAGTATCAGAAAAATGAACATATAAACAGGAAAGGAGGAAGGATCACAGAAGTGCACCTCAGTTGAAAAGATTTTTCCAATATCTTCTGGCACTTTCTTTTTATCTACCACTAGTTCCCTCTATTGCAGTCAATAACCTGAATGGGCATAAAATAGATTTTTCTCATGGTTTGGATCAACACAGGATATTAACCACAGCTGAAACACATTTCCACGTGCTAAACTCAGCAATAATTATTGTAATCCAATTGCCTATATATAGCATACTTTGACAATTGAGGTGGTAGGCACAGGGAACACAGAGCAAGAAGGAAGGTAGGAACACGTTGGTTCAGATTACTGCTTTCCAAATCTGCTGGTGTATTGTTAAATCCTTTTTGTGCTTCATAGGAAGCTACACATTTTGAAGACAGTTAGTCATAACAACTACTTTATTTTGTTTTTGGTTTAAAACGCCTGTGATTTGCACACCCTGACACCAGCTGATTTCATGCCCTGCCTTTTCCCATCAAAGCCTCTTCTTGGCTCTACACACGAGGAAATCTCATTTATCAAAATTCTGTTAGCGTAAGGGGAAGGGCTATGCTGAGCTGAGCCGTAGCCTTCATTAAACATGCAGAACATAAACTGCTGACACTAAGCACAGTCAACTTGCAGCATGGCAGAGGAGGGGGGAAGAAAAAAGGAAAAAAAAGTAATGAGACTGAAGGAATGATGTGATGGTGAAATAGGAATAAAAGTCACAGTTTTGCAAAGCATTTAAGTCATACTGGAGTCAGTGAGATTTAATCACATACCTGAAGTTAAGCATGTGCTTAACTTTGCCAAACAGAAATAGATCACTAAATTATGAATGGAACAATCTATTTCTGTTCCCAGGAACACGGACACTTTGTTCCCCAGACCAGTCCCTCCGGGAATGAAAAAGGTGAGGGGGAAAAATGATAACAAAACTGGAGGAAACAATCCCTTCTTCAATTCAAAATACTTGTCTGGATAAAGGAACTATATGTTATATTTAACAAAACAGGATTAAAATGGTTGGTATCCATCATTTAGATTCCAGGAGACAGAAAAGAGCAAGTGCCGTTACGGTCATTAATTTCAACACGGTACCAAAGGCCAGGGCTCTGAATAAAAGAAAAATTTGTAAATTTGGAAGAAGCAAGCATGAGAACAGGAATGCATTAAAAATCAGAATTAGGGCTGAGGGCGAACAAAGTGGCTTTTTGAATTTTCACTTCACTTACTGTTCTTCGTATTTTTCCTCCTTTTAATTCTCAAAGATAGCTGTGTAATGCTGCCTACAATAGAAACTTGAATTTAATAGGCACGAAGCAGAAGGTGTGTAGCATTTTACTCTGATCACAAGGAACAAGCACTTAGCTGTAAGAGATCCACAATGAGTCACTGCAGGGAGGAATCAAATGCATCACAGGTACATGCAAGCCTTTTTTATTATTATTCTACCAACTGAAAATGCATTATAACATACAGCCCTAGGAAAAAAAAATCAATTTCAAACCACCTACTCCTATAAAAATATATAATTTACCAATCATATATGCCTGCATTTACACAGTTCAAGGAGAGCTAAGGCAGATGCAAGGCAGGAGGATGGAGCAGGAGATAGGTGGAGAGGGATGTCAACATTTCCTCTGTAAGCTTTTGTTGGTATTTATAAGTAAGATAATAATTCCAAGTTCAAATTGTCTCAGTACTAAAATGAGTAACTTACCATCAAGTTTCAAACAGCAGCTAAAATTTATTTTAGTAATTCAGATATTATCTGAAAAATAATATCATATTAACATTTTCTGATACTTTCACACCTCTTAAAACACTTCTTCAAAGTTAATCTGGAAGTAAAATACCATAAAATTAATGGCTGGATTTTGCAACTCTTTTCCATTCTGAATATCACCATATTCCAGAAAGGAAGAATTTAGCTCTAATCAACTAACTCTTAGCATAGTATTAACTTTTCTTCCCTCTTCCAGGGTTCTGTGTATATGCAGCTTTAACAGGAGAGCAGAAAGCAGACACACATGTGGAAATGAGGCATGCACCTTGACTATTCCTCAAAAGTGATTTCTGTAGTTTTTTAAAAAAAATAAATGTATACATTTAATATAAATCAACAGCTGCTTTTATGTTGAAAAATTGTTTTTTTTCTTGAGGTCATCTATGGAAATAGAACAGGACAGTCCAATTGTTCTATCTTTTCTTTCAACTTGTAAGTGATGTGGTATTATTACCGGCTTTTTTAGCTTTTATTCTGGTCAACAAGGCACTGCAGCCTGCCATATAAAGCTGCACACCACATGGCACCATTCAACAGTATATCTAGGTCAGCTTGCATTTTTAATGTGCTCCATTAGCTTTCCCTTGCTCACTGTATCAAGTTTGAACTTCTCCTTCTCACTTTTCAAACCTCTCTATAACTAAGGCAGACAACATACTGGATTCTAAGAGTATTGTGATCACCTTCAGCTTTTGCTCCACCAAAGACTGCAGTCTTAATCCTATTTCCTTAATTCCATGCTGTTTCCAAACCCAGCATTCCCCCAGTTTCTCCTTCAGGATCCTTTTCCACAGTACTGCTGGTTAAAAACAAAACAAAACAAAACAAAACAAAACACCACAAAAAACCAAAAGAGGTTACCTAAATAAAAAAACCCCAATGCTTCACCCAACGCAATTCCTTCCCTCAGTAGTACTTGGGGAATCTTAACAATTTTGACCTTGGCAGCATTCTGCACACACCATGGCTAAACAAACCTACAAGTTAATAAGCATATAAACAGCCTACATACCTACATTACTGTAAAGCTTCTGCAGAATGATATGTGCTATAATGGCATTTAGTTACTTCAATGCAACAAAAACCAGTTCCACATGATTCACTTCATTACTTTCCTTCATAAACAGCAGCTAACTCACTTCTTAAAATACGTTTATTAATTTTTAAATTAGCATGTATTCTAAATGCTCTTCCCACAGATGATTTTAAGGTGTACATCCTTCCATCAGGGCACAGCCCTTGCCCAGAGACTGAAGTGGTAAAACCACCCTAGATATGGATTACATGTACAAGGCAATCAGTCCATCAGCTCTGACACAAGGAATAGCACCGTGAGGAAGTTTCGCAGGAGGCTCAGGGAGATTCAAACAGATCTTGATAAGTGGGGGGTGCAACTGGATGATGGAATGAAAACAGACAGCCATGTTAAATTGAACGGTACAAATAATGCTTATTTTGCTTCAGATTAAAATGGCAAGTCAAGTTTTAGTAAAGAGACTGTAAATTCATCTGCTGTCTATTTCATGTAGTAGCAAGAATTTAGTAGTGAAATCATAAAACACGCAGAATGATTGTTACACTAGAAATCTGTCACAATAGTTTGCATGTGTATAGTATAAAACAATATAAAGCATTGCAACAATATGAAAATCATGCCAAAATTATCTGTAATCTTGATCCTCTGATATAAAAAATATGAAAACACTGTATAATTAGCTGTTCACCAAGAAAATCAAAGGAATGACCTAGAAAAACAAGATTTCCCAGTGTCATCTTAATCTAATAAAATTATCTGTCAATATCCCAATTCACTAGAAAACTCCTCCTCACAAGAAGAAATTCTTAAAAAGCAACTCAAATAATTGAATCTTCAAAGTTAAAAATTATGTCTTCTGTAAAAGAAATATATATTCAGTAAAAAGCCCCAGATTCTGCATTATTGTCATGGTTTTTTCCTCTTGAAAACACATCAACAGCACTTTTCCCAGCAAAACACAGCTCTGAACGATGATACACACCTGTCCTTGTCTCAGGGAAAAAAACAGGGGAAGTGAAAACCTAAATCACATCTGTCTACCCAATAACTTTCTCATGCTCATCTCTGCAACTCCCATTCCTCAAACCTAGCATTAGTTTTAACAAGCCAATTCTGAAATCAGGGGAAACAGCCACATAGCAGAAATCTGAATCTTTTTCTATATCTGTATTTCATGCTGCTAAAAAGTACGCTATAACAAGAAAAGGCAAACACATTAACAGTAGCTTTATAAAAAAAATAAATACTTGTGGGTTTTTTGTTGTTTTAAGTCTCAATCAGAATGGGAGCATGCTTTCTGTAGCAAGGTGGTGTTGGTTGCTGGAGGGCATGGTTCTGGTCCCACCAGTTGTACAATCAGGTAGAATTTACAGGAGAAGAAGAAATCTGGTCTAACTTGCTCACCTCATCAAGGAGGAACAGCAAACTATTTGCAAATATTCTGAACTGCTCTCTTCCCACCCCTAAACAGAGAGACCACCTGCCTCAACATTTATTTAAAATGTGCAGGTATTTACAAGCAAACTTTGTGTTCTGATTGTTAGATGACTTGGTAAATCTGATACTCCCTCCAAGTTCAAACCAGCAGTGTAAATCAAAGGGGCCACACGGAACTGTAAAGGACCCGCCTGATCCGGCAAGCATCACCCCCGTTTACATGTCAACAGGAGGCAGCTGAGCGAGGGAGGATGCTGAGCAGCACACCCAGCCAGACAGCTCAGGCACACCAGACTCGGGCTGCCTGAGTGCACCCACTGGTTAAAATTTAATGAGTAACAGAAGGAAGACTGAGAAAATAAATTGTTTTTCTTTGGTAGAAACTTAAGTCGCTGTGATGTAGTGACTGGTGTTAAACGGTGGGTTCAAACCTTTGAGGAGATGCATATTCCCACCATGAAAGCAGTACCAAATTTTGCATTCTTCTGACATTTTTATGAAGTCTGGAAACGGAAAAACCATACTACAGACTGCCTCTTCATAAAAGCAGCAAGGGGAAATATGGATTGCTGCTGCTGCTGCTGGTGCCACCACAAAAGCTGGATGGTTCGATGTTGTAGCAGTTCATTTTAATATAGTGGCAATCTAAATGGGCATAGGACCACCCAAAGAGGGATACTTATCAATCAGAAAAGCAAACTTAGTTGCCAAGCCTTTACTGGGAGGGTCGTGAAGCACTGGAACAAATTGCCCAGACTGTGGATACCCCATTCCTGGAGGTGTTCAAGGCCAGCTTGGATGGAGCTCTGAGCAATCTCATGAAGTTGTGTGGAAAGGTGTTCCTGTCCATAACAGGAGGGTTGAAACTTGATGATCTTTAAAGTTCCTTCCAACCCAAACCATTCCATGATTCTTACTTACAGACATCACTTGAGCAAATACCTAACAGTTGCTTTGAATTGCATACACATCTTCTGAAACCTCCACACTGGTACTCTCAGAAAGGCAAGGGGAGCTTTAAATTCATATCAAAATCCAAAATGTGGCCACATCCACACCTTGATAACCTAAACTGTTCAGTATTGGAGAGGAAGGTTGTTCATCACATTTATGTATGTCCAAAATAAAGATGATGTAGGAAGAAAGACAGCAGTTTACATTTTCTTAGCTCTAATCCCAGCTGGTTGCAGGGCATGGGGCCAACCACAGGCCAACGATGTTCAAGGGTGCTGAGGAAGGCACGTTTACCATCTGTGCTCACTCCAGCTTGCCACAGAGTGCTTGGGAGCTTTGTAAAATAAATGTTACCACATACCCATGTAAACTGCCTAAGCCTAACCCTGAGGCCATCAGTATTTATTCTGCAAGCACCATGAGATGCTTCATGCTGAAAAGGAACATTAAACATGTATTTATGGCTAGCTTGGATCACTGGCAGAAAAAAAGGAAATATCCAAGAAAACCTGACATGCTGTACACACACAGGGACACTGCCAAAGGAGACAGGCCCTCCCAAATGCCTCACCTTGCCTTGTCTTTTCAGAGACTACAGGAGTGTGGGCATGGGGCACAAGGAGGAGAGAACCAACTCTTATGTCATTTATCCAGCTGATCTGGACTTTCTGACAAGTGGGGCTTCCCAGCTAACACAGCTTTTTTCCTACTATTCTGTGTATCATTTTGCCTTTTCTTCTTCATGCAGGATTGTTATGGAATTGTCCAGACCCACCTCCACAGCACAAGGAGGCATCACAATCTCCAGGAAGCCTGCACTTTTTTCCATCCTCCCAGACAGCTTTAAAATCTTCTCCATATGGGAAGTGGGACAAAGTTCCACAAGTGGGCGTTGTTTGGAATCACCCTCCATACTCAAGGTGGTTGGATACACTCCTCTACTGCCTGCAGCTCTCAGGACAAAGCTGGACCACAATTAGGACTGTATGATGGATGGAAAGGAACTTACAGCCACAAATCTCTTGGTGTACCTCTTAATTAGTATAAAAATAATTGGGGAAAAAACCCCACAAGCCACAGAGGTATTTATTGAGACTAAACTTACTAGACATTAAGAACTATTGGTTAAGGAGATGAAATTTGTAAAACATGATCACAATTTCTTGGTTTTATGTTTTCTTGGACTGTCACAATAGCATAGCAGGGATATGCACAGGTTGTTCAGAAAGAAACCTGTTCAAGCTGCTTCTACTTAGTCATAAGTACTTTAAAACACTTTGATACATCTGTAAGGGGTCCCTAAAAATATAAAAAGAGCACCTTGTTCCCTGCTATAATGCCATTCTCTACTCTTGGAAAACACCCAACATGGAGGGCACTCAGGAACTTCAGCAACCCCAAAACACAACTTTAGCAACGAGTCAAAGAAAAGAGGTTGGAAAATCCTTTTAGTCACCTGAACACCTCAGGTGAAACAAGTCCCCAAGAAAATGAAAAACAGAACTGGGGAGACATGCAATCCTAACTCTCCTATGAGTAGCAAAACAGAATTTACTGGAGGTTAATATGAGTATCTATTTTTTCTAAGCTAAAACAAACCCAAAAACTTATTTACAACTCCCAGGTTCCTAGCTAAGTCAACAGTGCAAAGACAGATATAAATGAGGACTCATTTCTCTATATTTTCCCATATACTAAGCACACACAGACAATCCAAGTGTCAACACATCAAGACAGAGATAATTCTGACCCTTGAAAACATTCTCTTCTGAAAAGGATTAATTGGCTTTAAAACAATTTAATTTGGCTTTGAAGATGCAACTGTTATTAGCAACCACCAGATGGCAGGAGCAAAGGCTGCTTACAGTAGTCAACAAAAGAAAGCTGTCTTAAATAAGGCAAGCATTAGAAGAGAACAAATTTTTATGTCTACTTTTTCTTCTCTTTCAATTGGTTATTTTCTTTTTCTTTCCAAGAAGTATTATTTTACTGCAATCAAACTAATACATAAAAAAAAAAAAGAAAAACGTCTCTTGAGAACATGTCTCTCAATTTTATCTCATGCCATCTCCATCTCATAGCTCAAGGGTTCTGTTACAGATATTGCAAGAACAACAGTTTCTTTCTAGGTTTGCACAGTCATAACTCTCAGTCAGCCACCAAATGTATTCCCTTTGATGTCCTATGCTTCAAACCAGGAAGCTGACACATAGCTACACTGTGTAGCTCAATTTACCCTCGGGATTTGAACTTCTGCTATCTGGGATATGAAAATAAGTAGACTACAGAAGATGCACCATAATGTGCTGATTGTTGCAATAATGCAGCATCTACAAGGTGGAGGAAAGCAAAACCCCTCCCCTAAAAGTATGAATCTCCCCACTCTGCCCAACACTCCCCCACCAAAGCAACCCAAAAGACACCTTGATAAACTGGAGTAAAAGTAGTATGTTTGGGAGGAAAAATATTTTAGTCCTGGGCATATTTGATTCTTAAAACATGTATCCTGTATCAGAGAAAGAACACTTTAAAAATGCAATCCAGCAGCACATACTTTTAAAGACTTAAGAATAGACTCTCTAAACAACTTCCAGAGTTACTAAATTATGGAGACAAGGTCATCATTTTATGTTGTGTCATAAAACAAAAAATACGGCTAGTTCCACGAACAGTGCTGGAAGCTCCACCATACAGACACATCCACATCAGAAATACCACCCTTGCTGTATTTCTTTGATAGAGTTGTCTCTCCATTATGCTGATTTCTCGATCAAAGAGAAAGCTTTACCCCTGTATTGGTCTTCTGCAAAGGAAACATAAAATCACTCCTACAGTGAACACATCCATCGGGAATGAGATTCTTTTTCCTCAACCCCAGCAGCACGCAGTCCCAGAAAAGAACAGGTGAAGCTCTCTCCTACTTCAAACCAGCATGAGATGCAGTTGTGTGGTTAATTTTGCCTCTGTACAAAAGCAAACATGCCACTTGCAAAATATGAAAGGCTTTCTTCCCTGCCCCATTTTTAAATGACACCTGCAAATCACTAATCCAGTTGCCATTTATTTCCATATGTCAAATTACAATCTTAACTTGTGCAAAGCAACATAATAGTAATGATTAAGCCAATTACATCACAACACAGCTTAAAACGACACACAATGGAAGGATTAAAGCTCGCTACCAAATAAGAGAGTCCTGTTCTTGGTGGAGCTCCCCCACTGTGGGAACAGAAGTGTCTCTTTTCCTGTTGCACAAACTTCTGAGCCTTCTGACATGTAGCTGCTGGACTGCCATTAACAAACTTATTTATATTAATGCAGCACTAAGCTGGGATCACTGCACCTCGGCATTAGCTGCGGAGAGCAGGCTCTGTGGCCAGCACTGCTAACAAGGCTGATGGCACTCCACAGCTCCACAGACAGGTTGGGACACATGCACCAGGTGATCTCACCAGGCTTAACTGAATGAAGCCTCCCTAACCTACGTTATTTGGGTCAGGCGGATGCTGACAGTAAAAGCTTTAGGGAAAGCGAGGGAGAGCAAACCGAGTGCAAATATTTAAAAAGTCCGGCATCCTGTTCTCTGGATAGGGCCAGACACCCTTTGCAGCCTGTATGAAGTGCGTGCTACTGCATTTGACACCATAATTCCAACTGATGCCAATATGCAGCTCCTACAACAATAAAATGTGGGTTAAATCTTTACATAATAACCAACCTTTCACACTAAGATTTTCAATTCTACCTCGGATAAAAAGGTTCTAATGGAAATTGAGCATCTGAATCTCTTAGGAGGATTTAAAAAACTCCCGCACTCTTATTTTTATTTGTCCATTGCCTAGGTCTTTAAATGAGCATTATTCAAAATGGTTAAACATTTTACCTTTTACTTCTGCCCTGGGCACCTTATTTTTTTTTCTCTTTCTTTTTCACATCTTTGTATTCCTCCTATTTTCTCTGCCATCCGCAAACACTGTTTCTATCTGCTAAAATATAACTTCCTACTCAGCTAAAATAAACACAAAATAAATCGGTACTGTTAGTATTTTACAAATCATCATTAGGCTTTAGTAAGATTAATGGGACTCAAAGTTTCCAACTTGGAAATACATTCCTGTGTGTTGACTGCAGACTTGGGCAGATATCACTCCATCTATAGAGTGAGCTCTTACTCTACCCTACTTTCTTGGCAAATATGGTTTTGAAGGAACTTATTATATATGTAAGTTTATTCTCATCAGAATTTGAACAAACCAGGCCTAACTTAAGCCTGTCCCAGATCACCTATCAGCTGTTCATGATTTGCTACATGGTCATTCCCCCTACATCTCTCCATGTGTAACCACACATATAACACAACCCTTCTAAATATTGAAACAAAAGAACCAGTCAAAAGCTGGAAGGTTTTTTCCTTTAAAAACAAACATGCATTCAAGCACACACACAAATAAATGTGTAAATTGAACTGAACACCACGTGTACCATCTTTGAAAGAGCTGTTACAGCACACCAACAGCTTCCTCCTTCTGTAAAATTAGTTGCACAGAAAGCTGAATGGGTTTACTTCCTTCTATTCAACCAAAAGAAAGCTTTGGACAGCAATGCAATCAAATCTGTACTTATTTTACATATTTATAATTATCAAACAACAACTTTTTTTTAAAACTGATTGAAAATGTGCTTAGATTTTTATGGCCTTTTAAACAGTACTGGTCTCACATATGCACAAAATGAAAACAAGAAGTTCATAATAAATGTAATTTTTACTCTAATAAATGCCTTATGTCCTACATTTGTTTGAGGAAGACTGTTTACTTCTTAATAAGTTGAGGAGGAGGAAACACTTTTAAGGACTGCTATTAATGGTTCGTAATTTGCACCTGTTCCATGTTTAAGGCGTAAAGACAGGATTTGGTACTTCAAGGTGCCTTTTCCCTGGGTATGTTGAGAGTTTGACACAATTTCTTTTGTTTTCATTTTATTTTCTAAAATAAGAATTATTTTGTCTAAATCAATATGCATAACTTGTATCTAAAGCATCCTGTAGCTGATTTCTACAAACACTTACGAGGATGATGATCATCATCCAAGACTCAGCCATTCAAGGGGCCAGATCTACATCAGTCAGATCTTCACTTTGCCAATGATAACTACAGCAAAGCTGAACAATGTTCTGATGTCTCATTCAGAACCTTTTCCTGAGAAACAGCCCCCTTTGCTGCCAGTATGCATATTTACCATGAGACTGAGATCATGGAGATTTTAAGAACAACAAATGACATTGTACATTCTTTTAGTAGTCTACAAATATCCTTTTTTAAAAGACACTATTCTTGTACGTATCTACAGGCAACACAGCCTGTCAACAGCCTAAAACTAAGTGGCATCTAAGGATAGGTGGAATGGATGCAGTCAAAAGAAGTCATCCCCTGCAACAAACTGCGCTTGTGCTCCTGCATACAGAGGGGCCCTACAATGTTTCAAGCTGAGACATATTCTACACCCAAACCCAAAAAAGATAGCTTCCTTCAACAGTCTACAATAGCCCTGGAGGAAAATTCAGGCTAAAAGCAGGTACCAAGGAAATCACTGCATGGTGCAAATTTTTCACCTTACATCCTTCTCAACTGTTAGGTGGCCAACTGTGTTATCATATCAACTTACTTCCTGATTTATAAAATTAATTATTTTTCATTTTAACAATTTATATACATTCTCTGTTGGCACACACTCATCTGCTAATGTAACAGAAACACTGGCATTTATTTGTCATTGAGACAGACAGTAAGGAAAGCATCTCAAGGGAGAGAAGGGAAGAAAGTGCTTTTGCAGCAGCTCTAAATAGACAGCAAAAATAAATTCTGGGATTAACAAGTTTTGGATGATACATTTAGCTTTCTTTTTGATTGATAAAAAGTACATGACATTCCTAGGCATAGATAGTTCACTATATAACATAAAGCTACTATTGTAAGAGAGTTTAAAAGATCCTGATGGTTCAGAAGACGAATCTTAGGAAAAAAGATGCTAGGTACTCTGGACATTGGTGGTCAGAGCTGGCAACAAACTGAATTCAGTTCTGCAAAACAGAAGCTTAGCAACAGAAAACTCTTAAAAGTTTTTGTAATAAAAAGGAGTTTCAAAGGATGTCCATCAGGATGACAAGACATAAAAACACCTTGTAAATCTAGCCATGAAAAAAACTCAAAAGCCTCCTCCACAGTGTTTTTTTTTAGCTTTGAGAGTGACTGGCAAAAATAATCATCAGTAATATTTCTTTTTACCCATCTAGTCTGAAGGATTATGGAGATGAGCTCACAAGAGCTGACCCTCCAGGTTTATTAAATATTCAATTAATATTCTGTATGCTTGCTGGGTATTAAATAAAAATCAGAAAATACTGCAGACTACCATACATTATATAATTCAAATAATACCAAAGTAGCTCTGTTTGTTTTCTAATAATTTATTGAAATCACTTTATCACATATCAACATAAAAATGTACAATATAGACACAATGTAAATTCTGGCATCATTAATATTTACGTACTTTTAAAGCTCTTTTTTTTTCCTTCCGGTTAATTTTGCTTATTGTATTCCAAATAAACCTGGAGAACTTAGTTAATATTTTCTTGCTTTTCCTTTTTACCTTAAGAGTAACAGCACTGCTATTTTTCCACCTGCAGTAGCATCACAGCATATGGGCCTTCATCAGCAGGAAACTCTTCACTGTCATGATTTAGCCTACTGTTCCTACAATCTCCATTTTCCCTTCCCCATCCACTGTTCCTGGCTAAATGGTTAAAGCCTACACACAATCTGCCCTGATTAAAATCATCTGCTATTAGTGCTCAGTTAAAACAGTGGTCATCACCGCAATGGCCAAAGAAACTTAAGCACTAGGTAGGACACAGCCCATCCTTGTAGCTGGGCAGGTCTGAAGTCGTCTCTCCAACACACACTGCCCGCCACACGCTGATCTACAATTGAACACAGGGTGATGCAGCTGTTCAATGCACTACTTGCTACTCAAGATGCTCTGTGGAAATGGGCCTGAACAAACTGGCTTACTCAGCAGACTGCCAAGCAGACAACAAGTACAATTTCTGAGTTGCAAATCGATGGAACAAGAACAAATTCAGTGTTTGGGCAAGCCCAATCTTAAAAACTACTGCTAAGCTGACCTTACACGGGTCCACGTGAGTTTCTGCAAGTAAAACTTGCTCACAGGTTTTATACCAAGAAAAGGATTAAGACAGCTTGTGTGCCATTCTCAGATTGTCACACTCAAGGGAAAGTTTCTGAATTGATGGATACAAGTCACAGGACCCTAAATTCTCATGTTGAAAATTGTCATTTTCTGTGGCATTACATCCAACAATTCATATTGTTGGGACCTACATAACAAAACTGCACCAAACTACACACCTTGTGTCCAAATGTAGCATCCTTGGAGGCCAAGACTTCAACCTGAAATTATAAGGAGAAAGATAATTTCAAATTTAGCCACCACCAAGAACTTCTCTCTCCTGAGCACAGCACCACAGTTCAGGCAAAGAACTGATCTGTAAATGAAGGTGCCAGTCTGGATCAACCCTAGGAAACCTGCACATGATAGGATGTGCAAAACTAACAGCTGACAACAGAAATCCTCAAGTGAGGTAACTTGGAGAGCATCCCTTTCAACACAAAGAAGGTTTCTCCACCTGAATAACATAAAGAGTACCTGCCAGTGTCCCAGAATTTACTGTACTACAGCTGGAACATTTTTCTCCATACAGAATTTTGACTACACCACAAAGCTGCCTGAGCACAACCAGAATGATCTGCCACGGTAAGTCCCTGCAAAAAAAAAAGCTGGAAACCCCTGACCTCTTTCCCTCCTGTTACCTTCTAAGCAGGCTGGGTACTTCTGCACCAGCACCAAGTGGAACAGCAACAAGGAGAAACTCTGCAGCCAAGGTCTTGGTTGCAGGCTCCTGTCCTGTCTTGCACTAGAGAACTGTTTGAAAACTAGAATTTGGGGAACACAAGCTCCCCAGCAAAGGCTGAGAGATACAGTGAGTGTTTGAAAGTCTGAGAAAAACAAGCTATCAGGTCATCGAGTGGTGCTCCAGATCAAAGCCCTTTCTTTGCTTTGACCATACACTGGTGGCAAAGCCTTGCTGGTTGCCACAAACTGCACAGCTTTAGAGTTGCTACGCGCTACACTGAGACAACAGGAACAGCCGTAGGAAAGCAGGCACACCGATTTTTCATTAGACTCCTTAAAAATGCTTCACACTTCGGCACCTTTCACCTGAGAATCTCGGTCTTTTATGAATTCTAATTAATTAAGCTTCCCAATACACCAGTGAAGTCAGAAATGTCATCATCCCAATATAGAGAGAGAAGAGTGAGGTAGAAAGAGATTGAATAATTTTTTAGTAGTTATGTGCCAAGCCAGGGACACACTCATGGAAAGAATCCCAGATCTGAACTCTCAGGCTCACAGTTTAACAACTAGGAAATTCTCTGTTTCTCTGATTTTACATCGTATTTAGAATGCCTACTGCTGCATTATAATTTATACAACTAGTATAACTAATGTATCTAATCTCCGGTTTAACTTAAGAAGAGTGAAGGATTTAAAGCAAATCAAAAGGGAAAAAATGAATGTGAAGTTTCACCCTGAAGCATGTTACAATGCCAGAGTTATAAACCCCTGAACATGAGGGTTTATAATGGAAAGGCTGATAAACTAACAATGATGGCAGCACTTAAATATATTTATGTCATGATCTAGCAACATATGGTATTTCTTCATCTCTAAATTAAAAAAGGAAGGAGAAAAAAAAAGTGGGAGGGAGATAAAGGATTCATAGGAACTAGGAATAAATGAAGAAAATGAACCTGGAGTTACCCAATTGTGACCTGTCCAGCTAATTAGGAACGACAGTAAGAGGCTACAAAATAGTATCTCATTCAATAGGAGGTAGGGAAAAAATCCAAGTAAATAAAATCAATCTAAAATGATATGATACATATATTAAGCTCCTTATATTAAGCTTCTAATCCTTTAGGCACTTTATAAATATTAAACAATCAGTCCTGGTGAGACTGATAAATATCCATAATATATTTTACAGATGAAGAAACAGACAGAGGGTTAAGTGACTTGCCCAGGGCCAGAAAGAATAATCAGCCATTGGATTGGAAATAACTGTATGACTGCTTGTCACAATACAGTGCCCTGCTCAGACACTCAAGTGGCTTCTGAAAAAAGTCATTCCACTATCAGAAGCATCTTGGTTAGGGTTAGGGTTAATGTGGTACACATCTGAAGTGTCAATGCTCATTTTCACTAGGCTTACTGTTTTGGTACAGCATCCAGTTATCACTCGATAGACCCCAAAAACTTTTCCAAACTTACTCAGTTTTGTCCATATATGTAGTCATATATCCCAGATGCTATCTCCAGTCCCATTAATCAGAGAATCATAAAGGTTGGAAAAGAGCTCCAAGGTCATCAAGTCCAACCTTTGATGGAACACAAGTGCCATGTCCAGTTGTTTCTTGAAGACTTCCAGGAATACTGATTCCACCAGCTCCCTGACCAGCCCATTCCAACACCTCACCACCCTTTCAGTGAAGAAATTCTTTATGATGTCCAACTTGAACTTCCTCTGGCAGAGCTTGAGGCTATATCCTTCTGTCCTGTCACTTGCTGCCTGGGAGAAGAGGCTGACTCCCACCTGGGTACAACCTCAGTTGTTGTACCTTTCAGGTAGTTGCAGAGAGTGGATGCTCATTACTGTGCTACACTTCTATTGTGGAGATTCATTAGAGAAAAAATGGAGCCTTCTTTGTGCCACAGGGTCCTTCTCTGACTTCTTCCTTGAATCCATCAGAGATGTTGATGCCTTGCCAGCCCCAGTACGTTCTGTCTCCCTTTCCCTGCTGTCCCTTCCTCTTCCCTCTCCTTCCCAAGGGTCCCAGCTGGGTGGACAGCCTCTGTCCAGGGCTGCCTGTCCCCTGCCCCGCAGAAGCACAACATGGAACGGGATGGCATGGAAACCCTGCACCAATCCAGCACAGACCAGGCAGAGTTTTACTTTGGGCTCTGCACTGCACTTCACCTGCAGAGAGGCACCTCACATGCCAGGACCCCCACTGCAGAGCACAGGCATATTGTCAGCACCTGGGCTCTGCTGAGGAAGCTCCTGCTCAGGGCCAAGAGAATGCTCACAACTGCCACTGCTTCAAAACACATTTATTAACACAATGACCAACACTTGTGTGAAACTCAATTGTAGTTTCACCAAGAAACTGAGAGGAAGAACAAACTGTGACATCAAAGAGGAAAACAGATATTTAAGATAGTTTAACATACTCTTTAGTCTCTTTCACAGATAGAAATATTTTCTTTTATGCTTAGAAACATCAGGCTCACAGAGACAGTAAAATGGTTTGGAGTGAAGATAGATAACAATTCTAATTAAGAATGTTATTGAACAGGTCTGATAAAGCTGCTTCTACTTTCCCAAGAATGATCACCCCACTTCTGTGATAAATAATTGTCCTCACCTTGCAGATGATACAATGAAACATTCTCTGTATTCTTTGTTACTACTGTGTTTAACAGTGCACTAGTGCCTTAGTCCTTTCATTTGGATTTTCACCTCCTTCTATAAAGGACAGTTAAGCTAAGGAAGAGACAAGTAACTGCTGACACCATAAGATACACAACATAAAGGACTAAATCAAGGTGTAGGACTACATGACGTTTTCCTCATGCTGAGGTTCCAAAAAAAACCCCACAAAACCAAACCAAACCAAAACAAACAAAGCCAAAATAAAAACAACCAAAACATAACAAAAACAACAAAAAAAAACCCCAAAATGCACTACAACCCAGGCTGAGTGGACCCCCCTCTAGTGGGAACGCTCGTGTACTTCAATCAGCACCCACATCACCCCAGCAAAAGGCAACATTATCTTAAGAATCAGGCAAGCACCATCTTTCTCTTAATTGCCTTCAGAATATATCCCTTCCATTCCAATACATAAAAAATAAACAAGACATTCATTATTGCTTTAAGATAATCTGATGTTAATTAAGAACTTCCCATTATATACCTATTTGTGGCAGCTAAACATTTTTTATTTTAGTTGACTGTTCTGAGTGTGTACACATGTAAATATCTTGGGTAGGTGGAGTGTTTTTCTTTTATAGTGAAAAATTCACTGCATCACTAAAAAGGACTTGATTCTTAAATGAAACACTGTTGATTTCATGTACATATTTATATGTGTATCAGATACAGCAGCTTTCCCCTAGGCACTGCCCTGAATCTTTGCTCCAGTCTACACTTCTTTCTCCTTCAAAACACAGTGCTACAGTTGAATGCTGTTTGCCCCCTATTTAATTTCTGTGTAAAAGCAATTTTTGGTCACTGTTCTTTGGTCAGTTTTTTCCCAGATTATCTAAAGAATGAAACAGCCTTTTTGCTTCTAATTGCACAGTATCCTGCAATTCAGGGCTAGAAGGCTTTTGCAAGTGGTAAGGGGTAAATGAAGGGGTAGTATTCTAGGGAGTGTGTGTATCAACCATACACTGGGGATCAATTACACGAGACACAATTGGTGGTTTAAGCAGGAGTGTCCCACAGTTGAAGCATGCCTGTCCTGCCTGGGCAGCTGACCCTTCCTACAGCCTGCTCCCTGATGCTGCCCCCAGTCCAAGCACAGCCTTCTGGGTCTGCCCAGCATGGGGTCCAGAAACCTCCCCAGTGCCTGACAAGGTGAACTTCCCGCCTCCCTGCACAACTTACACAGACTCCAGACAGACAGCTATGGCCCAGACCACTACTGCTTATGTAGTATTCTGTGATTAAATGGTCAAATAGAACAGCATTTAGCATTTTTTGTAAGATGAAAGAATTCATAAACGTCATGTCAGCCAGAAGTACCTAATGAGTAACGTGGGGAGTACCCTGAAACAAGATGGTGTGTAGCCTTAAGTCTCTTTTTGTCAGAAGTAATGAAACTTTGTCAGTAGTTCTATTTTGCTTCTCAATAAATGACTCATACAGACCCAGTTCAACAAAGAATATTGCATCACGACCAAGAGACTTACAGTAAATTACACACAGTCATCTTTACCTCCCTGTCAAAGAGAAAAGGAGTTGAAACATAGATAGAACCCTTGAGGCGCAATGCTGAACATGGCCTTTCTGGAACAAAGTTGTACAACCTAGTGACACAAAGAATTATTATAATTTGTTCTTCTTCAAAGAAGAACATTGGTTTAGTCCTCAGCTTAGCCCAAGTCCTTCTTGGCTCATCAAGACATTGTTTGAGATAGGATTAGGTGAAACTAAGCAAGAGTCATGAGAAGTGGAAGCCATTCAGAGGAGGAATTACAGCCACACTTAATGCCCAGACTGTTATCCAAACAACGAAATACGAAATACCAAGTACACAGGGACAAAATAACTAATTCACAAAAGACAGGTTAAAAAAGCCCTCTCCATCTTGTTTGGGGGAATCTGAAAATAAGCACTAATAATAATTTCTGATGCATGCTGATTCCCATGTAATACCCTGTTAACATTCATGCTGAGAAGGCTCATCGATCTACATTTAACTACCCAGACAAAAACTTCCAATGCAGCACACACTTAACGCTGCTCTGAGACTGGGGCTGGAGCGCCTCGAAGTTCACCCAGTGGAGCCACTATTTGCAGCTGGCAGGTGAGGGGGTTACAGCTACTCTGGCAAGGGATGCAGTAGACTGGAGCAGCTCTGATCAAGACAAAATATTTTACATGGGCACTTACAGTTTCTGTGGTTCACACATGAGAATTTGCCCAGCTGGCTGCAAATTTTATAGGCTTTCTATTGTCATTTGTTTGACATTATTATTCTAGGAAAATTATAGCACAGGGCTTCTCTGATACCTAGAGGGTTTTTGCCAACTGCCTGCTTACTAAAAAGGCATGCCTCTGGCTCTTCTAAAATATGCTCAAAACAAAACAAATGTGTAAGTTAATACTTGCATTTTGCAATACTTTTGTTTTCCCTGTTCAGTAACGATCAATCAGTTTAGAAAGAACTCTTTTGCCTGTGATAACAAAATCTAAAAAGAATGAGGAAAGACAGGTGCATCCTCTTGAATTACTACTGCCAAATCACCTTCTTGCTGTTGGGGTGCACAACTTGCTCAATCACGCCAAGAAAAAAACACATCAGAGTGTCCAATTCAAACTGTATGGTCTTGTACCTGTTTTGCCCTCTGATTTATGCAGGACTTATGGTGACTTTTTCCACTCCTGGGGAGGGAGAGGCTCTGTAGTTCCAACAACTCAGTGGGTCTCATTAGCCCATGTGCAGAGCAATGCAAATGTAATTCCAATTACTATTTTCACATACCAATCTTGCTCAGCTGCCTATAGAAAGCAGCCTGGATAGCATCGAACACCAAGGATGCTGTAGTGCTTGGTGCACATACACCCTTATAATCCTTTTCTAGCGTAGATTTTCAGCTTTTAAGGCTTTCCCATCAGCCCACCCACCCACACACCACCAGTTCTGAACACTTCTTTTAAATGAAGGTGATAGAAAGTTAATCCAGTTTTCATTTTTCAAAGTCTTTAGTTTATTTTAAAGATGAATATGGCTATAGTCATTAATATCTTTATGAAATCCAGTTTAACTAGCTTTAACATCTCCTCCCTTTGCCATCCTTTTCAAGTAATTAGGATTCATAATTGTGGCAAATAATTGTCCTCATTTGAGCAGGGACAAATCTACGTGACACACACTAGTTTCTGGCAGTTTTCAAGGATTTACTGAGGGTGTACACAGCTTTAAATGCACACTGAACTATGATAATAAACTTTGGTAACTGCAACAACCCTTCCTTCCCTTTTTCCTCTGCTACCTGCCACCAGTTTTATTTATTTTTAATTGCAATCATGCACGTACTTCAGGCTAGGTTTCAGATCTGCAGCAAGTGACTATTGGGCATGTTCCCTGGGCAATCCTTGAATAAATACACCAAAGACACACCTTTGTTATGACTCTGAATCTATGCCTGAAATAAAGGTGTGACAGTCCCATAGTATAAATCTCACGAACTAAGGATAGATCAGCTGAAATTTCCTCACTCTCTATACAAAGGCTGTTGAGACTACTTACTCAGGCCTTTCAGTTGAGTAAATGCTATCGCCTCACAGTTTGACCTATGTAAAAACTGGAAACCATGTGACCCAGTTCACAGTAATTATTCATTAAATCTGGCATCCCCTTTTTCTTAGGCTTTCTCTTTCATTTATTGCTTCTTCTTTGTAGTATCAGTCATTTATCTCTTAGCTCACTGGGTCTAGCAATAATAAAGATCAATGTTCTAATTTTTGAAACCACAACTTTAAGGTTGAAAAATACAAAATAAGTAACAAAATGATCCTCTTTAAATGACAGAGTAACTTGTGTGCTACTTTGTGTTAAAAGGTTTGAAAAGATGTTTCAAGAAACTATTCTGCAGTTAAATTACTTAATTCTCCTCATTCTCCTTATTAGCATGTACAGACAACACAGTGGCTCAAGGACACAGCTCACTAAAGCAGCTCTGTTCTTGGTCAGCCATTGTTTGAGATAAAACACAAAATACATATTCTTAAAACCTCGTTAGTGGAACAGACCTGTCCTGCTTATGTTTCGTTTTTCTTAAATGTCAGTGCTTTTGGGGATGCTGATTTACAACAATTAGAAACAAAAAATCATTCACATCTTCAGCATTGAGTCCAACATACATTGCTGGATTTGCTATTGACTGACCTGCTGGTTTAGTCTCCCATCGCAAATATTTTGCAAAATCCTGAGAACGAGGTCAAGAGAAGAAAACATTAGTTCACCAGAAGTAATAACAATCAGCCTTGTGACATATAATACTTACAACAAAATTAGACATATCAGGAGTACCTCAGGAGAAAAAAAATGGGGTGCTATGGGGCAATTTCTGTAAAGTCAAGAAGACAGAAAAGTACAAAAATATTTAGGTTTACACCAGGAAACAAACATTACCGTTCCCAGAGAAACGGACATTTGAGATTGTGTAGATCTCTGCTCGGTGCACCCTCACTGAAGGGGAATCTGTGAGACTTATCTGTGGGCACCTTCCCATCCCTTACAACTCTGTCACACCTTACTGCTCCATAGGTTCATTATCAATAGCAGATCATCAGTAAATCCATGGCAGTAACATGCTCATCTCCTCTTGTCATTAGGAGACGAAACAGGCAAGATATATATAAACACACACATACCCATGCACGTTTTCCCACTGTAAGCATATATTCAAATTCTTTTCTATTTTCCTGTCATACTGTTTTTCATATATATATGCAAAAGATGTGTAACATGCAATTAGTTCTTTCACACCAGAACACTGCATGAAACAGTGTAACTGCACTAAAAATGCTTTTGATATTTATTTGTTTGACAATGTAGAGATCAAAATGACTGTTGTACATAACCCAAAATCTCAGAGCAGTTGCTGTTTAATTTCTCTTAAGAAAGGAGTGGTAGGTATCATAAAAACAAAATTCCAACCTCATGCATTCTAATATGTGGGAAATCCTGAAAAACTGTCATTATACCATGTGACATAAGCAGTAACAATTACTGCCACCAGTAAGTCTTTTATTTAGGTATTGTGACTGCATCTTTTCTAACCCAGTTGTATTTTTCACTCTCTTGTTCCAACACTGTGATTTCATTTTGATTTCCCTCTTTCAAAATTGAGCAACATAAAACCTTGCCTGCAAAGGGACTCTACAGCCCTTGCTTTGGGGACTACCACGCTGTGGGACTGCAGAGGAATCACTATGGTTGGTGGATTAACTGCTTTAAAAATTATGGAAAACCTCAAAGAAGGGTTAAATGTTGCTGCCCTCTATTAGCAGGGCTGGAGCTTCCCACTGCCACAGCTCAGCGACCCAAGGGCCCATCTGAGCAGCCCCAACAGCCCTATCCACACTAAGCTGGGTTCCTCAGCCTAAATACAAGATGCCATCCACCAGCAACTAGGGGGTGGTAATGAACAGCTGCATTGCCATAATGCTTCTAAATATTCCAGAAACTTCCAGAAAGGCATGTTTTAAGGCCACCCTCACCAGCGGGAAGGGGTTTTGCTGCTTAAGGCTGCAGCTGGAGAGCACTCCTCTGTCCCCTTTACCTACATCTCTACATAATTACTGCACATAGCACCTCCAAAAGTGAAAACAAACACAGCTCCAGATAAAATGCATGTCTTAACAATCTTGTCTAAAAGAAGTTAAACACTTTGCAGTGAAAACTGAAGATAAGTGACCAAGGACAAAATCTTTACAGAAACAAAGCTTCACTCTACACCATTCTGTCAGCAGCTTTCTTATTTAATTGAGCCTGTATACAACCAACATCAAAGATACAAATCTATTTTGTGCTGAAAATATTGGAAGCATGTTAGGAAGAGGTGGCAAACAGAAAGGATCTGTCAAAGGTAACAGATGTATCAAGGGCACCAAGCACTGTGAAGAAGGCGTTAATTATCTATGCTGAAAAAGAAAAGGTGTTTGAAAAACAGAAACTGTTTTCAAGAGATTCAACATATTCCTATTGTGCTCAGGAGAAAAAGATTCCTGCACCTTAGAGAACATTATTTTGAGTATGTGGGTTAAAAAGAATTTTTAGGTGAGTTTAAACACAATGTAGAGAGCACTCTGTTTCAGAAAAAGGATTTTAATTTCAAAACCTTTACTGTGTCTCACAAACAATTGCAATTGTAAATTGCATTCTTTATTCCTACTTTTAATGGAATGGGTAACTTACACAACCTAGCGATATCTCAAAAATAACAGGAAAAGAAGAACACCTTTTTGAGCACCTTTTTGTAATTTAGCACCACTTCCCACAGTACTTTCAACTCCCACCCTACAAGAACTGTGCATTTTTCTTCTTGCTTTATCTGAAAAAACGGGCGCTTTTGTAAAAAACACCAGATCACACCATGGCAAAATTTATCACCGTAAGATCTACCCTACATACGTCTTATGTACTTCTATACTTGTTTTCTAGATTGTGTATGGTACTACTTGCTCACAACCTAATTCTGAGTCAGAAGAAACTGATTCTTTATTATAGCTGTGCTTCCTCTCTCCACCTTCCCTTGTAGGACTGGTAAATTGGGACTTTCTAAAGCATGATTTTGAGAAAAGTGATCAGTTAACATAAAAACGACCCTTTTCATCTTCAACAGAAAAAAAAAAACAGAACAGATCCAAAAGGAGACGAGCAACACTTAAAAGCAAGGAAAGCCTATGCTTTTATACAAAAAGGGCTGAAACATATTTTTCTGAGGTTGATTAAAACATACTAAATGCATGTCTGATATTGCACACTCAGCTAAATTAATGTTGCCATAGGAGTGTGATACAATTAACAAGAGAACCGTGGTGCTCCATGAAACTGTAAATTACACTGGGAAGGGATAAAGGCAATTGCCAGCAGAATGTAACACGCTCTCAAAATTTGGCTCCTAATTTCCCAAGTAGATCAAAGGCTCTTCCTGATGTCCCCTTCTCCCATATATCATGCCATATACAAAGAGTGGCTAATGCTGACAACATCTGGGCAACTCATGAGGGCATCAGGTGGGTATTGTCAGATCCAGCGTACAGGTTTAGAACAGACGGTTTGCACAACAAACAATCCACACACCTGCCAAATAACCGTGCAGTAGGAATTCATTGGGCAGTGTTCTATGTTTACATCTTTAACTTGAAAAGGTGAATCTGCGGGACAAGACTCAGCTGAAATACTTGATTTTTGACAATGCCATGAGCTTTTCTTTTGAATTATCTTAGGATGAGTCCCCGTCGCCTTCACACGTGGTACAACGATTGATAAACACTCTGACTGGATTAACTGCTTTAAAAATTATTCAGATGTCACAGCTGGCAAGTTTTTGACCCTTATGGTATCAAGATTTAAGAGTTGACTGGGAAAGAACAAGTGCTCCAGTCAGTGCCATAACTCCTCCACACTCCTCCAGCTCACAATAGCCATACAATTCCTCAGAACTGAATGAAAAACTGTCTCTCACATCTAGCCCAGCTTTACACTGAACATTTCAATGGGGTAGGCAAAAATACCAGCATTCCTAGGAATCACTTCAGTCCTAAGTAGGGTGCATAATAATAAAAGCTTAGAACAACTAACAAAGTGTTTGCATTTTTTTTCCATTTTACTTGAGTTCTCTAGACATTGTACTGAAGAAAATTGAGCACAAGCCCTGAAAACATGTCCTCCAAAAACACACGTTCCATAATTCACATGCACAAAGCCCAAATCTGCACACAGGAATCAAACAATTAGGTTTCTCAAATGCTTGAACTACTTATACATATCAGGACTTTTGCTAACCCAGGCAAATGCACAACATGTAATTTGGCTGACCACTTAAGCATTTCACTTTTTTGTTATAGCCACAAACAAACAAACACAGTAATTTAAGTCCAAATTCTTCTCAAAGTTACTGCTAGCAAATAGTGGCTCACTTATAAAAGCCTGATTAATTGCAGAATCTTGGCTTCAGAATTCAATTACATGTTAGAATATTAAAAATTCTAGAGTCTAT
Source organism: Camarhynchus parvulus (assembly GCF_901933205.1). NCBI lineage: Eukaryota > Metazoa > Chordata > Aves > Passeriformes > Thraupidae > Camarhynchus > Camarhynchus parvulus. Next base: position 52,823,881 of record NC_044573.1, read on the forward strand.
AAACAATGACTATGAAACTGTTTATAGCATTTTTAACGATTTTATTTGCAATATGAACTGTAAATGCTCTCCCCCCTCCCCCATGTTTCTTCTCATTTGTTTGCTGCAGTTTCTTCATGCAAATGGAACAAGAACAACATTGAGGGAAAGAGGAGAGGAGAAGGGATGTGGCAGGCTACTGACACGCCACCTCCTCACAAACTCTGATTCTTCACTCTGCTTTATGCCTGTTCTGTGAGTTGTATTCTGGGTCTACAAGGGTGCTTCTGGATAATTACAGGATACAAGCTAGCATTTTATTTCCCAGCCTGTCTCGGTTTCAAAGTAAACCTTCTCTTCATTCTTTTATTGTTATTCAAAGTGAAACAGCAAAACAAATCAATTGCTAACAGCCTTGTGCAGGTTTCCAAACTTAGCATTTCTGTATGACAGTGTGCATACAAGGTAATATTCAATGTAGCAGTACATCTTCAGGCATGAAAACCTGGTATAAATCCTCAACTTCAATGACTGCTTTTGTAAAGATTTCTTCTTTGCACATATATATATTTATATATACAGAAACATATATATGTATATGTATTTTACAAGCACCCCAGTAAAGATTTTCTTTACAACTTTTCGTGAAGAACTAAATCCCACCAGTCACCCTGTTTTCCAATTAGCTTATCTGCACCAATTGTAACACTAAGCTGGCAATCCCAGAGACTACTTTTTATACTTATTTTAAGCTCATTTTACTCAAAATGTAAAGACCTGAACTACAATTTCAAAGGTGAAAGGCTAGAGTTTTAGTTTCTGAACTGTGCAGTCCTGGCAGGGCTTTTCAACACTTTCATGTTTTGTGGAGTCCATTTTATTTCCGTATTCATTTCTACCAAGGCTCCGCTTTTCCCTTGGCACAAAGAATGTATAACTGTATTTACAAGGAAGCCAGTCACGGACAGGTTTGCTGCAGCTCATTTGTTATGTCTCACTCTGAGTTTACAAACAGCTGTCCCATGCATCTCCGCTGGATACAATTTTAGTCTAGACAGGGGAAATCCAAGCTACTACTGCCCAAACAACATAAACACAGGAAGATTTTCAATCAATCATTTCATTAATAGAAACACGTCTAATAATATAAGGGGAGGGTGTTTTGGAAGAAAGCCCATTTCAGAGCCTGAAACAGCATAATTGTGTGGTATTGTTCTTGTGCTAGGCAGGGCTATGGAACGACACTCACAAACCAGATTTTGGTGCTGTGGTACATTTCAATAAAATAAGCCTTGTTTCTCCAACACAAGTGGCTTTCAAGACCACTAACAACTTTGAAATAAATGGTAAACAGACTAAGTAAGACTTGCACAGCGCTGGCATTCATCTCTGCTTTGATACAATCAGGTCAGTGCCCCCACAACTATATTTCTAGCATGACCACTATTTCTGTTTTTCTTCAAGCTGTTTTACCTGGGAAACAGCATTAAACCCAGCAACTACTAACATACTAATATCTTTCTCCTGTTCTCATCTGTGCCAGCCTGTTGTCCATCCTCAGTCATATAAATGCCTAGAAATAAGCTGCCTTGTATATAGCTATTCCTGGGTTGTTATGTTTCTTAGAGAAAACCACTGCGGTCTCCCTTGTTATGTTTGGAACATCTGCACACTAACTTGTCAAAAAAAAAAAATCAAAATGAAGACCATTGCAATGCTTTTCCCCCAAGAGGAGGAAGGGGAAGAAGCTATTCTTCAGTTCATGTTTTATTTTTTATTCCTGAGTAATAGCTGTCCCTTCATCAAGAGGCTCAGTTTACTATCCTGATCTCAGATCAACTTTTACCAGTGGGTGTCAGTGTAACAGTGTAATGATAAAATGGGGGGAGGACAGGGAGAAAATGCATGAAAAAATAACGCTTAAGTTTTATTTTTAGATGCCACATTTATATTAAAAGTAAAGAAAGAGTTTCTTTTCAAAACCGATTTCACTGCACATTTATTCTGCAAAGATTCTCCAACTGTTTGTTTGTGCCAAGTAATTAATTTCAATTTTTGTTTTCCAAGTCCATGTATCTTCTGTGTGTGTACACACATGCACACAAACACGGATACAGTAAATATTCGGTATATAAACCTTTCTTCAATGTTTTGACAAAGTAAGGCTGTCTCTTTAATTCAAGTTTCACAGTGAACAGTTAAGAGGCTCTGTGGACCCCAACTTATTAACCTGTGCCAATTTAACTAGTATTACTCAAGAGGTTTGAAAACCTAAAAATAGGTGTTAATCTGTGCAGATTGACAGCAACTAATCAGTACCCGCCCTGCCACAACTTGTGTCCCTCCTACTCCTTGAAGGGGGGCAAGTACGGCACATGGAGAGGCAAGAAAAGGACAGTCCCCATGGTGTGGTTTTTGTGTGTGTGTGTGTGTGTGTGTTTTGTTTGTTTGTTTCTGCTTGTCTTTTCTGAAAGGAAAAAGACCCACCAAGTGTTAATTTAGTAGAGCTCGGCTTGAAAACTTGTTTCCGTACTAGCAAGCAATGGCTTCCTGAAATCAAAAACTGCATGAACGTCTACCAAATCATTCTGCTGAAGCGATAAAACCCTTTCGTTTTACATACCTTAAAAATAAACATGCTTTTAAAATCCAGTTGCCTTAGCTCCAAGTCTAGTTAGACACCATTTCAAATTTTAAACGTGCAACTTTGTCTTTTCAAAAGCTGTTACATTAATTAATAACCTAGTTCAGAGCCTCTCTTCACCAAAGCACAAAGGTACGTGCCTGTGCCTACGCAAGTACATCCTCTTCTTCCCTTGCTCGCTTCCCGACCATAAGCCTAGCACTCCTGTGCCATGGAGACAACCCTGAGCTGTGTGCTCACATCCCCTTTATTAAACACAAGAAAAATTAAATGCTGCGTGAAAAGCAGCCCAAGTTGTGGCTTACAGCTGGAACCAGACCCTACAAAAGGGAGTTAAAATAAAGAGCCGGCCGGGACAGGCCGATAACTGAACTGTCAAATTAAAAATATGCACCGAACTAGGTTAGGTCTTTCCGTATGTAACTCGTCCTGCCCGGGATATGCCGGGCTATTGAAAGACCTATCCTTCCGAGCGAGTCACTGCGGGGCAGATTCGCGGGAAGTACCAAAATACCGTACAACAACTCTGCTGCAGCCATTGTTAGCAGAAGGAAGTAAACAACACTGGGCTAAGGCGCTTGTGCGTGGCTGGAACGGGGAGAGAACAGACGAGTCCCCGCCGGGCCGGGCCGGGCGGCCTCGCAAATGGCGGCGCCAATGGCGGCCCGCGCGCCCCTCCCCCGGACCTGTTTTTGTGCGCGCTTGCCCCCCGGTCCCATCCCCCGGCCCCTCGCAGCCATCAGCCGCTCGTCCCAATTACGCTGAACGAGTCTCAACTCATCCAGGCTGAAAGTTATATATTAAAAAGAGAGCGGGCGAAGCGTGGGGAAAGAGGTCGGGAGGGACGAGGGGGAGGGAAAGCGGAGAAGAGCAGCTGAGAGTTGCGGCCGGCGAGGGCACGGCAAGGGGCGCTGCCGCAGGACATGCGACCTTTTATTTTGGGCTCTCTCCCGGGTCAGCAGAAACTTCCCCCCGTCTGTGTTTCTCTCGCTCTCCCACTCCTCTCAGGAAAAGATCATTATCTTGGGAGCCCATCCCTTTAATACACGTCCTAAAAAAATAAAAATGGGCAAGAATATCCCCAAGGGCCAAGTACACCCCGGCCGCCCGAAAGCGCTCGGCGCCGTGTGCAGGGGCGGGGGCAGGGCCGGCCTGTGAGGAGCGGGTCCTCTCACTCTCTACGAGTTCCAAAGTTTTCCCTATTTAGGTCGCCTCGAGCTTTCGCTGCTCTTTGAGCCACTCCGAGGAATTAAACAAGGGCCACTAATAGGCGGGGGCTGGGAGAGGAGGGCGGCTTTGGGCAAGGTGCAGCCGCCTGCCATTCGCCTCGGCCCTGAGCTCTTGCCCTCACTCGCCATCCTCCTCCCTCCCCGCCGTGTGTGTGGGTTCACAAAGGCACATCTGTGCCTGTCGGAGGGCCGGCCTGACGTGTTCTCCGCTCGCAGCAGCTGCGGTTTCTGAGGAAACAAGGCTGATTTTCTAGTCAGGCTGGAAGGGCTTTTTCCCGCTCCTACCCCCCCTCCCAAGCGCCTACGTGCGGAGGAGGGGGAGCGGGAGCGGCGGGGGGAGGAGAGGAGCAGGAGAGCTGAGCCGAGCCCGCGCCGCAGCGGAGCCGCCGGGGGAGGGGCCGCGCGGGGCCTGCCGGGAATGTGCTGGGAATGGTTCGGCGTTCCCAGGGCGGCTCTCGGTGTCGCAATCCCGCTCTCTCCTTCTCTCTCCGCGCTCTTGGCTTGTTTTCTTTAAGGCTACAACCTTTGTAGTCGGCGGCTGTTGCGCGAGGGCTCGGGATCGTCAAGGGGCGCTTCGCACCGTTTGCCAAAAATCCCTTTTAATCCTGCCAACTTGGGGGAGGGGGAAAGGGAAAAAGGAAAAGCTCTGCTCAACTAACTCCTCGCAGTCTCAGTGCTGCGGGGCGGGTTTTCACGCTCTTCGCTTCGACTTCCCCGGCTCTTCAGCAAGGGAAGGGGTTAATCCGAACCACTCCAGCTCTTTAAACCGGCTGCAGATCTGCGGTGCGATAGCGTCCGAGCAGGGGCTCGTCCTCCGCTCTCCCTCACACTGCCCGAGCCCCCGCTCAAAAGCCCGGCCCTGGCAACCAACACAAACAGATAATTGCCGTGCCCATGAACGATGAGCTCCGGCGTGACACGCAGCCCGGTCCGGCAGCGGGGGAGGAGAGGAACGGAGAGATGGGGGGCAGCCAGCGAGGGGCCCGCGATGGGAGGCAGAGACCGCCGCCCCCACGAGCGGCCCTGGACACACAGGATCGCCTGACAGAAATTTCGTGAGGTTTTCCTCTGCTACCTGTACATCGTGATAAGACACGTAAAATAATTAAAGGCTGTAGAACAAACCCGGAGCCAACAAGGACATGCCAGGGAAAGATCAAATGTTCCGAGTTAAAAAGGAGCGCAGCCCTTCAGCTTCCTCGTTCTAGCCGCCCGCAATAGCCCCCCCTCATAACTAGAAATTAAAGGCTGGGAGGGAGGACGGAGGGTGGGAAATACTGGTGTTCTGACAAGGACGGGAAGAAGAAAGAGGAGACCAGAATGAAAGGCACATGGAAAGACTTTTGACGAGTTCGGTAAATAAAGTCGTAATTGACTGTAATAGGCAAAGGTGGAAGACAAACATTTGTGCTCTTTGTTCTGATATTAGAAATGTCAGATGAAACTTTAATCCCTTGTAGCTGTTTATTTGTAAAATGTCCAAACATCTTCCTGTGCACACACCATAACAAATTAATTTCACTGATGTTTAACGTTTGAGATCACCGTAGACAAGCAAGGAATTGATTCTGAGATATAAAAGCTAATGTTACAAATTTTTCAAACTTGATTGCCTGCTATTAGGTACCTATGTTCATATTTAGTCACTGAAATAATTGGCCTAATTTTCAGAAATGATAAGCACTCACATTTTCAATTAATTTCACATCTCTGAAAATTAGGCCATTACATATCTAAATTTGACCTAGGTTTGAAAATTCTGGTTGTATCTCTGAAACAGAAAAAACCCGGAGTGATTACAACTGAATTCTGGCATAATTACTTAGCATTAAATATGGAGACACTAGAAAAGGAAAATACATTCATTGGGCAATGGTATCTAGTGCTACAGAAGCTATGTGACAATTGAATTAAAAACATTCAAAGCTCTATCTGAATCTGATACTTAGACTGGCTTCAGTTATTGCTGTGGAAGAAAAAATAAACATATCCCAACAGAAAATAAAACACACATTTACAAATTGTCAGGACTGACCCCAAACATTTGGCCATATTAATCACATTTAATGCACATTTTCCACAAAGGAATTAAAAGGGGAAAAAAATCACTTCTGCTTTAAAGAGGGGAAAAGGCAAACTGGATAAAGACCGCATGTACAAATATTCCTCACTGCATCTAATTTAACTGCTATTTGTAACTGTACAAAGACTGTTTTTCCCACAATTTCAAGTGAACTTTTCTGCAAGTTTGAGCAAGGCACAGGGGTGGCTCTAAAGAGGAATATTAGAAACAGAGGGAAAAGAGATTCTTGAGAAATGCCAAAAATAATCATGTTTCTTGCCTTCTGCCAGAATTGGAGTCAGTTTTACCAAGCGGAAGCACTCAAAAATCCTGTGTCTGGGCTCAAAAGAAGGAAAAAAGCTTTAAAGAACATGAAACTTTTAGGAAACAACCTTGGATTCGTTTTATACATCTTGTAGGTTTTGAACCTGTGGAGTAGGTGCTTCGATCATTATTCTCACGTCCCTCCCCCACCATTTTACAAGAGCTAAAAAATGCCCCCCTACAAGCACTGGAATGTCAAGGCTGAAGGGTTTTGTTATTGTTATTTCGTTTTCTCAAATTATCCAAAAACCAGAAATCCAGTCCCTGATCCATCCTCATCTCCTCTTCCCCTCTGCCCTGCAGTAAATTTCCCGAGTCCAAACGCCCGGGGAGCCGGCAGCCAGGCTTCCTGCGGCCGCTGCCTCTGCCTCAGCCCCAGCCCGGCAGGGCAGCACCAACAATGGCTCCTTCTGCCGTGCTCGCCAAAAAAGGTGACCTGCTGTAATGGTGAGGGAGTATCTTCAGCTCGATCTAAATCCTTCATGCAGGGAAAAATCAGCTGCAGTGGCTTTCAGAGTCCTAGCTCTCCTTGTCAGCAGGCCCTCGGCATAGAGATTGCAGGAAGGAATTCACGCCCCAACCCTTCTGCGGCCGGGGAAGGCAGCGAGCAAGGGTGAGTTGAGCACGGCGTTTGGGATGGCCGGCATAAGGCAAAATCTGTAGCTGAGATCCTGGAGGAACCCATGGCATACGAAATTGTTTGAAACCCCCAAATTATCTCATCCTCATCGTATTACCTCATGGTAGTTACCTTGATAGGAATGCTGTTCTTTGATGACAAGTGCTTTAAAGGCACAGTGCAGAATCTCAGCCACTGTACTTGCTTTCCCCTTAACAGCTTTGGCAGGCCCTGCAGCAATGTCGAGCTGTTGCTTTGCAGGCTTTCTAAGTCTGTCTCAACTAATGGTCAGTGTTGAAGGCCAGGGGAATGGGGGCTGGGAGAGGGGTATTTGAGGAACTGAAACACATGGTGGAAGAAAAAATCTAGTGAGCTTCTCTGATTAAGGGGGACTGCAGATGAATGGTCTGCAATTTATCAGGACTTTAATGTGGACAGGTACAAGCTCAGATGGAATGACCTGTAAGCAGCAGATGTACCTTTAAATATGGTTGAAGAAGGTATTTTTTTCAGTCTTGTATTACTTTGTGGACAGTAACAGCAACTGGAAAATGATGCAACTATAACTCATATACAGAAAGCAAATGGTCTGTTTATATTTGGAAAAATCAAACATCTAATATGTAGACTATATTGGCTTACAACCTTTTCAAATGAAAACAGAAGTGCCAACAAGACCATTCAGAGATACAAAGCCTAAAAAAACAAATGCCATCCATTTCAGTGCCTGTTAAACAAGAAAGCGACCCCAATTCCTTAAAATAAGGTTTCAAAAACTCTAGAAAAAGCAAGAAAATTCCCTTGCTGGTAACTAAATCTCTATTTCCAAATCTTCCAAGATCCAATAGCAACATTCAACACACACAATCACAAAGCTCTGAAAAATGCTTTTAAAGTTCTAAGACAGCCTGTAGTGCCTCATAGGAATTATTCACATCTCTTTCCATGCTGTGGAAGACTTGAAAGGGAAAATAAGGTATATATGCATAAATATTTGACATACTGGTCCAAGCCTCTAAAAAGTATGAAAATAAGAACATGTGAAAGGAGCCAACCCAGACGAATGCCTGCATGATTAGATGAGTGCTGCCTCCCATTCCCTTTATTTTACCACTAAATGAAATTGTCATTAGCAGAGTGTCAGCCCCAATATCATCAACTTAATAAAGCAAGATTGAAACAGGAGACTAAGCCAGTTAATGCAGTCCTCCAAATGCAAACCATATCAGAAGAATACCGTTTAAAAGGCATGGGGCTACTTCTAGCAGAGAAACTAGTAACTAACAGACTGGACAACAATTCTTGAGGGAAAAAGAGCAAAGATACTTATTGCACTGTACAGAACACTGAAAAGCTGTATCTGAGAAAGTTATGGGTAAGGATGAAGCATGATACAGAAAAGGGTTATTTACAATACAGTTTAAGTATCTAAAGACTCTTCAGTAATGAATGATCAGCATACAAGCAACAGATTGGTTAGGCTGATGCAACCTTGGGCACTTTAAAAGATTAACATTGAGATTAATTGCTAATGCTCCTGGATATTTCCCTTTCCCTCCCCAGTTCAAACTGGTGTCATTACCACTGTTCAGTGGAGAGTGGGAAACACCCCAAACCAGAAAGCATTTACATGCTGATCACACCAATGCACTGTATGCAAGGAAAACCCTTATCCAGACTACACAGACTCCCTAACAAGGTTTCTCTGAAAAGAAATCTATTGTAGTAGATGTGGGCAAAAGTGAGAATTCATGGTCATTGAAGGAAGTTGTCTTCTTCAGGGACTGAAACACTAGGATTGTTTTAATACTATACAAAAGCCAAGCACCCAAATCCACATGAGGAAAGCCAAAGAAGTTCCAGCCTAGTGATTCAACAGCCTACTGAAGTTCTCATCTACCGTGCATCAAGAGATTTACAAACGGAGTGCTACATGCTCCACAGCACAATGGGACCAATTTCTGAAACAAGAAACCTGTAACAAAGCTAATTTATTCCATCAGATTGAAACAACCTTCATTAGGTTCCCCACAACCCTTCGTAAACACAACTTTATTTGAAAATGTTCGAGCATAAGATTAATCAATAATTGTTTTTAACTGTGTTTTACAGTTTCAGGAAACTGTTCTTGTATAAATATTGTCTATTTATCCATTCTCATTGTGAGTGAAGCCATATGCAAACACAGAAAGCCTATGAATTTTATTTTCTCAACAGTATCTGTGGAGGAGGGAGTAAAATATGACCCCTTCCCATGCCCTGCATACAGCTATGAAATCAATGGCATATGCTCTTCCATCAATTCCTAACCTGAGAAGATTTTTTTCCTAAGGGACACCAAGGGGAGGGTTTATGAAAATATAGGAGAATAACACAGTTTAGAGGCAGAATAGCTGTGAGTAAATAACCTTTCCATCTCTTTGAATCCCTACCCATGTGAGCTTCCAATTGTACTTCACACAAAATACCATTTTCCTAAAGGAGAATTCCAAAGTCCATGGGAGATAGAAGATATGCTCTCTCAAAATCACCCTGTTGAAGCCTGGTTTCAAGAGCTTGGTAAACGTGGGGAAAACCTGTCTAGGTAACATGTTAAAAAAAAGCTTGAGAGAGAAAACATGCTGGCATTGCCCCAGCTATAGTAGAGCATGCCTGGGTCATCCCAGGCCTTGCACTTTCCTAACTGACCCTCAAAGCATCTGACATGCTCTGTCTTGAGAATATCAGGCACAAAGACTTTCTAATTAGATCCAGAAAGGCAAGGGAATCCTCCAGTTTGTTTTTTGATGATGATGATGATGAAGAAGAAACATGTAAAATGTAGGAGGAAGCCTAAAGCCCATAGAGGTGAACAGGAGCACATGAACTGTGGAGACACAAATGACTGGAGTTGTGACATGGCCTCAGGGAAAACCTTAGGGTGTCCTGGAAGTTACCTTGTCCTGAAAAGTTAAAAATTAACAGTCCACCAAAAGGCCCTGGATCTCTCACTTTGGACAAGATTATATAGACATGAAGACAACTCTGTAACAATAACAGAGAGGGTAGGTGGACACTGGCTGTAACAGGCGAGCAATCCATAAGGCTGATTCACTGGAGGACCTCTTCCTCAGCCACAGAAGAGACTGCATAGATCAGGGTGGGGTGAATTAGCACTGAGAAAATCTCTACTTGGGAGTTCCAGGCAGAGAGGGAGAGCAAGTGCAACCTGAGAAAACTTAACAGAGGCCCATTTCTTTACAGCTCAAGCAAGTAATCCAGAATACTGGGCAGAGCAACCTGAAACAGGGTCATGTTTGTTTTGTTCCTCTGCAGATACTGCTGAGGAAATAAAATTTTCTGGCTTTCTGTGCTTGCATATGGGTTCACTCAGAATTTCAGCCACCCACCAAGCTGAAAAATGTGGTTTATTTAGCCATATACATTCATTAAAGATATATTCCCAATCTTCAGTGATTTGTAATTCAAGACTGGCTGAACCAAAGGTCACACATCTTTGTATTAAATAGCATTTGATGGAGTTTTCTTCTACTAATTTATCAGATCTTTATTTTGAGCCCACATACTTTTTTGGCATCTGTAACATCTTTCAGCAAAAATATCTACAGTTTAACATGACTCTTTTGGTTTACTTTCAGCATGCTCCCTTGCTTTGAAAGAGACTGAAGTAGGACTGGACTTCACAGGTGTTTCTGAAATGGCACCCCAAGATAGGACTTCTGCACATGCACATGTGATCCCTGAATGGAAGAGCATGAATGGGACTCCTAAAGAGCTCAATATTGCACACACACACACACACACACACACACAGAAATAAAAATAAAATTATACCTTTTATGAGCAGGGGACCTGCTTCTTTACAGATGTTAGCTGGGAATCAGAGGATTCTAGGTGCAGCACAGTTCCTGCACCTGCCACTTCTTTGCAACAATTGCCAACACCGAAACTGGCACCCTAACACAACGGTGCTGCTCTTACAAGAGAATAGAGACCAAAACACATGCCAGAAATCTGGGGGAAGGGTAAGAAAACAACACTCTTTGTATATCCAGAAGGCCCCTTACAGAAAAGGCAACCTTTCAGTCTTGGAGAGTACAGTTTGAAAGGCTAAATCACTTTGGCATTTGAGATAAAGAAACTATCTTAACTTTTCCCTTAACCAGCTCCCTACTAGAACTGGTTACAATGTCTAATTTAATGTGCCTTACCAGATGAAGAACATTTGTTGGAATACCTTGGTTAAACATGCACTAATTGACTATGTACAAAATACAATTTACTTTTACAGTTTAAATTGTGTTATTTCCCAAAATTTGAATTCAGCATTATTTTTAAGCTAAGGTAAACACCTCTTAAAGTATTAGCAAAATTTTGGAATGACTGCTAGTGTTTCATTCCTTTACAGAATACATTTTTCAGAAAAAAACAACCTTCTGATGAACTGAATTAATTAACCCAATCCTAAAGGAAAAAAAAATATGCCTCTCAGTCCTATCAGTTGAGAGACATTGTATAGGAGAGGTTGTTACAAACAATTAACAAAGATTATTTTTATTTTAACTTTACTCTCCCCATCCCAGTTACACTTTCATCAAGAGTAACAGCAATAATTTTTAAATCTGATGGGTCAAGTTAAATAGGAAGAAAACTTCCTCTGGCTCTTTCTTGTGTTGCTTGTCTTTAAGGAGGCTTTCTGACTATAAAGAAAATTACTTTAACCTAATCCTATTTTGAAGGGGAAAAATAACTGTTGGGCTTTACTGCCAGACTTCTTGCGTTAATAATGAGGATAAGTCCTTCAAAACAGATGTAAAAATACACAACAACTTACTCCAGAAATGATGTTAATTCACATCCAACTACAACAGCTCAGTGCTATCAGCAGATGTATTCTCACCTCCACAGCTTTCGCATCTCTGTATGTATCTATATATATGCACTTAAAAATAACTTATTAATGCATTTCTTTAACAGAAACTGCAGTTCAACAAACTTCACTATTTGCAGGGTGTTTTAGGCCAGGAAGGATGATGACTACAAAGGTGAGGCAGATTTGTATTACATTTGGCTTTGGATCTCACAAAACTACCTTTCAGTGGAAAAATCATCTCTGCTCTCCAGGGTGCGTAATTTACTTGTCTTCAGAAAAGGCAGCTGACACTAACGTTACAAATACAAGGCTCTGAGTCTCAATTACAGGAATTAACTCCATTTGGCCTGGCTGGATTTTGTTCCCTAGCCTTGCTGCACCCACGTGTCAATGCAAATTCTGAACTCAGCTGGAACAGAAATGGTAGCAAATATTGGGTTATTGGCAAAATAGCTTTGTTTATGTACACACACATATACAAAGAGTTCTTCTCAACAGAACTCAGTTAACATGATTCACAAATGTTCACTTTTCAGAAAACTTGTGCAGCATATCTCAGTGCCAACTGTGCAAGTCCACATTACCTTCCTGAAGAAGCATCCAGGCAAAAATCTCAAAACCACAAGCAAGCAAAATGAGATCCATGGAGTTCCACCACGGAGATAGCATCGTCTATAGTAACGAGCTGTAGCCTGCAAAGTGTGCATGTCCCAGCACACAGTGCACCTCCAGGCCACACCTCTGCAGCGTGAAAAATCAGAAGGCTGTACAACATCTGCTGCATTTACAAACACCAGCAAGTAAACAACGTGCTTTCTGTAGAGTTTGTATGTTTTGCCTTAACATAAGTCTAGGTTTAAACAGCTTCTGTTTGCATCATAGAGGAAAAAGTGTCATTTTCAACTCATCTGAAAGACCCCACATCATCTAATCCAGTCATCTTAAGATGTAAGGACAGGAAAACTAATCTTTGCAATTATTCACAAAAGGTGTTATGTTTTAAATAAATCCTATTTTTGAAGTGGGATGCAACACATTAATATTGTTGGACCTCTTCATACCTGGCATTGTGTTTATACTTCTGTATGTATTAAAGCAGGGGAATACAACTTCGTGATATATGTGATGATTCTGAATTTTCTGGTTTTCCTTCTCTAGTCCTGTGTGCGTAGGCACATGCATGCACACACACCTACTTCTCCCCCTAATGGTACTTGTATAGTTAAAGTGTTCCACTGATTAAAAGTCTGAAAAAAATTCGTTTTTTCCTCCTCTGCTTTCACACAAGCACCTAGAAGAATAAAATGAGTAGGAATGGTTCTGCTAATGATTCACTTTGCTCTAAAGTCATCACATCAACATCTCTATTTTCATTTCACATCCACTCCCCAGCTGGTGCACACAAGTGACCAGTAAATGGGACAGTCCATTAATGAGAGGAAGAAAACAGAGAAAGAAAAGCTTAAGGGAAGACTGCAACTAATTCATACTCACTTTTCAGCATTTGTCAGAAAATATATTCTCACAAACAGGGATGTACGAAAAATTATATCCTTTCTCAAAAACAGAAGAGGACAAAAATACATATTTTTGGTGCAAAATGACAGACTATATAAATGATGGGTCTGTTTGTCTTTGGATTTAACAACATAACCACAGTATCTGAGCTGTAAATATATGCAATTAATAAAAGAAAACTTGAACCTTCTTCTGAATTTTTTTCAAGCACTCTTCCTGAAGCCCTTAAGAACAATGTCTCGCTGATAGTTTAGCCATCTGACAATATCTAGGCATGCAAACCTGTACTATTCTACATTTTTGCTGTACAGCAGTAATAAATTAATTTTTTTTAGGGCTAAATGCTCCTGATATTTGCCTGGACTCATATCTGCAGCTGCTACAGACTGACTTCCATGGTACCAGTTCTGGCAAGGCCCTGGTTTGCTGGGCTGAGGGCTCAGGAGAGCTCTCAGTTCAACACAGCTGTCCAGTCTATCCTACATGAAGAAGCCATTGTAAATCAGAATCTTGCTATGCCTTGGCTTCTAGAGCCTCCATGTTCAAAATTTAAAGAAAATCCAAACCTCTTTGTCCTTTATTAAGACTGGTTTTTTTGAAAGCTTAACTATTTACTTCAGTAACTTTAAAAAAGAGAAATCTAACCAAAAAAATCTCTCACCTTGGTATCTCCTATACAACAGCCCCCAAAGAAGTGAATTCTACAGCTGTGTTGTGTCAGCAAATAGACAAGAAAATGAAGAGAGAATAGGGAGACAGGCTTGTAAAACACATATTGCAAGTACAAAGTTAGCTCCTAAGTGGCATGTTAGCCTTTGGGGCTTCCTCAGGCCCTGAAAAAAACCAGAGCAATTAACAGATAAACGAGCTGAATTTTGTTTGCTTGTTTGGGGAATGCATTTTTCTTTTTTTGGTGGGGTTGTTTTCATTGATGTTTATTTTTTGATGCTCAAGAACAAAGATAATTCATAATTTGCAGATTTCCTAAAAAGCCAAGGCAGCCCAATAATGTAACATTGTTATTTGTACTTGTTAACATCAGCAGCAGCAATAATAAAATACTGGAAGAGACAGTAGGGAAAGGAATATGATGTTTCCTTTCTTCCCCAGCATTTGGAAAATAGCCTGTAGGGAAACACCACTGATTATTTTTCATAGAAAAAAAACCAACAGAAACCGTGCTTAGTCCCCCACCACTGAGGATTAGCTGCTCAGAGAAAAGATTTTTCATTTTCACACATGCACACGCTTCTACACACGCTTGGTTTAGACAAATTTGCACAAGCTGCTTTAACTAAACTGATGGGAAGCTTGGCTGCATCTGAAATACATGGTAATTCTCATGGACAAGAGGGTGGGTACTGCATGCATGTTGTTCAGAATTAGACAGCAATTTAGGACATCAAATTGATCTGGGATGAGCAACCATGCTTTTATTCAATGACTTTACTATGCAGCCACCAATATTGTGGCCATGGTAATAAACTCAGGTGCACGTGGGCACAGGTGAAAGCAGCAATAGGACAGGCTTTGATGATTTTCTCCTTTTAGATTTTATTAAACAAAATAATTTTAATTTGAGCATGTATAGAGCCATTTAATTGTCTAGTCTGGTTCATATGAAAGTGTAATTTACCTTTTCTTCCTCCTCCCCCTTCATTTGTTCTCTCTTTCCATGCCTCCCTTATAGTCAGATTTGACAAAATGTGAAAAATTTATTATAACATCTTTCAGAAGTTGCATAAGAAATACCTCTGAAAAAACTCCATGACTATGGAATCAGGGCTCAGGGGGAGATCATTTCACTCACCATGGCTCACTCTGTTTTAATGTTCAATTTTTCATTTGTAACTACAGTTACATTTCTGCAACAATACATTTAAAAGAAAAAAAAAAAAAAAAGAAGAAGAAAAAATAATTTCCAGCTCAGCAAGTGCCTTTTCTATTGTTTGCCAGACTTAAGCCAAGCTCAAAAAAAACCCCCAACAATGGTGGGTTTAGGATAAAGAGTCCACTCATCCTCCACTGGTAGAAAAAGTCCAGTGGGATCAAATTGTGGGAGAAAAAGGAATAATATCCTTGGAAATTCAAATATAAGCCTGATGAGTTCTTTGAGACATGACTAAACTGCATTTCTAAAGAAACTTTTACAGACTTATAGTTTTACTGTAAGTGACATATGTTCTCTATTAAATGTAACAAAATAAGCTTTAATCTCTGTGATAGTAAAATGTTGTAATATGTGAGACTGTAATCTTCTGTAAGAATCTTTTTGCTATTATACACATTTTGAAGGTATTATACACTTTTGAAGTACTCATACTTGCCTTCCCCCTCTTGACTACACAGTATGTACATTTTGCCTAATTTTAAAAGTATTCCTGTTTGCATATGGTATTCCCAAGGAAGATTAATAGATTCCTACAAAATACATAATTCAGCTCTCTCTTGCCATTCTGCAAATACTACCAATTATGCTACAGTACACAATTTCTGAATATCTTAAAACTCATATTTCACATTTTCCAGTTAAAAAAACAAAACAAAACAAAAACTAAAACAAACAAACAAAAATACCACAATCTAAACCAGTTTTGTGGCACTCCATATAATTGTCTGGAAATTTTTAAGTTTGTGCAGCCTGTTATCAAATTTAAAGTAAGTATGTGAGGAAGGATCTTCAGAACAGTTCCTATTTCTGTAAATACCATTTTATTAATTAATACTTCACAATTATATAGAAGCAAGAAAACCTAGGCTCACATTAAATTCTTATGCAGATTTTCTACAGATGACGAAATTGAGATACCAATTTTCAAGTGAAATGTTCTTCAAAGGAAAAAAATTAGTTGCGGCACTTAGTGCTTAAGAACAGGAAGCCTTCGTTCTGGGTTCCATAAAAATGGCAATGGCTGTCCAAGCCTAGAGATGCTGTTCATCCCCCTTCCATCAATGAAAATATCCCAGTTTCCTTCTGGGATGCACTGTGGAGCCTGTTTATGCACACAGTGCTCAGGAGCAGCGGGATGGTGGCCGCTGCCAGGCGAGCAGCGGTGGGACTCCTCTCCCCGAGTCCTGCAGCACAGAGGAGCCGTGTAGGACACACACAGGGGACAGAGAACCATGCCCACCTGTCATCTTGCCTTTTCCAGTACATTCATTTATCAATAAATCTAACTTGGTTCCTGGGCAACCTCCTACCTTCCGTTCTAGTTTACTGTGGAACCTGTCATGACTGCAAGTGTCTGGGACTTTGGTTTTACATCTCATCTGAACGACAGGGGCAGCAAAAGGTATATTGTCCCCTGATACACTGCAGGAGCATTGATTCTGCATGGGTTTAGAGAGAACAGTGTCACCTACTGAATCACAAATACCACTTGCTAGAGCAGTTTTTCTTCTATGTGTCACATCTAATCAGCATAGCACAATTCTCACAGCTGCTAGGAAGGCTGATAACATTTTCTTTCAAGGAACTAAAATTTAATTTTATTCAAGCAAGATACTAGCATTGCTGGAAAGAAAGGCTTTTACTGAGATTTGGAAGAGCATTAACAAAATGTTATAGGGCCATATGGCCTTCAGTAATCTGGCCAAGCTAAAGACCATTTAGGGGTAGCTCAAGATGTGGAGGGAGTTTCATCACAATGGGAAGATCTCTTTGTGAGAGTGCAGAGCTGATGAATGCAGAGATGGGTGACACAAACGCTGTGGCATATCCATGCTGCTCACCAGATCATTTCTTTATTTTTTAAATATCCAGGATTTTTTTTAGATTGAATTTGCTATTCAAAACAACTTAACGTGAATGTTCTTTTAGTATTAGCAATAAATTTGCACAGCCTCCGTGCAGCGTGGAACACTGAATCCATGTGGCTAAAAAACTGGTTATGCAAGCAAGGCATATGCTTGAGAGGATGAAGAAAAATTGGCAAGATACAGCTTGCCAAGGCATGCCACACATTAGTCTACTTTAAAACTGTTAGGAAATTTCAGCATTTGCAGTTCAGTTTTTTCTACAGATATACAAAATGGGAAGCATCTTCCTTCAAGAACCATCATGAGATGCCCTCCCCTCCCCATTTTTCTCCTATTTTGGTCACATCTTCTCTTTGAAATTAGTGGCCAGCTTTCTCAGATGGTGCTAACTCTCAGCTAAGGAATGCTATGTTGTGTATTATTTAAAATTAGGTATTAAACAGAAGCAAACATTTCTTTGTAAAGCAATTACTGCACATTTGTGCAGCATGTGGCATTGTTCTTGGAAATGACTTAAACCATTGAATAAACACGTAAGAGAAAGCTTGCACACATGCCATGTTATTTTAAAGAGCTGCTTTACCATAAATTGTCTTTGTTTTTTTCTGAACTTGTGTTCTGAATTTTTTTCTGTTGTAATCTTGGGTATTGGAAGAGTCCAGAGCAGAATGGATGGTACTAGAAATTTTAAAGAATCACTATCACCTACAGTGTATCTTCAATGTATCTCTTACAATGACTAGAAAAAATATGTTGTGTGCTTATAACACAAAAAAACCCCCTAAAATATTAGAAAAATGTTATTTCCTTATTTACAAGCAGTACAGAATGTAAACATTAGGCACTGACCCAATCTGTTAATGTTTAACATGGCCTGGTGAAGTATAAAAACTTCTCCAGAAAAAGGAGCTAAAAAAAAAACAGAAAAGGAATAAAGGGTATAGGACTTGTCTGGAAAATACACAGGCATTATAGTAAATGAAAAGATGAAACATGATATTAAATCCCTGAATATCAATATTTACGTTCCTGTCTTTCTTTATAACAATAAAATTTCCAGGAACTTTTTTGAAAAATTGTAGCTTTTCACTACATTGAAAAATGTTAAAATTACTCTCAAATAATGGACTGTAAAAATCCTGTTCAATATATCTAGACTGTATTCTTCCTCCACAAGGTTATTAACTTGCTGCAAACCTCCACCAATGCAGTTGGCATAATTACTGAGCAGTGTTATTTTTAAGCTTCTGCTTTCAAAGTGACCATATATATGTAGAATGTTGCACCTGGAACCCTGTGAGCAAAATAGGAAAAACTAAACAAGCCCACAGTATTTTTGATTAAAACACTGCATTCAACTAAATTCCTGTCTCCCCAAGTTGCTTCTGTTTGCTCTTTTTTTAAAATTTTTTTTTGAAGAGGTAAGGTAATTTCATTAACAGTAATGATGTAGATCTTATTTCTCCTCCCACAGATGCACCAGTTAACTATGAAGCAGTGGCTCTTCCCCAAACTTTCTAAAGTTTCCCTCAACTGTTAACTCCATAAACTTGTACTCCATAAAGCAAAGCAAAGCACTTCCATTAGGATCCCATTATTTCCTCTCCCAGTATTTGTTCACAGGAGACAAAACCGACCCCATTTAACATTTTGGGGGGCTGCAAAGCTATTATCCTTGCTAAACATTCAGCAAACATGTAATTTACTTGGCAATATTAGACAGAGTTCAAGCTCTTGCTTGGCATGCAGTTAGCATCCCCAGCCCATGACATTTCCATGCAAAGCAGGCTTCCTGAGAAGTAAACTAATGCTAATCAATAGATCTGACTCAGTGAAAAGCCTCAGACTGATAAAAGAAGGCATCAAACATGAAGACAGATCATTATCTCGTCTAGCAGCTGTCTGTCATTTCCAGCGAGGTGCAAAACTTTTTCTGAAAACATCACTTCAACTCAGTTCAAACTGAAACACCATTTCAAACGCAAGCTCGGTGGGTTTAGTGCCAGTGTTTTACTGAAATTGGTCAGATCTCATTTTGCAACTGCCAGAAATCATTGTTATTAGCATCGCTCAAAATACATCCACAAAGGCTGTTTAAGTCTCCACAGAGAGACATTTGGATACCCCCTTTAAAGTCAGGTACATTAAAGGTTAAAATAATAATTTTTTAAAATCTGCAAAAAAGCAAAGACTTTCTTCTTGTAAGTATAAAATACTGTAAAAAGTAGTCAAAACTGATGAAGTTTTCTGCCTTTGCTCTATATAACAGGTGTTAACAGAGACAGCAGTTAACCCTTAAGCCCACATTCATTCCTGACAGAAGTATTTACTTCAGTGAATTTTCTGCAGCACAGATTAATTCAGCTATCACTGTGAGTAATAGCCTATCAGTGGAATATTTAAGATATTTAAAATTTTTATTAAGAATTGAAAGGAGCTGTATTAACATTTGGAAGGAAAGGAAAAAAGCTTTCATTAAATTCTACCTCTTTTGCAGAAGATTTCTTTATGTGCCTAAGTCATACTGAAAGCTGGTATCAAGTGAGACTCATAGCTAGCTTTAAAAACAGTACCAGTAAGTCTAATAATCATGTTGAACACCCAGCTTTGCCACCTTTAGAAAGTCTTTTGGTAACCTTGTTTGTTGTAACTTAAGCCTCTTTGTCAGTTTACAAGCACCTTCACAGAAACAGCCAACCAAAACTGAAGTTTTGCAATATAAAAATGATGCGCAGTTCTCATGAGGGAGAATTTCATGTACATGTGCTTCAGATTGCAGTCATTTTTATGAAGCCTTCCCTCTCAAAAGAAAACATACACAAACCTCACGATGTGTCATGATTTTTAGAATATGAACACTGGAGGTCATGGATGTTGAAGTATGTACCTCTGAAATACAGGCTGTTTTTGCAAATGCTCACACAGTAAGGATATTCTACGTTCTTCCAAGGTCAGATATTTTTAACACCCCTACACACAGAGCCCTGTCTGTTAAAACATTATAGTAGGTCACAAAAATAGGATCAAGAGTTAAGATGTGAATATTGAGGTTGCTGATGTCAACTCAGATGTGGTCTTCTTTTCCTGACACCTCCCATTTGTTCATGTCCTACCTAGTCCTGCTACATTCCCCATGTGATCTCTTGGCCTTAATCTCAAGGCAGATCAAGAGGCTTCACTCTCCTCTCCTCAGACAATTTCTGTCTCTACACCTCCAAGCCTCTGCTCTCCCTGCCCATGCATCCCTGGGGACGCAGGCCCTGTGCTCCCCCTGAGCTCAGATAATGTCTCCTTGTCCTCTTTCTTTCTGTCCAGTCTTGGCTGCCTTCCCCTGAAACTAGCATCCCCTCCAGTGCTGATGTCTTGCTCACGCCTACCCTACCACAGAGTATCTCCAGCCTCCCCATGGCTTTTCAACAGACCCCAGGTTCTCCCTCCTACTTCTGTCCTTTCCCTCAGCCAGTCACCCTCTCTTCTCAGCTCCATAATGGGCTTTGCTGTCTTCCTTCTGTTGCTGAGGGCCCTCCTGTGCCACATCCCCAGCTCAGTCTTGTGTCTCACCTCTGCTTTCAGAGCTGCCTGCTGTCTCCCTTGGCAGGCACAGCCCGGGCTGCTGCTGAAAGACTCTTTGAGCCTCCTTAGCTGCACTCCAGGGCTGAGCAGGTGTCACCAGCTCTCATCTGCCAGGGGTGGTAACAGGGGCACATCTATGGCAATGCGCACACCAAGTGTGGCAGCAGACAGTTTTTAACTTTCTGCTAAAA
Organism: Camarhynchus parvulus; assembly: GCF_901933205.1. Classification (NCBI taxonomy): domain Eukaryota; kingdom Metazoa; phylum Chordata; class Aves; order Passeriformes; family Thraupidae; genus Camarhynchus; species Camarhynchus parvulus. The sequence goes on from NC_044573.1 coordinate 52,844,652, forward strand.
ATAATGGGACTGCAAGGTCTGTTTGAAGAGAAGAGGTTGTGCTATGGTGGGTTTTTTCCTGGTGTCTAAAAAATACTATTTAAACCCATTAAAAAAAAGTTAGCTGGTTTTGTGGTATTTTTAATGTTTTAAAAGACTATCTGTAAGCAAAACTTAAAGCAGGTTTTTACAGTAGGAAATGTTAAGACACCCTGAATATTAGTGCTATCATGCCTGCCCATAATAATTTCCAAATCAAATTTAGATTCTCTTATATATCTTTACTTAAACATATTTCCATAACCACCAACCAGTAACTCTTCTTTTAATTTAGGAGTGCTGTGTTAGATGAATTTGTTCCCAGACTCTGACTATGAGGCTAGCATCCCAAGAGACACTCCCACCTCTTCCTGGGGATAAACAAGCCAGCCCTGGGAACATGAAACAAACAGCAAGAAACACTATTTGACTTTTATAAATTTTAATAAAGTAAAACACAGGATTGAAAGCTTGAGATCTTTTTTTATTTACTATTACCCTGCAGTGAAAATGGAGGGGAAAGGAGGGGGTGTGTTTTTTGCATATACTTTAAATATATAAATGTACGATTTTTGTCATTCAGTATCCTTTCTATCTACTTATCCTTTTTCACTTACTTTGTTTTTTAAACAGTCTGACATTGAGTAAAAACCTAGTTTTCCCTCTTATTTTTTTTTTTTTTTTAACGTATAAGAGGAATATATACACAGTAAGGTTCAAAATCCTAGCAGATATTTTTTATTATCATTCTTTGGTTTGTGAATCAGGCAATTAGAAGTCAGATGTGCCACTACCATTGCCATTTTGATCACCACATGTAAAAAGGAACTGTTTTACTTTAAAACTTATTCTGGAGTCTGCCCTCAGCTCTGTACATCGCTTTTTACTACTTCCCTTCTACCATTTTTTGGAACATTATAAACATTAATCTCTATAGTATATGTCAGCTAAGTAAGCATTTCTTCACATTCCCAAATACTTAAGTTTACAAAGGACATTTGTAACTAAAACAGCCATTTTAGCTCATTTTATCATTGCATTACTAATACTTATTTCTATTGTATTGTTGTATTACACAAATGTGTATGTAATGTATGTATTGCTGGATGGGAGAGGACAAAAGGGAACATGGTAAGTATGTTGGAGACAGTAAAATAAGTATCTTGGAGACAGTAAAATGCAATGAATAAAAAAATTAGGCATATATTGTTGAGAACAGGTATGTATCTGTTTCTGAAATCTAGGAATTGCTCTGCTCTATTATATATATGGGAAATGAGGGGGGCTGCAGATCACAATCGCTCCTCTGACCTTCACCTTCCTGGGTTTAACAGTCAGAAAGGAAAACTGTGCAAATATAAATACCATTAGTAAGAATGCAACAAATCCCAAAGAAGATGTCAAACTACTCCAAAGCAGACTGGGCTTCCAGTGACCCATACTGGAATTTGTTTTCTCATGAAATGGGGTATCTCCAGCCATCCTTCACAGGCTCAAAAACCCAGGGAAGAATAAAAAAGAGAAAGCTGCCATTCCAACATCAATACTTGAGGTATGTTTTTCTCTCTTCATTCCCCCAGCTATCACTCCTTATTCACTCCCCATGGTGGAAGAGAGCCTCAATCTCTTTGAACTTGTCTCCACTATTTTTGAAAGAGATGAGGGGCAGCAGAAAAAAGAAGAGAGGGAAGACAAGAGAGAAAGAAAGAGACAGAGGACACATCAAGGCGAGTTACGCTTCCACATCATTTATTCTACAAGAAAGCACATGCTTTAATCTACCCTGAGCCATACACAGGCATTGTCAGGGTTGCATTTTGTCTACAAAGCTAAAGAAGTAGTGAGTGTAAGATTATGCTGCTGTGTCAGTCTAGTTTGACCAGTTTCACAAGTTTGCTAGAAAAGGAAGTGTGACATTTTCATTTAGAAGAACATGAGTGAAGCTTAAAAACATGGCTGGGCATGTTGGAGTAAATGGGACGGTGTGTCTGAGCAGGAGAGCCTTGTTTTACAATGAACTGAACGTTTTAACAACCAATGAGGGATTTGCCTGAATTTAAAATCTGAATGCAGAGAAACTACACTTAAGATAGTGAGAGACGAAGAAAGAGATTTCAAGAGGAAAAGAAAAGCTGTGTTTGCCTTTCCATTTCCCTGGTCCCCCCAGCTCACAGGCAGACTCCCACAGCAGGTATGGATACACCCTGCACTCAGGAGCAGATGCCCTGCACCAGCCCTGCCCGGTACACAGCTGTGGGTGTAAACCAGAGCGTGTCCGTATCATGCCAATTTTTAATCCCACTGCAGCATCCCAAAGACAGGAGTTCCAAAAGGACTTTCAGGGGAGAGAGTGTAGTGAGGGGAAGAGGAATGCACACCATGTTCATGTGTGCTGCTGTTGTAAAGAGCATCAGTTAACAGTATGTAAGGTCTGTTTTCAAACCTCATGTTACATTCACAAAAGGGCAAATGCAGAGAGGTGCAGGAACAAGCCCCATTCACACTCACAAACCTGGTAAGGGGTCCAGGAACAAACCTGTTGTCATTGAAGATGCAAAGAGGGGCCTTGGCACTGGAAGCAGGTTAAAACCATACCTGCTGACAGCTGGGTTTAAGAGGAATTAAAAAGCCACTTTGCAGAGAAACTCTGAATGTGCTACAGGAGCACCCTGTCCAGCCTGCCTGGGAAACATCAGCAATAAGGGCCTGGATTTCTTTCAACTTCCAGAAAAGGTGACTGTAAAAGCACCACCACCTTCACAGTAAGGTGAAATAAGAAAAAAATTCTTGTGGATTGAAGGTCAGGCCAAAGAGCGTAGAGGTGAGTTTATCCATCAGCACGTGATATAAAAATATAACTTTTAAAATAAGCTAGAAATGCCTGTCTCTTGCACATCATCTTGTCATCTGCTCCTTCAGTCCTGTGCGCTCATAGCCAAAATGTGATCCCTTGTTCAAAATCTGTCACAAAAAACAGAGGAAGGGTTTCCAATGTTGGGGCTGTCCAGCCCAGGAGAACAGACTTCCTTGCTGGGATGTGTCCATACACTGAGATATTACTGCATATTAAAAGAAGCAACTACTGCTCACAAATCAAGGAATAGTCTAAACGCAGGATTTTTAGGTTTTACATCTGTTTATGGAGCTGCATGGTTAAGAAGGGCTGCATAGAACCATATTGATTGAAAATTCAATCAGGATAAGACAACACATGGTCTAAAACCTACGCTGCTGCACAACCTTTGAGCTACTGAATCCGTGTTCTCTAAAATGTTCTTTAAAGCCTAGATGAAGCTAACCTGTTGCTTCTTGGCATTTATTGTTACACCTCCAGCTCTTAAGGCATAAAATGCCCCTACAGAAAGGCTCTAAGATTCTTTGATCAAACAGCTGTTCAGACTAAGTGAAGAAGATAGTGAATTCCCTTGTGGAGGGAATAGCTTTGTTAAGGTGCTCACTTGTAGTAGAAAAGGAGACAATTTGGAATTGGAAACAATTTTACCATTCCCAAGACAAAGAAAGCATCTGTGAGATGTTCTCACAGCTGTATGAAACCAGAAAACTCAAGATCAAAAGGCATCGCCAGTCTTTTACCTCAAAAACCAAGAATCGGAGCAGCCAGGGTCACTAACCTGGACTTCAACTTGCAAATTTTGGTGCTTAGTTTTTTCTAAATGCAGAACACATTTTAATCTGCTACTTCTCTTCATGAAATATCTGGTTTAGGTAGTGTATGAAAATTATCTGTGGGGCAACAAGCAAGCAAGAGATTTTTTACTTACATGAAGTAACTCTAATGAAATTCTCAAACAGGGGTAAAATAAAGGTTTGGGGAGACAACATGTAGAGAATGACTTCTGATAACAGTGTGTTGGACCTTGAGCCTGACATTGCATGTGCTCTTTGAAAAACTTGGTCTCCAGTGATAAAAATCAGTGTGCACCTGCTGTACAGAATCACTGCAGGGGAAGAGAGAAGATTATATATAAAAATGTATTTATTCATGTTTAATCCACATCACTTCCCAAGGTACAAAAAATTTTAACAGTTTGGGAATCAGATGCTATAGATAATATAATAACCAAGGACAGCAGAAACAATGTCAGAAGTTGACCGGTTCTGAAATACTGAAAGTTACATTATGAATGGTGTCCAAAACTATTTCTGTACAGATAGCTACACCTAATCTGCAGAAAAATTAGGACTGCTATATTTTACATCCATTATTAGTTACGAGTGAAGCACATCTATAAAAAAAGTGTCAGTAAAATAAACTGTGTAAATGAAAAGGATCAGAAGATAAGCAAGATGGAAAAGACAGTTAAATAAAAGAAAGGTCTATCTGGCGTAAGCAGAAATGGGTAAAATCCCCCAATAATTGTTGTGCTTAAGCTGGAAGTCAGAAAAAGTTCCTAAGTAAAGACATGATGTTCCAGTCAGGGAACTGAATGCAAGAAGGGTCCTGTTTGGAGAAAGAGCACTCAGTGTGCTGTGCACAGAACCAAGTAACAGATCTTGTGGTGATCTGGGATTACAGCATAAAGGTTCCTCATTGGTCTCAGCTGCAGAGCTATTCCATCATCAAGAAGTGTGCCTCTGTGTGTTGCTGACCTTCTCATGTTTATTTCAGAGTGCATATACAAGCAATAGCAAATGAACTGAGTTTCCTTGGTTTCTTTCTCTTTATTTTTCCCTTTTTGTTAGGGGTGGGATGGGTGGTAGAAGGGTAAGAAGAAAAAAAGGCATAAGGAAAGACAAGCTTGAAGACATTTTAAGCAAATGTAGAAACATAAACCTTGAATTGCAAGTATTAGTTCCAGTATAGAATATGGTTCTCTATATGTCTACAAATGTTTTTATTTCAAGGAATATTGAAGTGATACATACAACTGTCTGTCCTTCCTCAAAGGCATGCTGCAGTCACAAATGGATTCTCTTAAAAAGTTGCGAATGGTGAAAAGATCTGGGTTTCAGCCTTAGGCTAAAAACTGAATCTATTTCTACTGTATCAGTTTCCTTTTAAATATCAATAAACACCACAAGTCCTGGGTGACTTTATTGCAAGACTTGACATTTCTGCTTCTGTTCATCCATTTACACTATTATATTTCAGGCTAAACACATTTTGTTAATTATGCAGCAGGATAGGTACGTCTTCCATTCACAAGCTTTTAATTAAAAAACAAACACAGCAATAGGTAGGTTTTTCTAGTCATTTAAGCCTTTAAGCTCGGTCAAAGCCTGCCTGCCAAATGTTTTATTTCCCTGCACCTACTTCTTCATCGCAAAAGAAAGCTGACGATAGAGACTTCTTTTTCATACACTGCTGAGAAAGAAGCAACTGTAAGGCCACAAAAAAAGACTGCTGTCGTGGCTCAGGAGCACACTAAACATGAATGCTCATCTGTAGCACATCCCAGAGTTTGACCATAAAAATGGCCCATACAAACAGGGGAACATCAAAATGCCGCTATAAAGTATGTGACAAACACTGCCTTGATGCAAACTGCAAACATGCAGTCATTTTCTTACTGAAATCAGTTTTTGTCATGCCATATTTGTTGGGAAACCTGGAGCAAGCAGTGCTCAGATGTGACCACTGCCAGACCACATGGCCAGCTTATGGCAGGTCACAGAAAATTCCATAGAAGCTCCAGGATGCATATGTTGGTGTTAGCATAATGTGGACAGGCTTCACAGAAACATCTGCAAGGCCAGGGATGGTGACAAAGAATTATCCAACATTAAAAAGCTATTGTACCTAGGTCCTCAACAACAAGCACACAATTTATTCCTCTACCAGATGGGAAACAAACTGTCTGACAATTTCATCTTTTATCTCTCCTTCATCAGCAAGAGCAGTGAATATATTTCACTTGTGCCTTCCCATGTTCACATCTTCATTTTCACTCTCCACTTTTTCCAAACAAACTTCTGCTGCTAGATCTCAACAAACTCTTTTCCCCAGAAAGCCCTTCCCATTTGAGGACGGGAACAGCTCAAACTATTCCCATCCTTCCCCATCTACCCCATCAGCCTTCTTCCTCAACCCTTCTGCTCCAGTGGTTTCCCATGGTCCATCCCCTCTCAGTGATAAGCTCACCTGCAGTAACTTCTTCTGTGTGCTCCTGGGAGAGCTGCTTCTTGTCTTCTGTCATCTCTCCAAGAGAGATCTGTGAGTCTTGGACACAACGTTTCACACCCAAGACTGATTCCCTGGGGAAAGGAATACCACTGAGCCAGGAAGACAACTGAGGTAAGGAGGTGGCAACCAGTATTTTTAGAGAAACACGTCACTGTCAAGCTGTATTTGTACAAATCCTCCATCACAACAGACTCTCCTCAAAACACAGCATTTCACAGGGCACTTGAAATTTAATCCTTGGCGTTGATAGCCAAGTGAAAATCACTGTCAGAGCTGCTGCTCCTATTCCAGTCTCAATGTAAGGACAGAAGATAATGACAAATAAGGCACATGGACAAGTCCCCAAGAGGAAAAACCTCTTGCACACAAATGGGAAGATGTACTGGGAGGCATCAAGTCACTAAAAGGGAACAAAATAATGCATTATTTTAGGAAGCTGTTTTCAGTGGGTTTTAAACTTCTTTATTAGTTAAATAGAGTATTTCAACATCTGCAGTGTATACTGATATAAATTCTATTTCAGTGGTAGGAAATTTCAGGACATTTTGAATTATTTGATTAATCCAGAAAAAAATTCTGATGTGAACAGATTTCACCATGCCTTCCTCTCGCATCCATTTACATACCTCTAAAATATTACTGTTTTAAACTCCTAAGTCCTGATATTGAAATGTTTAACAAAAACCCCCACTTCAACTGAATAAACATAAGAACTTATATCTCAGTATGAACTATGGCACTGCTTCCACAGTGCTATAATAATTAGAGTTAACATAATGAAAACCTAGTAAAAAGACTATAAATTCACCATATGAGCACATATGGATGTGAAAAAGGAAATCAAACAAGTTCTCTGAACTAAAATTAGAGTCAAAACAGAACAGTGTCCCACAGAAATAGCACAAGCCTAAGAAGTCTATATAAATTTACTATGCCAAATCCAATTTTATCCAACGTTCCATTTCATCTATCCATATTTCCACAGTGTATTTAAGGTATTGAGAGCTTAACTCTTCATGTAAGTCTGCACTGCAGTTTAGCTACTTGAGATAGATTTTCATGTTTGAAGCAAACCAGAGCTGGGCTCATTGCAGAGCTACAAAACCATGGAGTCCAATCCACCAAGCCGTGAATATGATTCTCTTACCCAAGCTTCTGCTCCCAATATTTTGCACTGCGTGCTCTATTTATGCTTACTCTACAACTGAGTCTTCCTTTCTAAGGGTTTCAGCACAATGATTCATGTAAAATATATCTCTGATGAGGGGTCTCATCAAAAAAAAAGGAGAGCAAAATCCATTTATCCATATATTTATTATTGTATTTGTATTCATTTAAATATCCTTTTAAAGCAAGTAATCTGTGAAGATGAGCCACCCCTCAGGTCAAATGAAGACATGTGTGAAAACCGGGTTTTTTTTGTAGCCTCTTCAACTTTGGTTGTGACAGAACTTGTGACAGAGCTCTGAGCAGTTTTTGTTTTGTTCTCTTTATGCTGCAACCTCCACATCAGTTCAACTTGCTGTGTACTGCATCTTCTAACATGTCATATGCACGGAAGGAAGGCCATTGATTGGGGAATAAAATGAAGCAGTATCATGTGTCCGTTTTGCTTCTGGACTGCCTCAGAGGCATTTGCTCCAACTGATGCCAATCATTGGACCAGGATTCAGTTAAATTTTCAGGCACCTCTTTTGTGGGACAGAACCAATTTCTTCTGAGCTGTTTAATTACTGTGTGACTTCTGAGATTTAGCTTTTTTTCTTCTTTTTTAGTGAAGTCACCAAATAAACAGAAATGCTACACAACCACTGATGCTGTTGCAAGAGATGTAGTAGCTGAGGATGTGCTGGTTCTACTGGGGAGCGATGACAGGGGACAAGCCCGTTAATCATCTTTCCTTTTTGTTGTCCAGATGGCCATCCTTTATATCATAAAATATTCAGGTCCTCTTTAATATAAGAACAAGCTGCTATTCCTAAGAGATGACTGAAGATTCCATCCCTCACCTACAAGGCCTTACTTGCTGAACAATTTTACAGCATGTCAGCTCTTAGGCTGCGTGCGTACGCTTCCCCGTCATCTTTCTATTCCTGTTCTCTCTCTTCTTATCTTCTGCTGCATCTCCCATTTTCAGCAATCCTCCTCTCAGACCTTCCAGGCTCAACGACAGATTTTGTGCACAAAAGGCTGTAAATTTTTAGGGCAGGAATTATCTCACTACTTTTGTGAGTTAACAAGCTATGTACCCTCGATAGGGGAGGAAAGTGCAACCTACTACATGGTTTTAAATAACCACTATACTCATAAATTATTTGTAACAGCAATAATACGCCTACACCAAAAAGCAGTAGGAAAGATCACATACAGTCGTGGTCTCTCACAGTTGTCGGTGCCATCTGGAGCTCCAAGCGGCTAACTCTGCTTGGCAGTCTGTGCGCAACGAGTTGCACGACACACAGAAAAATATTCCAGGACTTCACAGTTCCTCCCCATGTAACACATTAATAATGATCTTCCACCCATAGCTAGCACTTCAGCTGCGAACACGCTGCTGTTGACGAAGGCACAACAGGTCAGTTGGGAGGAGAGTGAGCGCCTTTGTCCCCGGCACAATACCCTCCAGCCGCTACACATGCCCCTCGCTCAAGTTGCGTGTGCTCTGTTATTATACTCACTGCCAGCTCCAGTGGGACTGCTCAGAGGCTACGGCAACTCTCCAAGGTCCACAGGACTCTGGGAGGGGACAGGCCACCTTCTGATCCACAGCCAGGATGAATGGATTAGCGGCGAGCCGAGCCAGCTGCCGCGAGCTTTATCAGCACGCAGCCCCGACAGATGGGAGCCCACTGGAGGAGCCTCCTGCTGCAGCCCGCGTGGCCCTCGCGCCGGCCTTCTGCTCACCCCGCACTCGCTGACACGGAAGCGGACACAGAATATGCACTAGGGGCAAATCCACTTTCAAAAATACACGCGCCCTGTTTGGGATGCTGCTCGGGTTAAGCAACAACAAGTGAGCTGCTCTGGCAGCATGGGCTGGTTCACTGCAGTGAAGCTACCTGTAGTAAAATGCTTCATTTTGGTCTGGATTTGCAGTTAGTAGGATTTCTGACAGATGATTCAGTTTCCATCAGAACTGAATTACCTGCTGACATTAAAACTGCGTGCATCAGGACTGTAGTAAGAGATACCACAAAAGATAGACGAGACTGTAACTATAGAGAATTCAAACTAATTGGCTTTCTTTTGGGCTATGTACCCACATAGAAGTCATAGATATTAAAAAAAGGCATAACCCAACTCAATCCAGCAGAAACTGGATTCAGACAAGGCAGGTAATGTCCATTTGACTTTTAAGTCAAATGCTTGTGCCTGCTCCAGAAATATTCAAATATTATCTGACGTAAAGGGTTGCAACAAGATCAAAAACATTGACAGTTTTTATTGTAGCAATCAGAAAGCTTTTAAAATCACAAAACCAGAAAACTTGAAAAAGGGAAAACGCCTACCTAATTACTGCCAGAAAAAAGACACTTTTATTGATGACCACGCCACACTGAAGTATGAAGTGCTACACGTATGAACAGCAGTGTTAAAAAAAAAAGGAAACCCTATTGCTTCTATCTAAGAAAAAGTCTCTCTTAACAATCGTTACACAGCAGATAAAAGCTCAGTTGAGTCAATGGCAGCCTTTGCATTCATTGCAAGGGAATTTGTACAAACATTACATATCAATACACAGTTTCTCTCATATTACATTGCACAAGTCTATGGACTTGGGTACTAGGAGTGAATTCCTTGGTCCTAGACAATTCACTTGATTTTCTGTGAGCACAAATGTGAACAATATTTAGAAAGAAATGCTACAGTTTGCCAGTCTTGTGTGTAGAAGTCTCAATTTTCCCTATCTCTTGCTTTTTGAAAGGGGTGTCACATAAACCTCTAAGTCTGAAGCTGTTTCACTGTAAGAGAAAATTTTGCAACTCAAAAAAGCAGTCTATCTCTGAGCAAACAAAGTATCTAGAATTTTATTTGCACAAGTTACACTTGTGCACTGTGGAGAGTATAAACCTCAATTTATGTTCTTTCAGGTAATTTCCTATTAGAACTCAAAATCAACTTTGTAACAACCAAGAAACATTTATATCAGCATTCTTGATTTATGCTAGTAATCTTAAAAATATAGTCCCAAACCAGTTAATGCAGCTTCAAACTAATTTCACAACTTCCTTAATTTGAAAACATATTTAGTGCACAGAAGTGAAAAATAATGTTATGAAAAAAGAAAGCTAGCAACAAGTACTGCAGTGAAAGTTGTTAGAACTTTCATTGAGTCAAGGTGACCACAAAAATTTATAAATCATACATCCAGGTCAAAACTGGCTATTTTATTTACATTTAAACACAGTGATTTTGGTACTCTAATATAAGTACATCTTGAGGACGACTTTTTTATGATGCATTTTCCAAAAATTAAATTAAATAACTCTATTCAATATATGAAAAACAAGACTACAAATCTATTTAGTTAGTGTCCAATACCATAAGTGAAAGCTGCCAGTACCTACTTCTAAAGATAAATTGACATTGCTTCAGCAAATTACATCGAAATGTAGACAAAAATCTTACCAAGTATCTCCTGAAAATAAAACCTATTTGTCATTAACGATTTCCAGTAGGCATAAAGTCAAGATAAAGAAGTAAAGAGCTGACTGTCTCCAAGTCTTAAACCAGAAAGAGGAAAAATTTTTGTATTATGCTCAAAATCAAAAGCAACACTAAACAAATAAAAAAACAGGCATCTAAAGCATAAGTAAACAGTATTTGAAAAGAGTGTATTTATAGGAAGAAACAGTCTTTCAAAAACTGTTTTCAACAAAAAAATGTGTTAATCACAAAAACAACCAACCAACAAAAGCTGAATGATGGAATTCTCCCTCAACTTTGCACTGTTTTATTGCTGAAACATGGTCACTTCTGTATCAGGCAACACAAACATACAGGTGCTGTCAAGATACTCTAAGATACTCTTGTTCTTTGTTATCAGTAAGGGAATTTGTTTTAAAAATTTAATTACTTAAGTCCCCCACCCCAAACTGATAAAGACCAGTTAGAGAAGGTAAACAGTGATTAGAAAGTCCCACACTTGTAGGACTTCCATCAGTTAAGCCCTAACCCCATGTTTCATAAACATGTTTAGAAATTCTGTGTGTCATTTACAAATGCAGTCTCTGTCATGCAGCTGAAGACCCATGACTAAGTGATTTCTGAAGAAATGTGTCATCTGTAGATTTCAGTCATCTGCTTTTTAAATTCTATAGCATAAAGGAGTATTGAAGGAACTTATGAATACTGCCAAACAAGTAACTTAAAATGGAAGGGTAGGGTTGGTGGGTTTCTTCAGTAATTTGGGAGGGGACAGGGACATAAAACACAGGAGGCATCTGTACCGCCACATTCCATGCCATGTAATGTTTGTAGCACGCTGACCTATTTAATTCTGATGGCAGCACTAACAAATATGGCCAACAAATTCAACAGAGAAGGAGCACACACCTTCAATAAGGAAACGAGAACAGAGGAACAACAAAAAAATCCAGTAGCTCTCACCTACTGAAACATCGAACATCTAGGGCTGACCAACACAGTTGCACCGCCTGAAATGCTCAAAGTCCAGATGCACTCTAATTCCCACTTGTTGCAGAAGCCTAATAAGTGTTGACAGACAACACTTCACTGTGAAGGCAGCAGATAGCCTACTTCAAAGACAAATGTATAGAAATAAAAACAAAAACACAGGGGAGATGAGTTTGGGCAAATACTGGAGCAGCTATCCAAATAGAGCAGAGCAGGTGCAGGTAAGGCAACCAGCTTAAAGACCAAGCTCAATCAATCCATGAAAAGACCTATAAGATCTAGCTGCCTACAGTGGTCCTTGCTTTCCATCACTCTTCTGCTACAACAGCTACTTCAACATGTCCAAACATGATGTCCTCATGCTTGAGTGTCTAAATGGATGAAAACAGGCTTTTTGTGTCATTTTAATAGACAAAGCTTGTGGAAGATCACAGGGAGCAATGGAAAAGAGATGACAGAGAATAAAATTTCTTCAGGCAGCTCTAAAGCTGCTCTGTTGTGTGGCAACTTCATCAGATGTTCCATCACAACCAAGACTGTACAACAAATGAGCAGTGGCAGCACGCATGTTCCCTCTCTCACTTTAAGTTCACTGTGCCTTGTAACCACAGATGTATACATTAATCCATACATATGATCACAAAAAAATCCCTCAACCCCAACCACCTCAAAAGCTTGGGTTGAGAAGAGCTGGTAAAAGACTGAATGAAAATGCAAATACATAAGGAGAAATTCAGCCAGAGTTGAGATTACTGATGGATAAAAGACAATGAATGGACAGAGAGAAAAGAAATGAGGCTGTGTCTAATTGTTCTACTTGGCAAATTTTGGAATATTTCTTCCCATCATCATCATATCCAGGTGTCCTGAGGCAGCAGAATGTTGCTGCTGATGTGAAGAAGCTTTAAGTGCAGCCATTTTCCTTGCAGCGAACAATTTCCCAGCTGATTAAAATACTGTGACAATCTCAAAGCTTGCTAAAACCAGGAGAAGTAAACATATGGATTGCTTTACTGAAAAACTAGAATACTGACTGGGGGGGACACGCTCCTTTTGTCAACGGTATTTTAATGCATCTAAACTACAGCTGCCACTATCATTAACAGCTGATGGGCATTAATGTAATCCAGGTGGTACATGGCATTCAGGGCAGAAAGCACATCCCTCTGCCAGTTCCATAAACAGTGAGAAACTACCTAACTGAATTGAAGTGCCCAGCCCTGGAAAGCAAAGCACAGCCACATGAGCAAGTTGCTGTGCACCAGGAGTCATTTACCCTCCTCTGCTGAGGGCTGCAGCACCAGTGCAGGGTACAAATGGCAATGTCTGTCAATGGGCAGTAAGGACACATTTGGAAACCCACCACAAGCTCATCCCTTCAGGGACAGTGGGGCACGTGCCTGCAGGTGGGAGCGGACAGGACACGGAGATGCAGAGATGCAGAGGCCACTGCTCCAGGAGAGCCCCTCAGGTGCCACTCTCTGCTGCCGTATGAGCAAAGGATTTGTGGTCCAAAAGCCTGTCTTAAGGTTTGTTTATTCCAAAAAAGTTACCAATGCAGAGAAGGATGGGGAGAAAAGAGAAATCATTTAAAGGAATAAAATAAAAATTTTAAAAATAGGTGTGGGGTAAACCAAAAGCAATGCCAGCAATTACTTAATAAAAATGAAATATTCAAAGTATGATGAGAAGAAAAACTTAGAAAAAAGCAAGGTGCACAAAAAATGTATGGTTTTGGTTTGCAGTGCAGATGTTTAGGATTTACAATCAATATGGTTTGCTTTTTCATGCTATAAAATGCATATATAATTATGCCCAAGATGTGTGTAAATGTTTAAATATTAAAACAAAACAGATATTCTGGATGTTTGATGTTTGTTTTTAAAAAGAAAAAAATCTATTTTACAAGGACACAAGCACTAAAGTGAAATTAACATAAAACAAACAAACCAGTGTAATAAAATAAAAAGCTCAAAACCAAGTTAACCAAGGTCGTTAATGTCAGTTCAATGGCAAAGATCCATGTTAGCCAATGTTTAAATATCAATTAAATGAGAAAAGACTGCCTTGCAATTGCATGTCACAGATTTATTTCTGTTTCTTCTAGAGTATATATTGTCTCTAGTGAACACGCACGTTTCTTTACATTTCTAAAGTTTAAATTCCCTTATCTAAATTGTCACAACTATTCAGAAATTTCAGATTTCTTCCTTTTTGCCATTTTTCTAAGTATTCTGGAGAATAATAGTGTTGATCTGCTAAATCCTACCTACCTCTTCCAATGGTAAATCTGTAACTAGTGGAACCATATCCTGAACTTCTCTATTTGAACAGAAGACAAAACATTTGTCCAACTCTTTGCTCTAAAAATCCCCACAGTTTAAAATGCTAAAACACAGAAGGCACAATGTGCATTAGCACAAATTTTTGTGTTTTATTGACCATAAAAAAATGTCCTTGTATGGATGGAAATGAAAGTCTGGAAAAAAAATTTGGTAAGGAGGTTTTTGTCATGCCCTCCTTCCTAGTAATACTGCTTGAATGGAATTTACAGAGAGCCACAGTCTAAAAATACATAGGCTGAGAACAGCAAAGCAGCTACATGGATTATACTCAGCTCTCACAACCCTTTGTAGTACCACAGGAAAGCCAACCGCTGGAGCACCCATCAACAGTACAGTTCTTTCTCATATATTGGAAGAAAAATTGATGAGAACAGGTAAAATGTATCCACTACAGAAAAGCAAAGTGAAGTGTTGGCCACTGTACAGTGCTCACATGAAATATTCAGAGAGGGAAATGTCAGCACTAAAAAGTGCTCCTAGAGTATACTCTCATTTATTTATTTTTAATACAAATCCTTCTGTTTTCAAGCTACAGAACATAAAGCATATACAGCTGATAGGTATTTTATACTGACAATAGTAGGGGAGACCCAGCAACCTGTGTGCTACTGACACAGAAGTATCTATTTAAATAAATTCTGATTTTTTCCTAACCCTGAAAAGATGATGAAAAAGGAGGGTTTGGGGTGCTTGGGGTTTTTTGTCTTGTTTGTGTTGTCCCCCTCTTACTTCAGTGTCCTAGGTAAGTTTGCCTTATGGGCCCCCACACACATAGGACAAGAACTGTGTCACAGTTCTTTACAAGGATTAAGGCACAGCATGGGAGGACTGCCTTTTAATTGAAACAAAACAGTGCCTACTTTAACTTTTTTTCTGAAAGGTCAATAGAGAGAAAAGGACTTTACTAGCAATCCTGGCCTTTTCACCTTTCTATTTTCATAAACAAGTTCAACAGCCAAATTATTTTAAACTGCCAGTGGAAATACAGATCTTGCTTACAACTGTGTAAGCATTCCCCTTTCCCTTTCCTGTTGATCATTGGGGTGTGAAGTTTTGGAAGTTCACTTTTCCATTTAAACATGCTATCATCTAAACAGGTAGGTTTTAAAAGAGGCAAGTACCTAGTTTGATGTTATTTTATGTTATATTGTTCTTTTCCTGGAATAGGAGGGTTCAAATTTGTTCAATACGGAGATGCAGCCCAGTTCAGGAAAGATGCTCTTGGGGCCTTTCTTGGTTTAGTTGCATAGGTGCACTACTAACTACCCTGCTGAGCAGGAAAGGATGTTCACATAGTCCCTGCTTCAAGGTGAGGAAGATCCTTTGATCAGCACCAAGCTTGCAAATGTCAAGGCAGAGGTTCCTGATATAAGGAATATATCCTATAAGACAAATCAGCTCAAATTGGCTCTTCATGTGCCCAAACTGAAATCTGTGGTCTGTATGCACCAGAAATGTATCTTTCAAGGCATGATTCCTGTCAGTCTAATGACAAGAAGAGCATCCTGCATAAAAGCACATTCCTCTCTCAAGAACTGTATCATGACCATTGCAAAGTAGTCACTTATTCAAGTCAATCAGTCACTCTTTTCCCTTCCTCCATGGAAACACTGAGACAAAGGTACCAAGCCTTCACTGGAACCACCTGCTTGGAAAACTCACAAGGAGGAGAGTAGAAAAACATGTGACAATCAGAAGCTTTTTTCCAGATGGATCTTCCCTGAAAACATACCATAGTGTAGTTTTGTTGCTCACGCAAGACACTTCAGGAGCGAGTTTAGTAATTTCAAGCTTTCCTGGAAAACACCAGTTTTTCTGGATTTTTGAAACAATATTACCAGCCTTAGAAGATGTCAAAGGGATTAAGTATCTGCAGCACAGAAGTACTAATAGCTTTCTTCCAGCTCCCACTAGGAATGTGTGAAAAGACATGCAGTAGAACTCAAGAGTCCAAATAGTCCCCAGCCCTTTCCAGAAAGAAACTGCAACATCTCTTAAAAAAAAGACAATGAATTTTGTGCAATGCTAACCATATGTAGACATTCTGAAATGTGGGAGTATGTAAATCAAGCACACAAAAAAATCTTTGTTAGGTGTGTCCTCACTGGAAATAGGAACATGCAAATGAAAAGCACTGACAATTACCAGCCTGCTCATAAGGTGAGAAAAAGGAAGGAGTTACGAGTCACCCAAGTGTTCATAATAACCAGAGTGTACAAGCATCAAGTACTCTATGAATACAACAAATCATCAGTATTGGATATTAAGTAAGCTAATGAAACTTTCAAATGCCTGGAAATTAAAACATACAGGTTTTCAGTGCAGATATTAGATCCGAATGCACAACTTCCTCCATCTCATTCTGCAATTCATGTAGAAAACCTTGCTCTTTTCCCTCCACCATCTGTCTAGAATTTAAATAAAACACTTAATCTAGAGATGTTCTTAAGTCCCAATGAGGCAGAGTTTCAGCAGATAATGAAATCAAATTAAGGGAAAAAGTATATAAAAACCCAGTAACATTTTTTAGTCATTTCTTGTTATGCCTTTTATACAAATAATTTCCTTTCCATGGATTTGGTCAGTAATATCTTTGAATGATTCCAAGTGCAGTGCTTTTTTGAAAGCAACCTGAAAAATTAGGTTAACCTAGAAAGTGAATTCCATCTGTCCTGGTTGTCATCAGTAAAAGATACCTATTCAGTTCCTTTCAAGCATATAATCTAGTACTCAGTCTAAAACAGGATTTTAAAGACTTCTCTTATCAGCTTTTAGCTTTACTTCAATAAGAAGAAAATACACAATTCAAGCTGGTGCTATGCTGAAATCAGAGAATTGATTCCACCATCCCCTGCCCCCCAAAAGAAGAATGGGTACAGATAATACAGGAGTTCAATGCAACAAGAGATGTGGAAAAAACCTACATACTTTGCAGTCACAGTAATATTTACCACAAACACTTGAAAGAACCACACAGTGTGCAACTTGGGGATGGGAAAAAGGTATTGCAGCCTAAGTTTGATACTTCAGTGTATGGAAGATTCTGCTTATTAAAATAAATAAGACATCTCTGAATAAATTATTTTTTAAAATCTATTTTGCATATGATGGTGTTATTTCAGAAATATGCTCATTTCATTGCAAACACAGCATATTAAACTTGGGAAAAAGAAGGCTGGTCCAAAGCCACAATATTTTTTCAATTAGCTGCATTTCTTTACAAAGTTTCCAGGATGGTGCAGTTATTTACTCAAGACTATGAGAATGACAATTATTTAAGCTTGCACTGAAACAGGTATTATTCCTTACAATGCCTACAAATTTATTGGGTTTGTATGAATCTTTAGAAATAGAAGTATTCTCAAACTCAGTTAATTGTAGGATTTGACAAGTACCCCACAAGGAGTGCAAAAAATGGTTTTCTAGTTCAAAAACCAAGGCAATACAAATAGCATGCTACATTCTGCCCCTCAACAGGTGATGCAAATTCTTTAACATTTCAACACTACTCGTACATCTGGACAAATGCTGCAAAATTTAAGAGAGTGTAGAGTGTACTCTACAGCTTTTACACATTCCAAGATTTTGGGAGGAGTCAACATTGCTATACATGCAACTGAATCCAAAGGTTTCACTTGCCAGTACACCTGGTTATAAAAGTCAATGCCCTGAAATTAATGCCCTGGAAACTAAAATGTACACAAGCAAAACGAAGCAGCATATCAATTCTTCAATAAATTGCTTCTCCAAGCAAAGATCCCTCGAAAGACCTGGCCATGCCTGTGACAGGAAGAAACATGTCACAATCTATCTCACAGGTAAAGGTCTACTGCCAGGATCAGGCAGAGGTGCACCTCAGCAGGGATGCTAGAGAGGCAGCAGCTCTCAGACTCCAGCCCACAGGAGGAGGCCTCCTGCACTGTGCCCAGCAGACAACCAGCCAGGAACAGAAAAGCCACTGAGATTGGCTGGGGGAGGGCATACTGCAATCCTGAACCTCTCAGATCTGAGCAGCCCTCCTGAAAGAACTTCATTGCCTTCTTCACTTGAAATCTCAGCCCCAACTCCGACCACAGTCCTTCAGTGACTACACTGATTCTGCCACTCACTGAAGCATAATTTTCTGTAGACAATGACCAGTAATCACCTTGCCAGCTCACCCAAACTTACAATTGTACAGTAAGAAGGTAAAACAGAATAGCAGAAGTTATTTAAAAAAAAACAGAAACCAAACAGGTAGGATGAGTGACAGTGTTTGAGCAGTGCAAGGCTGCAGGACAGCTACCACTAATGCACTACAGCCAGTGAATTTATCAAACACCATGGCTGAGTTTACTCAAATTTCATCGTAATTACAGTATATGTCATAGACTTGTCAAATTAACAAAATGGCTGGGGTTGTCCCCAAAATGTTTTCTCTGTTTTCTAACACATCATTTAGGGCTTGATATTTACTTCTTGCTTCTTTCAGAGCACAGAATGTATAAGTCACTTTCTGCTGTTCTACTCATTTAACGTTGACTGAAACACAACGAGGATTCTCTACTGCTGTAGGTTCCCAAGAAAAGCTCCAGTATGAGAAAATTAGTCAAATTCCCAGCTATTATAAACCAACTTTTACTCGTATGAACTAAGCAACTACTGACATATGAGTTAATATGAGCATACCAAACTTTATTTAGGGAGGAGAAATGGGCTATTATAATTGTATTTGATTCCCATTCACTTACCAGATCCACTCTGGAAAATGAAATAAACCATGCCAAAAGACATTAATTCCCTGCAATGTATCAGAAGTACTTTATAGAAGCAGCGTAAAGAGAAATAGCTATTGTTCTTATTTTATTTCCAATCCCCTCATGCTCCTTACTGTTATGAGGATCAAATTCAAATACACCAAGCAGCTATTTTGAATGTTTGCAGCCCTAGTGAAACAGAATATGAGCACACTGCAGCTACATTCTAACTTGCCTGCCTGCCATCCACCCGTCATTTGGATGGGTAATTTCTCCCCTCGGGACCATATGCGGCGCTTAAAGCTGAGTCAGTTTGCCGTATGGCATTATTCTATAAAAGCGAGACGGCTTTGCTGGAATCTGACCTAGGAGGGTAAAGGCTTCTACATACTTGGCTCAGTAGTTGCTAGACATGTTAAAGAAACAAAAAGATTTCAAATGTTAGTGTAATCCACTTGTTTTACACGGCATTTTCCCTATCCACAAGTACAGGCTTTACACCATTATGAAGCGGAGTTGAGAACATTACTCTTATTACCTACATCAAATTGCACACAAGAAATTTAAAAATACAGAATGCACAAAATAATTACATTGCATTGAATTATTGATTTACAGACGAATTATATATCCACTGAATATTCTATCTACTGAATTATACAGATCTGCTTTATACTTTTGTTTCGTAATTTGTACTTTCTGTCTCTGTTCTACTGTGCTTCTTTTCAAACATTTTACATTAATAATTTGGAGAATACTGGACATCAAAAGCTGCTAATAAATGGCGAGTGGATGCAGGACTGGCATATTAGAAATGTTTACTAACATTCTACATACATGCACACACACTTACTATTGTTTTACTGCAGCTACCTATTCCAGCTTTTTTCTGAGTAGTGGGAAAGTAATTAGTTCAGAAGGCTGTAGACAGAAGCACTCTTTCTTTAACTGTGTCTTTTTTGAGCACGATATAATAAAAGCAACCCAAGAAAAAAAAAACCCACCACATAAGCAGGAGAGTTCCTTTTAATGTTTACTCTTGATTTGTTTTCTGTTGCAAATGTTACTAACGCTGTTCAAGATCAACAGCAACAAAAAAAATATTAGAAAAAAAACTTTCTTTATAGATGCTGGTAATTCTGCTGATGTGCATTTTTCAATCTGAACAGAAAATACAGTATTAGTTTACAATCACATCAGGCATCACAGGCAAGACTGGCTTGCTAAGACAACAAGAAGATATGTATCATTAATGAATTCTTTCTGGCCCCTTCTTTTATAAAAGTTTTTCTATGTACATGAGAAAAGGAGGAGAGGAAGATTATAATGTATTTGTTGATGTAGACCTCTGCTATATTTCCACGGTCCAGAAAATGGTACTCAGAAGGGGTCCTGCCAAAATGGAACATGTGCGTGTAGTACAACCCACTGGCCTTGACCATGGGTATTAAAATATTCATATCTCCTTTCAACGTCACTTGCATACAAACAGCTTTTCCTCCCCCTTTAAAACATTAACCTCTGCTCTCCCAGGTGATACCAACTGGTCACAGTATCAGCACTGCCTTTCCATACAAAACCACCACCGAGGTCAGGCACCTGCTTCTGTGTCCTCTGAGCTCAGGTATCTATTAACTGCAGCCTACCCACTCCACCAATACACAGGTCAAAACAAATAGGTGGGGTGAAAGCGTAAAGATCTGCCCAGAAACAAAAGGAGAACAGCACTGCCCCCTCAAACTTTATCCCTGGGGTAGCTACTCCCTCCCTCTCCCTGCTGTCTTCCTGCCATGGGATTCATTACCAAGGCACCTTGCAGAAGAAGCTTCATCTTCTTCACAGAACCTTTTATTTTAAAATGCAAGGCTCCATAATTCCTCCTTTGTGTCACACAGAGGAATATGAATAATAAGCTGAGGATTCATATGGCTTTATCATTACAGGGCATTATAAGATAAAACATCCAGAAGAGTCAAAACAAAACAAGAAACCTCCTACTGCAGTCAATCTGAAGTGTTTTGATCAGGAAGTTATCTAGATTAGGTATTTATCATTTTAACATGGAACAGACAGAACTATATTCATACAGGAATTTAAAGCCCAGAACAATGCACACTGATGCTCTGGGGTGAGGGGTGGAGGGCACACTAAACCAAACCAATGAATAGCACCACTGCAAACAACCAAAAAATAACCAACCCATCCCCAAAACCCAGTCCCACAAGACAGACACTATCAGCCCCTGAATGAACAGAACATTTTGACAGATGGGTATCCAGTGGGAAATCACATCTGTATAAGCCTAGAAAAATATATTTGGAAAGTATTTACTGGGAAAATTCTGTCCAAAAGCCAGCTGAAGTTCAACTCTGGCTGTGACACAGCTACCCCATGGAGGCAGACTGTGGAAAGAAATGGCCTCCTTAATACTTTCACCACCACTGCCCATGGAAAGAGATACAAGGAACATCACTTCTGCATTTTGCTTTTTCTCAAGCATAATTGTCACAGTGATGGATGCATCAGAAACATACATAAACCAATTTCAGCATCGAGAGCGTAATGCTCTCCCACAGCCATGCAGCAGGCCAGTTGCTACGCTGGAAGCAGCACTCAGGTTCACAGGACCATTAGACAGAGCTCTCTTACTATAAAAGCCTGCAAATAAATGTAGGCTAAAATAAACAGCAAGTCAGATGTTTTATCTGGGGATGTTACCTCATTAAAGGCTATATATGCCAACTCCAATTCAATTTGAAGCAACCTTATGAGGGAAGACATCTCCCCCCCCCCCAACCGGAATTAGATCCACTTGATCATTTTAATTATACTGCATTGCTCTTTTCAAAATAGTCCTGCGAGCCTTCATAGGCTGCTGTGCTCCCCTTTGAAATTAACAAATTAGGCTTGGTAATTAGAGAGTCAAAATGGTGTGTTATATTGTTTGGGGTGACAAGGGATTTAAGAGCGTTTCATTTTGAGCCGTTTTCAAGGTTTGAAGGTAAAATACTATCACTAATCATGTATGTTCCCATTTTCCACCTACGCTGATTAATATCTACACAGTGCACAGAGATAAATTTCTCTGCATCTTAATTAAGAACATTTCAAGGCAGATTCCTCAAAGTTCTGTTCTTTTGAATGAAGCTGTAAATATCTTTTAAATGCTATTTACCACCACAAAAAAAAAAAAAAAGGAAAAAAGAAAAAGAAAGAAAGAAAAAAAGAACCAACAAAGAAAAAGCTTCTAGGGTATAATAGTACATGCTAATTTATTCCAGAAATTATAAATTACTATTTTGTTCTCCTTAATGGACCTGTCATCAAATCTTAGGATGTCACAGAAGCCTGATACATCAATTCAAGGATACAGCTGAGTCACCCTTCCTTCTGAGAACAGGCTCAACGTCAAACAAAAACTTTAATAATTTACGTCTCAGTTTGCATTGCTTAACATTATGCTTCAAGCCCTGAATTCATTATTCTTAACCTCCCTGCCTTGGCAGAAAATCTGCTGTGATGCATCACTTTCAGGGACTGATGTCTATCCAGATTCACTGGACAATGCCATCATCAGATCTGAGTAAAGTGTGCAAGAACTTGGGGAAGGTTGTCCTGAGAAGCCATGAGAGGACATTGATAGCATTGCATCTTTCATCTCAGACTCTCAAGCCTCTTTACATGCAGAACGACTCATGGCGAGTAAATTACTTTTGTATAATATACAGGGATAAACAGGCTTGGTCACTTATTAGGCCACCAAAAAAACCCCAGAACTGAAGAAACCCTGATGCCTCCCCCCCTACTGTTCTTCTGCAACAAAAAATGTACAGGTTATATTTCAATATTACAGAATTTTTAGTTGCATCAAATCTAGAGCTGATGTTTTATTCCCGTTTTCAATGTTTGTTTTTCAGCAACGCCACTGACTTTCTGACGGTGCTCAGAATAGATGCAATATAGCAGGATTTGTCACAAAATTTACAAAACCTGAAGCATAAGGTATTTTTATCCCATTCAAAGTTTTAAAGCACAGAGTATATAGACTTTCTTCCCCCGAAGTACTCTTCTAAGCTGGCATTGTATAACAGTAGGTGAAAATGTCAGACAGAAGGAGGGAACTTTATTCCCATATACAGGATCAAAGAACATAAAACATAGGAGACAATGAAAAGAAAGCAAGCAAGAAAAAGGGGTATTAAAAGGGTATGATGAATGGCATATACATCCTTGTGATAATTCCTTTCCTGCTTTATTGCTCGGTAATGATCATACAATACTATACTTCATTGATCACTGCTTGAAATCTAAGCTTCATTTCCTTCACATACGTTAAACACCTTTGACTTGAATTCACTTCATGTAACTTTTCAGTACTTTCTTTTTAGTGTAAAGAGAAACCGAATATAAATACTGAATGAAGGAAAAAAATCATTCTACATTATTGTTCTCTATCATCTATAGAGCTAGAAGCTGTCTTTGAGGTTCAAACGTGGCAGCGGCAAAGCAGGGCACCACATCAAGGCACTCTATATATTAAGTGTGTGCCTCGGGCTAGTGATTGAAAACCCACTTTGACCACGAGCTGCAAAGACTGAATGCAGATTTCCCCGCAGCCAAATCATTCACTGTCTGGCCAGGAAGAAGGGAAGCTCCCATACGGTCACTCCTGTGAGCAGCCAGACCTCAGAGGCAGGCCAGTGCCTGAGCTGGTCCCAGCAACTGTTCCACATCCTCTTCTCTCACAGGGCTCACCGCCAGATGAAGCCCCCCAGAAACAGTCCATGTACCTGTAGTCCATGTACAAGGCAACTCTGTGCAGACACTTATTACAGACCACTCCCTAACGCTTTTTGATTACACGTGTGTTTTCAGATGCTAAACGAACAAATAAGGATGCTGGCAGCTCCTTTTACACAGATAAACTCCAGCTGGAAGGACGTAATTTATGAGCAGTTCCTCACTGCATACACTTCCCTTTTAATCAACCGCTAATGGTCACTGCGGTGCTCCCCTTGGACAGCCCCATCTCCTGCTCACTGTGGAGCACAATGGCTCCAAATACAGGAAGGCATATAATGAATCAACACACCACTAACAGCTAATATTCTTTTGGCAGTTTAATCCTTTATTGTGATGAATTCTCTGCCACAAAAACATTGGGGGGAAACTATAGTAATTAAATAAAATAATGGAATGTATTTTGCTTATGTTGCAATTTCAACAGGACCAAACAAAGAGCAAATATCTATAACCTTAGAATTAATATATATATATGTATATGAAAGAACAGATGGTACTTAAACCTGAAGTCCCTAAAAATCCTTTTCACTAAGTTTCTATTCAGGACAAAGGGATGAGGATTGACAAAAGGCAAAATAAGGCTTTTAAGCCACAGCATGAGGACCACCTAGTTAAGCAAACAAAATCACAAATATTAAGGGGTTATGGTCATGTGATTAAGGCATTTGACCAGGAGGCAGAATATCTGGATGCAATTCCGCCTCTGCCTCTCACTTCCTTCATGACCTTGGGCATATCAATTCATCTTTCTGTGCCATAGATACTCAGCAGGGAAAGTAATAATACAACTTCCTACCTCCCAGGACTGTTGTGAGAAGAAATTTGCTGATGTTCGTGAGGTCAGCACACTCCCTCTTAGGTCATACAGACTGACTCTGTTTTGTTTGTATTATCAGAGTACTACAGCAGCAACCCATCACCATATGATTTCAAACAGGAAGGCAACTATTTCTGCAGATTGTTTTATGGAATAAAAAGCATGAAATTCTTAAGACACTCGAATTCTCTGTGTGACAGGGTACACTAAGGGTATATTATGGACTTTGCAGCTCATGACCACCAATAAGAGTTCAAAGAGCCAGAAAGTTCTAAGCCCTTATCACATATTTATGTGTGAAAGATTCCAGTATCCTTCAATTTTGAACATTACTGGCCAATACGGAGGAGTATATGGTTTGAAAATCCCATAAAATATTCCTTCTAGGAAAAGCACCAATTGTGTGCAGCTTTTACATTCGAAGCACTGGTTCAATACATACAGGTGCAGGCAAAATGCATTGCACTGCTCTCAATTCCAGACTATCTTGTGCCTTATATATGTGACTACATGAGTTCTAGAGATTATTGTTTTGAAGGAGAAAAAAGGGCAAATACTATCTTCTGTGTAAAGTGTGAAAACAAAATAGCTAGACAAGTAAAATAAGTTGTCTAGTCAAAACAATACTTGATATTTTACAAATATTTCTTTTATTACATACTTCAAAGAAAAAAAATCTAATTTTGAGCAGACTGGACAGGTGAGTAATAATGAAATTCTTGAATAAAAGAACAGAAAAAAAGTGGTGAGGTGCCTTAAGGTCAGCTTTGCACTTCTCGTATTTTCAAGCCAGTTTGGCCTGTTAAAGGTACTCCAAACCTCCAAGTTTGTTTGATTTTCATCCATCTGCCAGAGTGCAGATCCAGAAAGCAGTCATGAGCCAACTTAGCATGCTAGAGAAACTCCTCCAACTCAGGGTCTGAAAGCTACGTAACAGGCAATGGCACCACCTTGTTGCTCTCCAGCCTTTGCCCTAAGCCATAGCAATTTTCAAACACCTACAGAAGTTGCTATAGAAGTGAAACATAGCTATATAGATCCCCCTTGATGAACTCTTCCAGCAAAAGAAGCTGTACTAAAGCATAATCAACCTCTTCAGCTTTCTTATGATAACTTTCATCATCCAGTAACAAAAAGCAGTAAGAGAGCACTACAGCTGTGCTGTATCGCTAAACTGAGTTTCCTTGTAGTGGCAGAGGTCTGTAACAGTTGTGTTTTCATTTTAAATTAAGTTTAAAATATTTTAAATCAGTCACAAAAACTGCACTCAGCACAAAATAAATTAGAATGTTTCAAGAATTTGGGACTGATTTTAATAAAACTTCTGGGTTCTTCCTAGCTCTCAGCCACAAGATTAGCCACTCATCAGGAAACATTTCCAAGTATTTTCTTGCCCTTCCATGGTTGAAAACAAGAATAGGAGATGAGGAGAAATAAAAGGAATTTAAAGTTGCTGAAAACTAATGTCTACCACATGAGGCACAAAATAAGCATGCCATTGTATATTTGATGAAAAAATAACTGTTATGAAATATTCATTTGAAAAGTGATTAAGCTTTGCAATTGAAAAAGCTAACCCTTCACAACACGAAATAATCATGCAGCTTGGGAATGAACACATCCTGTGTCCTCTGGTGCTCATTATAATATATGCAACATCTCTACCCCACTACTCCACTTGCTTAGATGTTTCCTTTTTCTTTTTTTTCTTTAAACTTGAAATAAAAAGATCACTAGACTTGTTTCTTACAAGCATGCTTCAAACCCAGAGAACCAGATTTACCATTCCCATGCACTTCCAGGCAAGGAACAGTAGGTAACACTTTCTCTGCATTACCTGCGGGGGGAAGAAGGAGGCTCTCCAGGCCTCAGCACAGGGGCACTGAGGACCCAGTGCATAATCCCACCTCCCACTCTGCAGCAGGAAGAAGCTTCTTTCTTCAAAGCTATTAACAAATTCACTCACCAGCACAACCTATGATATCTCTCCTAAGGGTTAAAATGAACAACCTTTCATACAGAATATGCAACCTATTCCCTAAACTATGAGGGATTAATCCACTGAGCAAAAGAAATGTTTTACAATCCCATTTATTTTAACTATATTTCTTCAGGGATATTTAACTTTACATATGAAAGCTATACTTTATACATGGTATACATGCAGGCGCATTATTTATTTACAAATCCCAGGCACAGAAATCATGAGTCCGAAATTTTCCTTACAATGAGTTTCATAATTAGCCCTTCCACAGTCAAGGCACACACAGAGATCAGGGATTATTCATTAGAGGAAGGAATTAGAAGGATTTTAGGCTTCAATGGTCTGTACAGACTATTAGCTTGCATTTGGCTATTAGGAGAGTAAGCAGAGTGGTCTCTAAAGCGTCAGCAACAGATAACAATAAATTCTCAAAATGAGACTCAACACCTGCTTTCCTAATCTTGAAAGGAAAGGGGAAGCAAGACAGTTGGGTGGTGACACAGCATCCTTCCAGCCACGCAGGCTCCCAGTGTCAGGCTGGCAGCACCCTGACAACTTCCAGCCGTGGAAGCCAGAGGTCCCGGCATGAGTGAATAAACCAGGCAACTGAGACCATGGCAACACCAGGCCCCGGCATCCAAAAACGCCCTCCAGATCTGCATGACAGCACGCAGGCTCCCACTGCTTCCCTCCGATAGAGGAGGTTTGGAAAATGAAACAAAAGGATGGTACACAGGGCTGGCTTATTTGAGGACTATCAGCTGGTCTGCTTCCATCCCTTCCAAGGTCTGGATCAGAGATGAGAGGAACACAGCGATTCTGACTGGCTGATAGATACACAAGCGCAGGTGTGTCCTGTCTATGCATTTTATTTATTCTGAGTGCCACCAGCACTCCCCACATCCTGATAACACAAACCACCAGTCTGGTAACACCAGCCTATGCTTTCATTTTAACATGCTAATCTATTGCTTCAAAGCAGATGGGAAAAATGAAAAGAGTCTAAAGATGTTCTCTTCTTTTTTTTTTCTTTTATTAAAGCTAATGCCCTCAAAGATGAAGGACAGAATAATGTCTTCACCAAAAATACAGTGCAAGACTCTCAGGACTACTTTGTCCAGCTACTACTGGCAAGTAAATACTAGAAAACCATGGACTTTTGATTTTAACTTTTCTCCCCAGTCCTTTGCTCCTTTGCATTTCCAAGGCACACAGAAATAACTGCATTAAATAGACCTCCTAGGAACGGAAGTGCTGACAGATAAGCTGCGTGAACCCAATCAGTGAAATGTCTCACAGCTTAGTGCAACATTTCATCGTCACCTGGATCAGTAGAGTATTTCAACTGGAATAAAAAGCACCATCAAGAGTGCAACCCTAATTCACCAGTACTGCAATTTTCTATGAGTATAAGATCAATGATTTCAAAGTAATTACACAGATGTAAAACAAGGATAACTGTGCTACATCAGTCCCAGTGCAAATTCAGATGAACTCTTCCATGCACATGTACAAATAAAAATATTAAGACAAACCATTACAGGAAGACACATGCGATTACATGTAATTATAAATGCACATTTTACTAGATCCTAGCATCCAATGATGAAATGCAGCTACATTTTGTTCCTAGATTGCTTAAGCATCATTATTATACCATACACCTGTTCTAGGGGAAAAAAAAAAAGAGCACAGATTTTTGCAATTTAACAAATATGAAGACTAAGTAAATAAAATAATACAGTAAACTAAGAAGCAGAAATTTAACAGATCCAACCTGTCCATGTTAATTTGTTAAAGCAGTAAGTTGATTTCCTACCTCACAAGAAAGGATTCAGAGGAAGTAGGAAAATGAAAGCTTTTCTGGATACTGATCAAACACCACCTTACATGATAAAAACCAAATGAATTTACATACAAAAAAATAGTTTGTGAAAATTCTGAGCAAGAGAGAAAATTTCAAGGGAACATGTGAGATACAGGGAAATGTAAAAAAAAAATGGTAGTTTTGTTATTCCAGTTAGTAAGACAGTGAAATGCCTTCTTTTTTGTCCTTGCTTTTAAAAACAAACTTGAGACTTTTTTCATTGACACTCTTTTTAGACCTATGGTATGACTCAGAACACTATTAATACAAATGAACATTGAGTTTTTCCTTCCTGTCTTCTGGATTTTTACTTCAAAACTGTGAAGAAAGTGGCTGTTGGTAAGAACAAGGGGCTTACCACATCATTTTGAGAGGAGCAGACACCTGCACTGTGCAAATCTCTCCACTCCTTGTCAGGGCAGTTCAATCCACAACCCAAAACTCCTCTGCCAATTTCAACCTTGGACCTTACTGAGCAACAAGTAATAATTTTCTGGTGGTTTTTTCGACAGGGACAAAAGGATTCCAGGAGATAGCAAGAAGCTCACTTCCACTTGAGAACTGATCAGACTATTTGAACTCAGTTCTTTAAAAGGTAACATTTTCTCATTACAGAAAAATCTCTGAACATCCCTTTTCAGATCACAACCAAATCATTAGGGCCTGCCACAAAGCCTATTAAAGTCAATGGAAGTCACTCAAAGACTTCAAAGGCCTTGGATCCAGACCTTATGTAAAACATCCAGATGCGGCCCAGCAGCACCTTGCACTGAAGGGAAGGCAATGCCTGGCCGAGCCCTAGGCGCAGCTCCACAGGGCCTGGCACAGGTGGGACAGCTCTGAGCTGAGCACCTGACACAGGCTGTACCGCCCCTGTTGGGGACTCCCTGTCGGGCTGGCCCACGGACCGAGTACCCACGAGCAGCTGGAGTGCATTAGGCAAGCTCCTGGGGCACATTTTTCTGTTCTGTTTCATCCAAAAGGAATCCAGCTCGCTCCTTGCCTGCTGGGTAACGTGAATCAAACGGTGAAGGGCTCAACTCAGCATTGCTTCAAAAATCTTTGCCTGATATGAACCAAAACGCTCATCCAGCTGCACTCCAGCATGGGACAGCTTGAGCAGCCACTGAAGGAGCAACAACAAGTTTCTGTAAAAGAAGGTTCCTAACAGGAATCAAAGAGGTCTCCAAAAAACCTGTGGACTTCAGGGGCTACAGCACGGCAAGCACCCTCAGGAAGGGTACAACTTAGAGCCAGAACTACAGCTTTTGTCAGTGCTGACTTCTCAATACTCATCATCTGTACTCACGATGGATCCAGTGCTTTCATATATAATTAAAAATAATAAAATACTACTGTCCAAAAAATTCTAAATCTAGGACTATAAGTAAGAAAGATTACTTTCTGTGAGAAACCAAGTTCAACTTTCAGAACTTTCCACAGCCTGGAAACTGAAGATCAATGGCATCTATGCTATTTCAGGCCCGCACACAATTTGCTGTATGTTTTTGAATGGTTGACTAATAAACCGTAGAAGTTTTCAACACTTCCTACTTAACTTTGAAGTATCTTAGTGTAATTCAATCACTGTTCATTGTTAACACTCACATTTAAGAATAAAAAAATGAAATAAAATAAAAAGTACTTCGCCCCCCCCAACACTTCAGCAAGAATATAAACAAAATATTTCAGTGATGTCTTTCCCCAAACTGGCTCCAAACCTGTTTTGCTTTTCTAAAAAGCAGAACTGTGAAATACCAGCTGAGTTATTTTCAATGAGTAAATACGCAAACACCTGAAAATTTTAACATACTTTATACAAACTTAATTTTAGACTGCAAGTAAGAGAATCTCAAAAAGTCTTCCCTGCTGTAAGGGATTATACATATTCCACTGATCAGCCCTCCCTCAAGCTGAAGCCGTGCTTCGTAAAATTTACCAAAAGGAAATTTGTGATGAACTAGAGTGTTTACTGATGTTCAACACTGGTTTAAGTAAATTAACCCTAGAGTAATAACTATTAATTATTTTCATAAAATATATTATTATGTTCTGTACTCTGAGCAATCACATTCTAATTTGGGATACAGCTCTTCTTCCGAGGTATAAAAGCAAACCTAACATTAAAAAAGGATATATTAGTGTTGTCTTTTTATTTGATAAGTGAATGAAATTAAAAAACAATTTCATTATGGCAGTGCCACAGGAAACAAACACACCAAAAAACCACCAGAGCAAAACTGAAGAAGACACTTAACCGAGTTCTGAAAGGACATATTAAACCAAAAATTACAATATTATATCACTATTATTAGCTTTAGAAACAAAGCTTTTAGGTGTAATTTCAGTTTTTAGTCCATTACCCTAAATGATGGCATATGTAAAAAGAGCACATGCAGAAATGTAGTTTGAGAAAGATTAAGAAATTATTTTAGAAGCAAATCATTCCATAAATAAAGCATAAAGGGAACACAGCATCATTCAGGAATGGACATCTGTCACCCAAGCAGATACCACATCACACATTCGCAGCTTAATTCTGCAAAGTGGAAAAACAAGACTTGAAAAAAACACATCGTCTTACATGCATTACACTTATTTTTAAATTTCTAGTTACCATAAATATCATCAAGAAGTATAAACACTACACAGAGAGGAAATGGTGAGAAATAAAATGAACAAAGAACAGAAGAAAAAAGTCACATGGGGTTGGAAAAATCCAGCCCTATCCTGAGTAGCTTTTCTTCTAGTGGGGGAGGGAATGAAGAGGGAAGAAAAGTCACATTCAATGTCATTTTGACAGCGACCTCTTATTTAAAAACTATTATTTTTCCATCTTGAATAAGAGAGAACCAAGTGCTCTTCATAATCACATAAATGACCTACTACTCTCTAAGTGCTCTCTCTTAGATCAACAAAGAGCTATCGGAACCAGAAAGTATTGCACACTACTCCCCTGTCGTCTCAATCCAAGTCGTCCACACAGCTCAACCTACTGTAAGAGAAACCTTGAAAGGCCAAAAGCTTTAGGAAACAGACTTATCAGACTACCCCTCCTCCTTGAAGCAATCCTTTTAGAGCTTTGCAGTGTTAAAATTATAAAGACACAGAGAAAAATAAAAGTTAAGAGCAGGAGAGGAGAAGCATGATGGGAGTTAACTTATATTTTTCTAGGAGGAGCTAATCAATAGCTTTAAAATGGTGTTTTACAAAGGTGAGAGGAAAGATTTTAGTTGTCCTTAGAGGCAGGCCATTCCCTAATGCTACATTTTCAGTCAACTTGTGCAATTAACTAACTTAACATAAAGGTTCTTATTGCAAGGCATGCTACACCAGAATGTAAACTGACAGACTCACACTACTCTCTTCTTTGGGGGAAACAGAGGAACCTGTCCCCATAAGGTCAATGGCAAGCTAAGGATCTTTATTCCAAAAGAAGAGCTACTCTGGGGGTTGGAGGTATTTGTGTTAATTGTGTTTTGTTTTGTTTTCAAGGACGAAGGGATAAATCCCATTCATTTATTCGTCTTCAGGTTTTCTCCCTATAATTGAACCAGGAAAGTACCCAAAGGAAAAAAAAAAAAGAAAACTGCATCACGTGAAAGAAAAAAAGGGGGGGAATCTCCAAACACCTCTTTCAGACTACAGTATTGCCAAACACACACCTCCCAGAAATGCTTTGCTGCTATTATGAAATCCAACTGCAAATTACAGAAGTTCAATTAAAAAAGAAGGATCTGGTACACTGAACAACTTAGCAACTCAGACCTCAGGTAACTCATAGGGTGGAAGTAGGGGGGTAATGCGCAACCCAGATATCCTGCCCTTATTACTCCAACTGTCCCCAAACACTCCACAAACTCCTGTTTCACCTGTGAGGAACGTGATGATCACGTATGGCATGGTACATTTTCCCCTTGACTCCCTAAAAGCTGAAGTCAGGAGTGATGAAAGCTTACCTTCACCAGGCAGGTCAGCCTGAAATCCTGACTGTGCCAGAATTTCCATTCATCCATGCAAACCACCTGAAAAGGTGCAGACCGAACTACTTCTAGTAGATGGATTTGCTGGAAATTCAAATCCTCTCAAAGGGAATGGGTGAACCACTTCTGACAAATGACATTTGTTGAAATGCTCTGTGTTAACAGGCTGTAATAAATGGGGCTACAACTAAGAGCTGGGGAACAAGGACCATGGCAAGCACTGGGATTGAGTCAGAACTCCTTCAAAATCTAAATCAATATATTCAACTCTACCACTACTATAAAGCATAAAGATTAAGTTTACATTATCAGTAGGAGGAACTAACAGGCTATAATACTTTCTTCTGTTTCTACTAAGACAGAGTATAGTAAGTCACAAAGGAAAAGCAAACACAAGAACACCCTAAGAGAATCAGAATCCTTGGATCTGACCTTCTCTCCATATTCTCCCTCTGTCATCTTTTTTTTCCCCTGCTTCCTGCACAGCTAGCTGTACTGCTGACTGCAGAACACTTACTGAAGAATGCATAATCACATCTCTTTAACCCCTTGCCGTCTCAGTGTATATACTGTGTTTGGATGTAGGGTTTTTAACATTCCCCTTCCCCCACCAAAAAGAATGAAAAGAATTTGCACAGGCTAGTAATCTCCCAAAAATATAGGAATACCACTGATACGGTCCTACTGCCAAAGATTCCAACCCATACAAATTAGACTCCCATGTTACTTCCCCACTAGCTGCTCTCATGTATTCCTCTCCGCTACATTTTATTTCAGACTGATCAAGTATACACACAGTAGAGGCAGTGAAATGCAAGAACATCACCAACAAAAGAACATTTCAGGCCCAGTAGCTTCTTTTCACGTGCTTTTCTACATGAATCTAGCAGTGTGCAAGTGCAACAAACTTTCACTTCCATCATATCAATCCCTACTCTGAAAGAGCTTGAGAACCTACTCTCATGTCAGTGACAGTAATAACTTCCTGTGAATTTTGTTCTTCATCCAACGTCTAAAGACAGAAGCAACTCTTCAAATTAACACGTACTTTTGAATTTCTATGGAACTGGTATGCAATCTCAGCCTATAGTGCTTGTGCTTTGCAAAATTCAAGAACTAGCACACTCCAAAACAATGCTTTATCATATAAGTAGTAAATATATTTGTAGGCCCTAGCTGCTGCTGTTAACAAGGACGAGAATTTTTTTCAAAAATAATTTCAGAAGTACCAGCTGTTGTCTTTTAATGGACAGGAGACCTTAACTAGTAGGCATATGAGACCATAGCAGCAGTCAGATGAAAACAATGGAAAAACAGAAATCCTGACCTAAAAAGGACTTAAACAAAAAACATTCTGTGGGCCATCAGCTAATGAGAATTTGTTGGGTTTTTTCCTCCAGTTTGTCTCTATTTCCAGCTAGTCAGAGGAATGGCTGAAGGCTTAGAATTCTGAATAAAGATACTACTGACCTATGAACCACTTGTTTCTAAATGAATCTTTCTTCACTTACTTATGTATGGTTTGAAAATATACTGTTTTCAGCAAGGCTTCTACCTGTGCTGAAGGATTCTATAGCTCAGCAGAAGGCTACAAATGCTACCAAGGAGAGCCATATTTTCTGGTCACTACAGGTAGAGCATGGGCTGCTGTGTACAACAGGTTTGCAGACTGCGTCCAAGGGGCTCAAAATGGACACTGAAAGAGAGCAACAGGGTGGTAGCTGGGTAGGACAGATGCCAAGAATTACTCAGCCTAATCTAAGCTTACTGCAATCAGTGAAGAAACCCACTTCAGAAAAGTCTGAACTGAGTCCTCTAAGAATAAGGAGAAGTGGAAAAGTAGAGTGAATTTTAATTCATTTGGGACTACTGTAGCTGTTTTTCATTGACTGACTTGGAAAAAGTCACCCATATGGAAGAGATGCTACTGGTGCTTCGAGTTTGGATTTTTTCTTCCATGTGGCTGGTTGTTTTTTTAAACAGGCTCTCCAGACTTTTCTTCTCATCCAAATCAAAGACTGATATCACCTACAAGAAGCCAATACACCCTTTGATTCCCATGGCAAAAAAGTAATAAAACATACAGAGCTTTCTGATAATCTATATGTTCTTTTGTATCATGCATTATTACAGTTACAGCTGAACTAGTTTTAGTTAAATTATGTTATGAAAATTGTCCTCGTTTGATAAGGGCAACAGAGCTATGACAATTATAGCAACAAAAGGTCTACACAAAAGATTTTCAAAAGAATAGAGAAACTCAAAATACCAGGAATTCTGGAAAAACCTGCAGAAGGAATAATTTTAAGATGTTCTGAATTCTGCAAATACAGCATTAAGAAGAACATTGAGTACCTAAATAATTAAAAGTTTGTCCTCTTTATTGAAACAGTCCATGTTTGAGAATTCATGCGAGTTTTAATGTTTAATTAAGGGATTTAAACCTCGTATTAAGTGAAAACTCAGTGCAACCTTAACTATGAACCCAAGAGGTCACCTCCATAATATATTCATGTTGGGAGATCCAGGACCTGGCTTTTACATAAGTCAGTTACTACAAACACACAGTTCAAATATCAGTCACAAGCACGTGAAAAATCAATTTACAAGGAGATGAAAAAATAAATGTTCTAGGAGATAGGATATGCTAATGAAAATTAGTGTAGTGTGTTTGCTTTTTGTCCACATCCAGGTTTTGGTTTCACATCCAGTGACTGCTGAGACATGTTTATTTAGTGATTAAAAAAGAAAAAAGATTAAGCAGCAACTTTGAAAAGCCCTGTGTAGATAAAGATACGCCTGTTTTAGAAGCAATTAGTAATTTCTTATTCATGGAATGTAAACTGTTTTGTCTAATTTTCCCAGAATTTGCAGATTTAAGGGGAATGCAACTCAAAGGATGAAATTCATACCCATAAAGCCTGGAGATGAGAGTAAGCCTCTAGTCCAGCCTATTTAACATATGCAGTTGTACAATATCCACAATATCCACAAAATCCACTGTATCCACACTTGGAGCCAACTTACCTATCATTGCCTTTTCTTTTTCTTTTTTTTAATATTTAAACAGAATTTAAGAAACACGTAAAAGAAAAACTTTTTAAAATCTATGTTATCGCCACATTCATCAACACTACAACACACCAACTCCAGGCTGGCCAGCAACAAAGCTCACAGCTGCTGCTGGCCAGGAGTAGATATGGGCCTCGTGCAGATTTCAGGTGGCCAGGGAGCTGGGATGCCTCTCCATCTGCCATGCACCCTGGAACTCCCTGAGGTAGCAAATATATGTCCCGTGAGCTTTAGATGCACCAAAGGTGTCTACAGGAGTCACATGGATGCTGAAGATGGATGTGGTGGGAGAGCAGGAGCCCTGCACACACAACCTCCCTGCTCGGATACCCAAGCACAGTCTGCAGTCAGCTCTGTAGGTGAAATAAA
This sequence comes from Camarhynchus parvulus, assembly GCF_901933205.1. NCBI lineage: Eukaryota > Metazoa > Chordata > Aves > Passeriformes > Thraupidae > Camarhynchus > Camarhynchus parvulus. The sequence continues at coordinate 52,880,428 of NC_044573.1, forward strand.
CCTCAGAGTTTCAAAATCCACTGTCCACAAGCTGCAAGCCCATCCCACAGGAGGTACCATTCACATCACCATTGCCACATGGCATCAGTAAAAAAGGACAAAAAAAGAAGAATATTTGCCTTCTCCTGAGATGTCCTTCGAAGTTTTTAGGACAGAAGGATCTGTGATAGATACTGATGGACAAAGCAAGGTGCCAGTAAGCACCCCATAACAACAAATTCACAGTTAAAAAAAAAAAAAAAGGAGGGAGGGGATTGGGAGAAAATATGAATTCCAGGTTTGCTTGTTACCCTCCAAGTTTGTAACAGAGAGACCGTTTGTGTCGGCAGGGATGACTGAATCCCTGTATCCACAGCATTTGACTGCACTTGGATATATGCCTCCTACTAGAGACTAAAATGAAAGCTATATTTTAGAGCACTGAAAAAGTGAAACAAAGCCTGCAGCTTGTGTTTATACCAATACTTCTACATGTCTAGATGTATTTCACCAGCTCCATATTAACAAGAAAGGTGGTAGACGTAAATACTGTGTCCCCAGGACTGTTCTGGATTTTTTGTTCCCCAGTCCTTCCACCATGAGGTGCATCTCTTTTGAGGGCAGCCAAAAAAATGCTACATGTAAAGAGTATGGGGTGAAAACACTATGGGCAGAAGAGAAGATGGGCACACAAATTAAAAGGCAACACCAGAATATTTCCTCAACCCAAACACTCCACAATTGTATCAAGTGTCATGTGTGCTGACTTCAGCATCTGCTTCAATTAAATTACAAGAACAGACCAATCTGCATTGCTTTTTAGAGTGTTTCAAAAAAGCAGAATTGTTGGGAAAAAAATTAAAAATAACAATAAAAAGAAAGCCTTTTTCCTGGTTTTGAACACATTAAATGGGAGCAACCAAGTCTGCTGGAGGCTTGGCTCCAAGCTTCTGAAGACAAGATCAAGGGGAGAAAGGGTTAAGTCCCGAAAAATAAAAGAGCAGCAGAGCAAATCTGTCTACATGTTTGAAAGGGCCTATAAAATGTTACAAGCAAAACAGGAAAGCTTGTGTTAATAATGCATAAACCAAAGGAGGGGGGGAAAAAGCTACCCATTTAATGGAATAATGCTTTTATCCCCGCAGTTAAAACGAAATAAACCATGACTATTAATCTGGTCCGGCCATGTAAAAGCGCAGTTTTTAAACATTTTCGAAGAGGGGACAGCTCAGTGAACGCGCCGGCGAGCGGGGCCTTGGCAGGGCCGCGCTCGGCGCTGAACACCAGGCTGGGCTCGGCGGAGGCCATTACCCGCCCGTCGCCATGGCGACGCTAACAGAGCGCCCGGCTTCAAAGACAAAGCTGTAATTTCAGACGCGCAGCAGCCAGGGGGAGCGGGGAGAGCTCCCTGCCACCTCACCAGCCATTACACAAATGCCCTGCACGCCGCCCGGCCCGGCCCGGCCCAAGGACACACGGCCCGAGCTTGCTACACCGACACGCTTTCGGGTTTACGGTGTCATTCCAAGCACCGCGACAACCAAAGTCGTTTTCACTCTTTCATCTTGCGTGAAAAGAGTGGGGATACTTGTGAGATCACCAGTTCAGGGGAGAAAACCCTCAGCGGGAAGGAAAAAGCTCACTAAAGTTTCACCACTGTGTGGATAATGGCAATAAAAAGTAATGGTAGCACAGAAATAACAGACATTAACTCAGCTTACACACTGCTGTCTCATCAATGTGCTCTTATTAAACGTGACAAAAACGTCCACTCGGAAATCAATCCATAAAGCTGGCCTTGTAGCCTAGCAATAGTTCAGTGCGCTGCCAGGGAAGCCACAGATCCACCGGATGGGCTTTCTAAAAGGTGATGTACCAAGCAAGTCTCCAGGAGGGAATGCAGCTCTTCTCCGAGCTGCCATGTTCCCACTGCATCACAGCCATTCCCCGAAACCAAGATAAAAGTAATGTACTCCCTTTCGGTTTACTAAAGTTGGGTTACCTTGCAAACCCCTTGGAGAGGAGACAGAAGAGATGGAGAAAAGCCAGATCCTTAAACAACCCAAAATTTAAAAGTATATTTTTTTATGTTAACACATACAAAGAGGTGTGTATAATCAAAATGGTATTACAAGCATAACTTGGTTATTGCCTAGTCTGAAGGAAATCTAACCTTGTTCTGCAGAAATAGGGACACTTTGCTTCCCTCTCAGTACAAAAGTACTGTGAGGTTTTGTACCCTTACCAGAAAGGCATCTTCTCACCAGAGAGAGCCCAGAGGCGTCCAGAGATACTTCTAACACTAAAGCCCAAACAGAGCACCCTGGTTAGCCAGCAAACAGAGCACACAGCCCATGCACACAGCTCAGCCTAGGAGGACATGCCAGCCCCTGAGCTGAGTGGGTGAGCAGCAGCACAAGCCACCACACCCTGTCCCTGATCCACATTCTCCCAGTCCAAGGCACTGCGGGGGCCAGCACTTGCTGTTGGCTTTTGTCACTCTGTAAGCCTTGGAGATAGGTATTGCTCACAAAGTTGAGCTGGATCCTGCACGTGACCCTGGACCAATAACCCCAGACTGAACTTGGAGAAGCATAAGCTGCCTGATCTGCACTTGTTTAATCATGAATCTCTCAGTTCTGTGGAATACGAAATTCAGCTTTTGACAAACCTGAGCCCATGTTATTCAAAATAAGCACATGGAAATTGAGAGTATGCCAAAAATTCAAATATACATAGATGGGTATACAGAATGCAGGGAAAAATAATAATTTTAAAAAGAAATAACAAAGGAGGAGGTTGAAGTATTTTTGATTCCTATTTTCTTTTAAATAAACTTTTTTTAAAAAAACCCTTTGCACCATAGCTGATCATATATTTTGTTTCCAAGATTCATCTTTAATGGATGTGGGTGGTGGAGAAAAAATATGTCAGACTAAGTCCTTTAATTACTTCTAAACTCTGGAGTTTCACTGCGTGCTGTAAGTGAAGATAGTCTTTAGTTGGCATGGCTCGCTGACTACTGCCCTCTGACCACATCTCCATGGAAATGGAGGTCAAGTGATCAAAATTCACACAGGAGGGAAAGTTTGTTTTTCTAGCAAAAATAAGGTAAAGAAGTTACAGGATACACTTCAGTCTGACCTATATTACTGTGAATATAGCATTAAAAAGCAAGCACTAGAAATCACTGGCTCTAACCAGCAAAAATTAAAGAGCAGAAGTGTAAATATATGCAAGTACATGCATGGGTGCATTTCTCATAATTTCACAGGATTTGATATGTAACCTCTGGTTCTTTGCAGAGGAGAAAGACAACTCTGTAGATAGGCCAAATGGCCCCTCTCACACCGAGCTGCAGTCTCAGCGCTGGAATGACCCTCTGGCCAGAAGCAGCCCGAAGCTTCCAGAGCCAAAAAAATCTCTGTATTTCATCATACCTCAGAATGGGAAAAAATGCTGTTAACTGTGATTTCCAGTGGGGCAAAATGTCTACAAAGCCCCACAAGAAGAATCGGCAGTCATGTAAAAACATTGATGCGTATATGCAATCCTCGTAAATCTTCTTTAAAGGTACAAGCAAAAAAAAGGAAAGTAAAGAAGGCTGACAAAATATATTATGAGAGAATCCAAATGAAGCTGTGAGATGTTACCAAAAAAAAATTTGGCCAGGCCCCCCAAACAACAGCAATAAAACCCATAGATATTAAGATTTTACAGCCTTGGTTCAATAAATTCTGAAGAGCTGTGCTGAAAATTGCACTGAATTTTTAGGTTTTTTCCCACTTTCACGTAGGCATGATAATCATGATACAACTAACAAGATGGAAAAAATAGGTTTTTATGAAGCTTTCATTAAGCCATAGATCTTGACATGACCTGTAAGTTAAAATAAAGGAAAGAAATAATCTGGAGTTTTTCTTCCATCTCCACTCTCCCATGGAGTATCATATGAAAAACTGCTAAGGCTTTCGGTTTCAAGTCTAAACCTGAAAGATAACAGTTTGCATTAAGTTTTATCCCACGCCATAATGAATTAGTTCACTAGGGTCAATGTCTGTACTTAATCCATACACCACTTTATCTACCTATTTAATCTTATTTTGATTGTAACAACTGAGTTTAAAAATCTCAGATCTCTTCCACTTCCTTTAATTCCATACTTTTCAAAAGCAACAACTGGCTACTGAATAACTTGCAGTTTAAGAAACAAATATAGTAACATTTTAGATCTCTTTCATTACCCTTTGTGCAAAATGCATTGGGAAATTTCATCAGCTGTGGTACTGTAAATATACATGCGAATCTACACCTTATTCTATGGCATGAAACAAGCTTTGTCCTGTACACTAAGTGCACTAGTGTATATTCAGCAAACCTTACTAAAGCTTACTGATGCATAATGTATTACTACATGCAAACACAAATACAAATGCTCATGTACGCTTATCTTTGTATTACTTCCCAAAATGATAACTTCAATTGGAAGGTGGAAGATAAACTATTAAATGAATCTCCACCTTAAGGGAAAAAAACAGAACAAAACTACCAAACCCAACCCCACACACTGATACAAATTCATGCAATTTAACTATAATATAAAACAAATGATCCAGGATGGCATATTTTCCTATCCTAATGCAATTATTCAAATGTGCCTCAAAATTCAGGTCCTAAGTCATATTTAACACAGTAAATCTCACAATAAGGTTAAGATGATTAAAAGGGTCATCTGCAATTGCATGCATGGAAGGAAAGAGATCAAAAGCCTAAAGACTGGGAACTGAAAGTAGCCCTTTCCTGGCATCAAGAGCTTTCCTATCTTAATTTCAACATTCTATGATGCTTCATCTCCAAAATTAAACTGCCAAGTCAAACAGGACCATTTTTACAAAGTCTTGGGTTTGGAATTGAGTAGGAAATGGCACAGAATAATCTGCATGGTTTTAGCAGCAGGTTAAAATGTAAATGCCTTCCAAAGACAAATGCAGACATCCCCTCTGCTTTTGTGTGTGTGTGTCTGTGTATATGTATTTTTAAAGGTAAATTGATAATGGAAACTTATCTAAATGAGACACACTTCAAAAGCACTTCTCACATACAGCACAATATAGCACAGATTCTGTAAAAAGTTACCACACATCACTGTCTTCAAGAGAAGATTCATAGTGAATCTGAGATGTATGGCTCAGCAAAGAAAGGAAGGTTGTGGAGATTTAAGTAGCACAAGACATTAGGTTTAAAGAAAACATATTTAACAAACGTTTAAAAACCTGTTTCAAACCTCAACCCCAACAAGCAACCAACAACAAAAGAACACTACTAAAACGTGTGAATGGCCTCACAGTACAGGACTGAATTTATCATTATTTGAACACAGTATATATGAAACAAACAGTACGTTACAAACACTTCCCATTTGCACTGTGATGGCACCTAGAATCCCCAGCAATTATGGACATACCATAAACAATCAGACAAAGCACTGTGAAACCTGGCCTAATCTTAACACTATTGACCGTGACTGCACAAACATCTGCTCACACAGAAACAGCAGCTGACCAGGACCACTCAGGAGGCAGCGTCACATCAAAGACTGCTAACTTTTTTTTTTCTAAACATGAAAGCTGCAACAATAGCACCAGAAACCAACATGTTCCCAGCAAACAGGAATGGAAGGAGGAAGAAAAAGAAAAAGAATCTACTGCTAGGCTTCAGATGTTGCTGGTCAGAGTGAGTTACTGTGTTTAGTCAAGGTTATGAAGCTGAGGTCATACTTCACAACGGTTGGACAAGCAAAGGAGTTACTTGAAAAAAAAATCCCATCTTGCAGGAAGACTTGTGGTAAAAATAAAGAAAAAACATTTACAGTGTCTCAGGTACTTCCTGAAATGGTATTCAAGTGAGTAATACTCCTTTGTCTTACTTTCTGCGTTGTAATCCCCATGTTCACACAGGCATGAACAAAGACATGCACCACTGAATACATTAAGCTTTGGAATTTATAGTATGCTATCAACTCAAAATTTACAAACAACCAAGCAGATAAGATATCTGTCCTTTTATACACTATACATGTATGCACACACATTATGTAAAATATTCAAACAGTAAAAATTGTTCCCCAAATAAAAAAAATCCCTACCACTTTAGAGATAGATTCTCAAATGCAGAACCTAAAGGCACTGACTTGGAAATTTAGGCAGATTAAAAAGACAACCAGTGCAGTTACTGCCCCTGCAGCAGGTACTCCTGAGCCACGCATACAGAGGCACCCGTGCTACTACAGTTTACAGCCTTACATATTAAAGTAACCTTGGGAGCTTTCAGCTCTCATTTCTAGCCGCAAGATTTGGTGGTTCAGGGGCTACCACAAATGCAGCTCAGTCACCTTAGCCAGAAGGGCAGCAGCCTCTGTAGAAGGAATCAACATAAGTCAGGGGGTGGTAAGGAAATAAAAATTAAAGTGCTTCAACTGCCCAAATTAAATCTAGTTTCCTAATTTCTGAATCAACACCAATACTACTCTAGTATTTGGAGGTATATGATGCAACTTCTCATGGCTTCAAAAAACATTGCAGGAAAAAAGCTACTAATACTTTACTATTCCACTTAGAACAACACTGGCCTATTTAACTACAAGTTTTTGCAACCTTAACCACTACTGGGATCTATAATCCCTTAGCAGGTTTCCCACATAAATTTCATGTAGAGGTCAGACTAAGTATTTCTTTTTGCATTTGTAAATTTTCTTGGATCATAAATTAGCTGTTTTGTTATTACAGGGATGTTGTAAACATTGTAAATGTAAAGTATTTTGATTCTGGAAAAGGTGATGAATAGTCAAGTGTCTTTTTTACAATACTTAGTGAAATTACTTTTTATAGTTCAATAACAACCTGAAACCATTCTTTTAAATAAATATGATCAATCTGTCAGGCAAAATCAAGTAATTCTGTAAAGCACTAAACACAAATTAGTAACAACAGGTCCTTCTCTTCACACTATAAATATTAAGAATACCTAATTCCAGCATCTGTAATTTTGGTTTCAGTGTTTCAGTTTAACCCTACATGGACAACACACACCCAGGGCTGCTCTCCACTACTTTAATTGCACTTTTTCCCCAAAATGGGACTGAAAGTTAATGTACAAATTGACTCTAGGACAATGAATCACTTTGATCACCCTACAGGAAGTCCTGGTTTAACTGAAGTCAGATGTAAAATGTGGGCTAGGACGTGGGCACACAAAGTTCCCTCCCCTGCTAACGCCACCAATGTCAGTGGTGCTGCAGTGGCTCACACTGGTTTGGACCCATTGTTGTGACTGACACAAATGGGATGCCATATACAGAATCTGGAGACAGCAGCTACAGAGCATGTTTTGCACCTCAGAAACACACAGAAATACATATACTTGATCTCTCTCTACATATGTTGAGTGAAACTGGTTCTAGCTACAGGTTTACAAAGAATGTTAAGGGAAAAAAAAAAAACCAAAAAAAACCAACCTAGCAACTGCACTTATCCAAAATTAAAATAACTTGGAAAAAATAGCAACTTCTTCCAACTCTGCATGTAATGGCTAAGAAAAACCTTTGAGATAGCTTAGTCACTTCTTTGGAACTTGAAGCTTTTTTCCTTTTATTCCAGGCTTAAACAAAGTTCAGTGGGGCATCAAACTGCCTCAGTTTTAAATTACAGTCTGTACTTTAAAATAGAATGCATGCACCACATGTTCCTGAAGCTAGAGGGTGGGAGTGTTATTCACTGAAAATTGAAGGCTTGTTGAGTCAATAATCTTCTTTCACAGAGTAACAATTTTCAGCTAAAATTTCTTGACCCAAACAAAGGAAAACAAGATCATTCAGTTATTTTACAATGTTGCAGAAAAGAGAAAGGAAAAGTGGGAAAGAGGCACACCAGCTTTATCCTTCTTGATGTAAAAACAGTGGAGAATTTAATTCACAAGTATTACATACTCACATTTCTTTCTTTTTCACGGTTTACCGTACTCCCAAACAGATATTTTCAGACAGAGACATGAACAACTTCAGGACAGATTTGCTATCATGTACTACACACATCTATCAGCTAGCAACAGCATTTGCCTCCCAAGAATTAAAAAAAAAATCAATTTATATAAATTTTTTTCTCTTCTTTCTCAAATCACAACCAATACTCTATTTTTAAAATAGTACTTAAATTTAGATCAAACTTTGTATTTGCTTACCTGCAAAGAATTTAACAAAGATTACAAAAAAGAGGGTCACTGCACTATCTTCTCCTTTAATACTGGTTTGTCCTTACAAGAAAGACTACAGTGGTAATTAATATTTACATGATGGTAGTGCCCAGAACCCTGATCATGATTAGGGCTTACTGGACTAAGCTGTATATAAATGTCACCAGAGTCCCTCATCCTAGTAGTTTAATCTCTGAGAAAAGAAGAGTTACCTCCTGTTCCCAATCATAGTTGCTCAAGTAATGCTGGGAAATGTTTCGTGGTCTATTAAGACTTCACCCATTAAAGGCATTTGTTCAGGGTGTGCTGTTGCTGGAGATGACTTTCCAAGCTACTTCATACTCTAGAAGTGGAACACAGAATCTGGATTCCCAAACCCTCCCATGAATTTTCCTCATAGCCTACACCTACTGAGATCCATTTGAAATGATGCTGTTTCATGAGCCAAGTTTTGGATTTAGTTCACTACTAATTCCCAACAGAGGTCCTCTGAAATCTAATTTAGTACCCACCTTCTACAACAAAAATGTGTGTCAACCGGAAGAAAAACTGTCCAGCACTCTAAACAGAGTTCAGAGGCTCATTAAAATGAGGTAGAAAAGAACCGCGAAGCAATTAATAAAATCAGGAAGGGATTGCTGATGTGCTGTTTTGCACAGTACCCAAGCATAATGAAACAAGACAACTGACATCTTAAAAAAGTTTATCTGTCCAAGAAACAGTATGTATTATTTTGAACTCTAAAGCTCATACAAATATAGATGTGCAGAATCACAACCAACTTTGTCAGGTCACACCACTGCACAAGATGCAAGTGGCATTCTCCCTCCACTGCTGGCTACTCTTTTGTTTTGCATAGGAATTGCTTTGCCTCAATGAAAACACCCAGTGAATAACTGATGTCACAGAATGAATCTATACACTCTGAATTCTGAACAATCTAGCAGAGAAGTGATTCCCTCAATTCCAGATACAATCTTCCCCTTCCAACACTGCATGACCTCCAGAAAGCACAAGATAAACCTAAGTTATAACAGTAAAGCTACAATTGCCCTACAGTTCACACAGATGCAGGTGAGGACCACCACAACCCCACCTTGTCCACAGCCTCCATCCATGCATGCTCATGCCTCCACACTTGCACTCATGGGCTTGGCATTAAGCAGCTTAGGGATGGGAACTGGCAGAAAACTCACCTTACAAAAAGAAGTGAACTGTCTTCTGTCTGTCTGTGGCTCTGTGACTGCTACAGGGCCTGACTGTGAACACTAGAATCTGCTGTGCCACCATGTCTCAGCTGACAGGATGACAGCATCTTGAACTTCCAGCAAGAGCATACAGTCACTTAGGATATGGCTAAAATCAAAGCTGCCATGTCCCCACGTCTGTCTGCTCTCCCATCACAGCTACTGATTTCCATCTCCTTGTCCGAGGTGCCGCTGATGATCATGCAGTTACTCAGTGAGTCAGTCAAACACTAACCCAGAAACAGAGGTAGATTATTTTTCATCTGGTTCAGTTCCCCGAGTCAAATCCACTGGCCAGTCCCAGGAGCAACAGTGGAGGAGACAGGATGGCACAGACAATGTGTGGTGGGGCACACAGCAGGACTGCAGCTGCTCTGGCTTACAACAGCTCGAGATGCCACAGAACTTTTACCTATAGGTTGCAACAAAAAAGCCTTAGCAGAAACCTGTCTTTTAAAAGTTTGGCAACCTTGGGCCATTCGACCTCATAGCTCAAAAAAGCACACCCGACGTTGGGCAAAAAAGGGCCTTATTAAAACAAAGTAACAGTAAAAACAGTAGCAGCTACCTGAAATTATTTTAATACTCATGCCAATTTTAAAAATTTATATTAATTAATGTTTTCTGCTCCTTATTCTAGCAACACAATCCAATGTGAACATTTATAAATGCACTTATTAAAGACAAAATAAAGGATTAGTCTTCATACACACACAGCCTACTGCTGACACAAGCTCCTTTACTGCAACAACAAATCTGCAGATGCATCCTTTGGAAGCTTTTTCCTGTAAGTCTGCTCCAGCTTTCTCACAATAGAAAAAAATGTGTATTTTGCTATTATCCCTTAAGTCTTGATAAATATGTTCTGTAGTAGTTGTTCTCCAGACAATTTCATTCAGGTCTCTCCCCCTTTATTCCTCCACTCTAATAGGGAACAGTTTCTGTTTATGACTTCCTTTCCTTCACAGAGTACCTAACTCCCATGTTTTCTCAAAGGCTTGAGATTTTCTTCTAATTGTGACCCCAACAAAAGTGCTTGGAGCACTATTCTGTGCAACTTTTCATTTGGGCTCTCAGTGGCTCCACATGGTCAGAGACCCACAGGTCAAACCCTCCAGATATCAGAGCAGTTAGGAGAAGGAAAGCAAGCATTGTATAGAATCTGACAGGCCATTAGAAGTAGCTAATAAAGCCATATTTTGTTTGTAGCCATTTGTTACCAACCCACATTACAATTTGTCTGCTTTGAACTTTATGGGAACATTCATGCCAGGACTTTTATATATAATGTGTGAAGGAAACGGAACAACTATTGAGCTGTTTAGCTGTGCTTACTGTGACACAAACCTGCTGAAAAAACTCCCCCAAAGGGTGACACAAGCCAGCATTCAGTGCTGCAGAAAGTGGCCAGCTCCTCTTCAAATCCATCAAAGGGAAATTCTTTTTTTAAAGCCACATCAGAGAAAACCATTCACCATTTAGTATTACATCTCTTTTGTTGTTTTTCGACACTTGTATAAGCTTGCTATATAGCTGCTGTGATTTTACACAATGCCCTTAAGAAATAAAAAGATAACAGGCAAATTGTATAAATACCACAATACCATGAAACAAGACATAACTAAATTTTATTAAAAGCCTAACACCACTGCTATAATTTCAAGCTTCACTGTACAGACAACTTACTGACTACTACCCTGAAGAACCACATTACCCAAAAACAAGCTTAAGAAGCCATATTGAGTATACCAAAATAGGAATACTGAACAAGGAACAGTGATCAAGGGTTTTCATAAGCAGTCTAAAACAGAATAAAGAACTCTCCTGCTTCAGGGAAAAACCACCATGTTCAAACCATTACCCCAAATAGAGTTATATTAAAGCTTTTAATGTATGGATCATCAAAAAAAAAACCCTTCATGCTTCATACAAAGACTTGAAGTTGTTTTTAAATTTGAAAAGCAAAACAAACAAAAACCCCACACCAATACCAAAATACAGAATTACACTATCCTCCATTCCCCTTCACATGAAAACAGCAGTTTTTTTTGAGTGTATGAAGTGTTCTCAGGTTATGCATCAAAGCTTTTCAGTAATTAGGAGTCTCAACAACAGCATTCGGGACCAACTTGGAGTTTCAGCTCTGTGGCCAAAATGGTTAACATTCACTGTTAATACAACCAGCTTACTCATACCTAGAATAATTATGAGCTACTAAATATACCAAACACTCTGGGACACAGATAATACCCAATACTCTGCTTAAATATCATGATGCTGGAGGTAGGACAGAGCATGGATTAAAAGTAGGACAATTGTTTAAGAAAGAACACAGGCAAATTAGCAGAACATTAGCTGATAAATAACTTTACTTCTCTCTACCCTAACACTGTTCATGAGAAACTGGTAGATAAAAAGTCCTTTTTAGTATCCCTGCTTTTTAAATTAGGTAGTTATTGCCAAAACAGTTCAATGTCCACAGGACCTACTATTTTTGAGAACTGTTCAGACAAACCTGTCTGTTTTTAAAAGGGCTCCTGAAAACTGTCAAATTAATACTAGGTTCAAAGCAAATGGATATCTTTTCTCATACCAGTTTCCACAGCTTTTCCTGAGACTTGCATGTTTCAAATGTCATGTAAAGAATGTGTAGCACATATACTCTCCTAGGTGCCAAAGATGTAACTTTAAAATGCTATGAAGATGTTTATTAACCTATTTTTAGGGATTTACAATTGTGCCACGTGCCAGAGGTAATATATACATCATACTACCAGATTTCACTAATAAATGTGATACCTTGATACAGTAAACTTTTCAGAGAGATCTCTCTGCCAACTGCAAATGAATAAATACCCAGTGAACTGTGGGAAATGTATTACATGTTTCTGATACATTATTCCAAGCCAGAGGTCACATAGTTTATATAAAGTTTTCGTCATTTAAGCTGAACATATTCAAGTTGGTTTAAATTCATGCTGGTTTACACCAACAAACAAGAAAATCCCCAAACCACAAGGAGCACACAGAGACAAGGCTAAGTACTTCATCTATTACAAGACCTTCAAAAATACAAGCAGCTGCAATGTCTTCACAACATATATTCATTTGTGCTGTTTCCCTCACAGCAGAATGTGCAGAGCTCAGAAAAGCTGATAAATATTGGTCCAAAATAATCTCCTAATCAAAAATCAGCCTAGCCTAAGTATTGCTGCCATTCCTGCTTCTACACTTGTGTAGTAATAGATATTAACAGAATTAACATGTCAAAGTCATTACTGATTATCAGGGTTTGGAACAGACAGCTCTTGCTAACAGTATTCTAAACCAGAATCTACTGAAAACATTTGAAAAAGGACACAGAAAAAAGCCTCCTCCTCACCAGATCGGTTTGTGCAAGAATGGAATTCCTAAAGTTAAAAAATCAATCAATTTCCTCTATGCAAATACACATGTGCACAGATGCACACATGTACACATATGCACAGAACATGCATGTGCATAAATAGTGCTGTTCTGAACCAGAAGAAGCCTAAGCCAAGTCCACTCACATACAAGCTATCTATTCCCATATTTTTAAAAACAATTTTTCATCAACCTTATTTAGTATTTCTTCTTTCAGTACTTCTCATCTGCTCATCCCAAATGCAATAAACTGGTATGTAAAATGCTTTCAATTTTAAAATACTGAAACAAACATTATTTTCTTACTGGTAAGCTCGATGGTCTTTCTTGCTGGATTAGATTCAAGTCTTCATGGTTAGGCTTTCCTGGGGCCATAGGGGGTTGAGATCTGGTTCCATAGCCTTCCTGAGACATGTCCTGCAACAACAGTTGTAAAAGAATTATTAACCTGACTCAGTAATTATAATTAAATCTACATCATGGAAGGGTGAAAATAAAAGACCTGAGTGCTGCTTTGGTTTTTGGTTTTTTTTTTGATCTGAAGTTTTTACTAGTTAAACCTTTCTGATACAAGTATCAAATCCACACAGGTACCTCTATGACATGTGCTATTTGCAAAGAAAACCAGGGAGCTGAGATGCATGCCAACAACCAGCAGGAAATCATACCACTGGAACATGGGAAAATACACTAAACCAAACCACTTAAACAACCCCATTTTACTGTAAAAGAGTTAGTAGCAAGCATAAACATTCATCCTACTCTAAGATGTATTCTCAAGCATTTCAACAAAGTACTGAGCCAGGTGGAAGACTGGGCTTGAAAACAGGATTGCAATCACGCTGTGTAATCAAGACTCCTGTAACAAGCCTGGATTTACTATTGGTACGACTGGCACAAATTTCAAACCCTGGCCATCAGGTCACAGCACACAGCACAGTCTCTGCATCTGCTGGAGCACATTCTGTTTGAAGGTTAGAGGGCACATGTATTTGATCAAGCATAGCTCCAAAGCTTGTGCCAGTAACCTGGGGATTTTCCTCCCTGCACAGGCCCAACCAGTTGCAGTTAATGGCCCAGCACCATTAGTAGTAGTAGTTAATGGCCCCCACCCATGCATGGGTGGGATGAGCAATGAAACAACCTCCTGTCCTGCACCCCATTCTCCCACCCCGCAGCACAAGCTCGTATCACACACAGAGATACTTGCCCATTGCAAAGCCTTCAATTCAGGCTTCATTTTAGCTTCTATGGCAGCTTCTACACCAGCTTCTTTAGGGAAAACAACAGAAAGCTCAATACTGACTTCAGCATGTATAACTGGCAGGGAAAGTTGAAGAACCAGTTCCTGCTAGAAAAGATAGCTCACCTTTTTCTTTGTTTTTAAATGATTTAACTCTCCTCTCCCCTTCCCTAGTTTACTACCAGTTCAGTTTGCTTCAGCCAGCCTAAGGCCTCAGATTTTGTGGCATACCTGAAGCAGGCAGGAGCTGCAAGGCACAGAAGGACAGGGCAAGCTGCCCTCTGCCCCACCCCACCATCACACCTTGCTGCTGCCTGCACAGGGCTGCTCAGGCATCCCTGTGCCCACAGCCACAGCTGTGGCTCATGCACAGACTCCAGAAGGCAGCTGGCTGGCAGAGCAGGAAAGCTTTCTGTCTCCGGTTTTAGCCCAGCTTCTGACAGAGAGAAATTTGTTAACAACTGTACCATTTCCATTCAGCCCCTTCCACCCATTTGGACTGTCCCAGATTATTTTAAGGGATGCAGAAAATTCAATGGGGCTAATTAAACAAACCCCAGCAAACCTGATACGATATAAACCCAGCAATAAATGACCCTATCCCTAAGCCTGTGCCAAGTAAAATCAAGAAACACTTAAAAGGCCAGCACTTCAATGTGGTTACCAGCAGAGGGTAACAATTAGGCTTAAGGGTGACAAAGGCTGATGGCTGAATGATTATTATCCCCTGTGACCCCCCGCACTCCCTCCCGCCCAGATTTCCACTTGTCACACTGCTCTCCTGCTGCGCACACCAGCAGGTTCCTGTGGATTAACAGTGAGGTTTAAAATCAACAAATGGCACAAGGCCTCCATTCAGCAGCCTTCACCCCAGTACAAAGGAGTAGAAAGGTGCAGGACAGCTTCACAATAGGCAAACAAATGAGCAAACCTCTGCTTTCCTTTTTATTTAAAAACGCGCATGCACACACACACACACAAACACCACGCTCACGAACGCTGGGGCTGTCACTACACAGGCATTCCCAATAAACCTGGCAACCCCAGATTTCAACTTCCAATTCAGCGTTCAATGCCGTTCTTCCTAATTCTTAAAAAATTACACCAAATAAAAACCACTTGTCAAAACAACAACAACAACAACAAAAACCACATGGCTATACCAAGAGTGATGAAAAAGGATAAATGGGATATTCAGTTTAGGAGACGTCATTGTAGAAACACAATTGTTCCTTTTTCCAAACAGACACTACAGGATTTTGCTGGGAAGCAAAACATGTTCTTTATATTTTGAAGAATCGAGAGCCATTACTTCCTTACGAAGTACCAAGCATGGGTTTTCCCACATGTTTGCAAGATTTTAACCTTGTTTCCTACTGAAATTTCCAGGGAGACCAGAGCAGGAGAGAGAAGAGACAGCATGCTTTCTCATGAGAAATACTGCAGGTTGAATGGAATTTACTTTTACCTGGGTATTTGAAGACTATCTACGAAATGTCTTTCCACACACTGAAGAGCACATTAAAAACCCCAGACACAACACCCTTTGTCTTTTTAAATGCACTGTTTTCATAAAGCCTTCCTTTCTGTCTGTAGAAAAATCAAATCCATTTGCTGAGTTGTAGGTGAGGTTTGCAAACACACAGACATTTGTGTTTGTTAATGATGCAAGCACCTGTGCACTCCAAATGGGACTGAGATTACAAACTCTTTCTTACATTCTCTGTAAAGCTATGTAGATACTCAAATCACTAGAAACTTGGAAAGCAGCTCTTGAGAAATAAAGGATCAGTTTGCTTTCAGTAAGCTGCAGGCTTGGGAATCTCCCAGATGAAATATGCATGGGACTGTGTGTATAATTTTATCTGTTTATACACATGTATTGTCCAATAAAAACAGTCCATTTATATCCTAAACATAATGATTAAATAATAGCATATTTCACTAAGAGGTTGGCTTCATAACCAAAGTAGTGCTTAGTATCATTTTGACTGAAAAACAGAAGAGAGAAAATCCCTACTGCCTGTCTTCAGTTCTGCATTTGGAAATTTTGTTAACATACAGCATATTACGGAATAGCGACAACAGATTTTGAGAGATAAATAAGAAATAAGGACATAAGTATTAGAGTAAATTGTCTGTCACAGAGGAAATGCATGGAATTGGCAATTCTCACAGCTTTGAAAGGTCATTTTTCTTCCTAGCATCTAGGAATGGATTTATCGGGCACCGAAGAGAGGGAACATAAGGGGAAGAGAAACATGTTACCACGTGTTGTGCTACAGTCATGGCTGAGGAATTCCCCATTGATACTGGGGCTCAGTCTTCTCCTGGGATTCCTGACTTTTTTTTTTGTTTGACTCCCAGTATTTCACCCATCATTGACATCAGCTTTCAAAATAAAGCTTATGACTTTTTATGAATCACAAAAAATCCTTCCTCCCATAGATGAGCATGTGTTTTAGACAGAAACCCAGGCTTTTATAAACAGAAGGCTACAAGTTTCCACTCAGAACTTCCCAACTTGGCACAAACCCAATCATATCATAGCTGTTACAGCACAAACTGTCAACAAAGTTGTAAAATAACTAAAGTCAGGGTTTCCCCCATCAGATTTTAGAAAAGCACAGGGACAAATAATCAGCAAGTCACAAACATATACTCAAAATAGCTGAGGTTTAGACTTTTTTAGACTTTTAAAAACACATTTATGATTAAAATAGGTAGACAAAAAAAGGACTAGACAGAGTCTAAAGCCTATATATTGGGAAAGCTGTTCAGAAATTGATCCATAAACAATTATTATATTTGGGAAGCAATAATGACAACAATCAACTGCTTATAATTCACAGAGCCTGAACTAGTTATTCATCTCCTATTTACGTACACTTTCAGCTTTTTCTGCACATTGAGGTATATGGAGCTCAAGATTTGTGTAGTCTAAGGAGTAAGGGAGGAAATTGGATATTTTCATCCCTCTTGTTCTCTGTTACTGTATTCATCTTATAGACTTTCCAAGTCTCTAATTCTGGTGTAGGATTTCACTACCACAGAGGTTTAAAGTGACAGAGTGAGCCTACATACTGGCCTGCAATAAAGTCAAAGGCTCCTTGTTCCTGCCTCCCTCCTACAATTCTTGCAGCTGGACACACATCTCTTAGCTTGTATTAGTGGTCTTTACTGGACCACTTTGTTAGATGGTGCAACTTAAAACTTGCCAGGTAAGTAACCCCTTCCCCTTCAGCTTTATCATGGCTTACTTAGCTGAGCTGGCCTTGGGAAGGATTGGGTGAGCAAGAGAGGAAGGAAACTTCCCTTCTTTGGCAGCAGCCAGTCATAAGCCTGGCTTCACACTTGCAGGAGTTAATTACACTGCAACCACTTTGGAGCAGGCCACTGCCAGACAGATTTTTCCCTTTTTTCCCTAATCATGTGCAGTGGTAATTAGTGTCATGCTTTCATTCTCTAGCTGGACGTAGCCTAAGACAAGCAAGCCAGTCCACATGGATGAGTTCTTTGCAAACCTGAATGAATATAGCACCAAAAATGATTGAAACCATGTAGGTGCAATGCACATTTATTTTAAGTTTTGCCGAAGAAGATTAGATCCAATTATTAAATAGTTTAAATTATTTTTAAAGGAAAATGAAAGCATAGTGAAAATGTTTGCAGGAAAACCACATTTAAAGGAGGGTTGGGTGAGAAATGTCATTCAGGCTTCATTCATTTCTACTGCAGTGGGTTTCAGAGGGATAACATGACCACCCAGGAAGATAAGTACCATGAGGGTTAAACAGAAAGAAGATAAATTTATTTAAAATAATATGCTAGAATTCAATCTGAAAAAAACTCATTAAAAACTATTTTAGCCCAAGTTCTTGATTCAGTGGGTTAATCTTAAGAACACTTCAAGTGTGAGAGCAGCAAATTCTATAGCAATGTGACAACAAGAAAAACTGAAAACAAATGTTAATTCTTTTTTTTGCCTCAGACCACTTGAGAATGGAAATCAGAACCCAGTAGAGCAGCCAAGAGAAGTGGACAGCCCTACAGTACAAGAGCATTTTACTCATCTCTGAAGGAATACCACTGAACAGAAAGAAGCCAAGTGATATGTTAGGGGCTATGCTAGAAGGATATGAGGATATGCCTTGTTACCAGTCAACCAAGCACCTGTTCATTCTGTGTAGATAAGTATGTATCAACACATCTCCCCTATTTCTACCTTTTGCACTAACAGACTACAATAAAGAAAAAATTACTTACCAGAATGGTGACACATCCCTAAACAGCCAACTTCTAGCCCAACCCTAATACCTAACATGTAACCTCCCAAGCTGTATATTCTCTGGTAGCACAACACTGACAACAAAGGCCGGCCAACCTGCTAGAGGAATATTGTAGGTAAGGCTGCACTCAGAAAAAATGTTATGCCCAAGGGCACAGGCAACATTGAGTCTCATGCAAGCAGCCCTGTGGGGAAGGATCCGCTAAGTACAAAAGAGCAGAGACGTTTGCTTGAATCCTGGCCAGATGGTTTGCAAAAGTCCTGCAGGATGTAGATGGACTCTTGCAGAAGTTCTTGGGTCAAGAAAAATACATACATACGTATCTTGAATTTTATGAATCAGAAATAGGGAAGGAAAAAATGAAACAGAAGCCTACAAAGCCTTGAAGAAAATGGCTATCTTGCAGCTGGAGAGCACTGTGCACAAACCAGCAAGCAAGTCTCTTGCTGCACAGGAGGAACAGGTGATTGCTGGAAAAAAAAATTAGTTTTGTCGGTCCTAGCACCTATTACACCAACAAAAAAGAAGAGCATGCTAACCACCGGAGGTGGATTACCAATGCAGTCTGGTAATCCTCTTAAACACACGAGTCTGTGTTTACGTGATGAACTGAATAAACCCTGTTCACAACCAGAATACGTAAATCACTTCAAGCCAACCCTCTCCCACCACCACGGAAAGCTGAATGGAGACAAGGAAAGCAGCCATCCTGAAGAACGGCAACCAGGAGCTTGGCGTCTCCTGCAACACACTGACACTTTTGCTGATTGCTACGTCAGTGGGACTACCAAGCAGCAACTTTCAGGTCGTTATCATTTGCCCACAGTCAAGTCAGGGTTATAACATGCCCTCAGAAACAAAGATGATACTCTGCCTCACCAAGTTAACTTCGGTCTTCAACATCTTTACAGCTACTAAAGGGAATCAACAACTTCAGAAAATTGCCAAAGCAAAATAGCCCCTTCCTTTCTGAAGAGATTAATCCAGAAATCATAACTAATCTGTAAGAGAAAAATCCTACCATGTACGTGAAGATATTTGGGAAACCTGCCAGTTTGCACGCCTCAAGTGCTGACCAGTCATTGTCCGTAAGACACCTCATCACCTTCAATGTTATTAATACTGTCCCTTCCAAGATATCTGCAGTTTCTTTCTAAAACTTGCTATATCCTAGACATCATTTGTTAGGCTGCTTAAAAAAAATATTTACAATGGTAACATAATTTTCTCCCGTCATGATCCCAGTTATCATGAAATGACATCTAAGTTAAGTCATAAGACACTGCAGAGGGAAGGAAAAAAATACACTATGCAGCAGTTGATGCAAAAGATACTTAGGTAAGCAAATATATTATTGAGGGTCAGCTCATCAGAATTCTCCAGAAGTTATTAGCAAGTCAGAATACCTACCAAAGGCTTTTTGCTGTAGAATACACTGAAAACATTTCAAGCACAGACAGGGTCAAAAAAACCTCTCTACATCTTACAGGAAGATTTTTTGTTTGGACAACACAGCTTCTAGTCACCTATTAGGTAACCTGAGCCAACCAACAAGCCAGAAGGGTCTTTCTTCCTCAACGCTCTAGTCCATTTTCACATGTGTCTTGCTATATGGCCTCCAGGAGCCACATTAAGCAAGTGATGCAGGAAGAGCTCCAAGATGAAATCATTCTCAGAAACCCTTATCTTGCTTTTCTCTTTCACCACTATTGCATTCCATGGATCACAGAGCATATCAATAGTGGATTTAATCAGAAACAAGACATTTCTTCTCGTTTTCCTCTCTCATACTTGTAACATGCCACAAGAAAAATAGGCCAGTTTGATGTTTGTATTAAAATGTGACTGTTGCACACTGCACAACCTGATAAACAGTTGTCAGCTCTTCATTTACAAGCAAAAATGGTAGGATTTTGTTCTACAGATCTGAAGTTCCAGTTTATTTATAAAGAGATGAGAGAGAGTCAAAAAAAGTAATCTGAGAAATGTAACTTGGAAATGAGGGGTAAAAAATGATCATTTTATTTCCATGCATTTTCCCATGTTTACAGAGCTTTTTGGATTTTTCCTAAAAAACCCACAAGGCTTAACAATCCAACCACGCTTTCATTTTCTACACCCCCTCCTTCCTCTCCCTGCCATTTTTTCACTGACAAAGCTATATTTAAAACAAAACAGAACAAAAAAGTTGTTTTAAAAAGAGGCCTGGCTGGTTTTGCATGTCTTATTCTTTACAGTCACTTGGGACAGACTACTATGTTAATGTGATGACTTACAGATTTTGTGCCATCCAGCATCCTGCCCTGCCACACTAGTCCTTCCTAAAATTCCAGAATTGCTTCAGCAGACCCGAGACGTGAAGCTGGGCTGAGAAACAGCTCTGCATCCCAAAGAAACAGCTAAACCCAGCAAAAGGTGGGAGAGGGGCAGGATTTAAAACCTGCCATTTCTTTCAACTCGGCTGATGCAGGAGCAGAGAGCTGGGGGGCTCTGTGCTCCAGACTGCCTGCTGCTGCTGAGGAAGCTCTCCCAAGCATACGGCTCGCTGGCAGAAATGAGGTCAGAGCACTGCCCGCAGCTTACAGCAGAGCTGAAAGCCTGAAGCCAGCTTACCGAATAAAGAGAAAAGCTGCACCGAGAGCAGCTGCTACCTCTAGGCTAATCGAGCTAGGTACCCAAGGATGAGACTTCCTCACTCAAGACTGGGAAACATTACTTCAGTGTTTTCTTAGGGGCACGTCTGTGTCTGTGCTTTGAGGTAGAAGCCAGGACTTCATCTAAAGGCTCATGAAACCCTGCAAATCGGTGAGGAAGGGCTGCAAAACATCAGTGAGGTTACATTTTAAAAAAAAATCAGAATAGAGAGGTTTGCTTCCTAGCACCTGTCCCTCATATATAAAGCTATATTGTATAACAGACAATTTATATCACAGTCCATTAACACCTGCTAACTTACCCTCTAATACTCCACCACAGAGAGCCCTTAAATAAAAACTGAAAGGAGATTTACCTACTATTTTATCAACAGTACAATCGTAGGAGAAGGAACCGAAGCTCAGAAGCAAAAAAGTCTGAAATAAACTTGGTAAAGAAGGTGTTCCCAACTGGTCTCTACTGTTTTGGTTAACTTTGGCTTTCAGTAAGTGAAAGCGCTGGTGTGTTACATTTGGGGCTGGCTACTGGAAGTACAAAATTAGCTGCATTACCATCCCCCCTTTCTCTGCGTCTGTGAAGGAAGACACAAAGTATCTGCGCAAAAATCTTTAAATCCAGCCCACCACACAGAGCACTATCTTAGTCCAAGGAGTGGGAAAAGAACCGAAATTTCCAAAAGGAGCACCCACCAGTAGAAGCAATTCAATGGACTGCACAATACAAGAGTTTAAACCAACAGCAGTAAACTATTTCTTTATTCTTTTGAGATAGAAAACTCTTCACCACCATCACCACAACCACAATTTCTCAAAAGAAAATGTTCCCAGCTGGGCTGCTGCTGGGAGTGGCAGGAGGAGGGGGTAAGAGGGTGGTGGACAAATGAAAGAAGTGGTGAAAACTTAAAACACTGATACCAGACCACTGACTACTCTTTAATATAGAAATGAAAAAACAGTGATGTTCATTAAAAGTTGGTAAAGGATTACTACGTAATAAAGCAACAATGATCCTCTCTTTTTTTGTGAGGGTGAAGGAGAACAATCTTCATTAATTCCATAGGCAGAGACTCCAACCCCAGACTGGTTACAGCTGGCTATTTAGCTTTCTACCTACAAACATGCATGTGGAAGATAGCTACTTGGCAGTCAGGGATAAACATGAGGAAGACACAAAGAGAAGCTATGTTCTTCCAGAGCTTGATTTATTGAGAGACAGCTCACGAAGACCAACAGTTGTTCTCCTATCTTCTGCAACATAAACACCAAGTAGTTTTGTCAACATGTAAAGGTAAACTTGTTTTTTAAGTGGTATCTTATTTATTTTGATTTTCTATTTCATTCTTTGTTGCACATATTTGACTGCAACAACTAAAACACTCTGTAACAATTCAGCTGCATGCTCCAAAATCTATTTGAAATCCTACTACAGTACTGGAAAGGATAATGAATGCATATGAAATGTATGCTGGTCAATATTCAGATAAATCATTGTCTCAACAACAAAATCCCAATGCAAAATACAGAAAATAAAACTAAATATATGTATACTGAATAGCTTCAATTATTAAAGAAAATGCATGCAGCCAAAAAAATGCAGTGTTAGATTTTATGCCAGGAATATTAACAAACTTATTTTCCCTACCTCTGAGGAAAATAATGTATATTAATTTAAAGGCCATAAGAGAATATTGCTATATTGCAACTGGCCATGAGGTGCAATTTACAAGACCATTGAAATTTGGAATATATACTGCTCATACAGAACTAAAAAACCAAACCAACCAACCAAACAGAACAAATAGTAAAAAAAACACCTAACCACTTAGATTTATTAGTAGTTTTTAGACTTTACAACATGAGCACTTAATTCAGAATGCTATTCTATTTGCATTTTAGAATTTTTCTTAGAACAGCCTTTGTGCCTTTATATTCTAAAATATTTGCCTACATAACTTTTGTCAATGAACAGCCATCAGATTAGTGGGTCATAAAATAAAGGACAATTACATGATCAGGTATCTTCTGATAAACTCACTATTCTGTTTAACTTATTGCTACATTTCAAAGGTATGGATAAAATTTTTAAAACTCTCTTTGAGTAGTAAGAAGAGTGGTAAGGGTAGCAACAATAGTTATGATCACTAATCTCCTATAACAAAATAGTTTTTATCAGCCTGCATTCCAGTAGTTTTACTATCAAGTTAATTAATTGACTCCTATGCTAATATCTAAATGCCAAGCAATTAATGGCACTGAACTATAGATGGCTTTTCTTTGCTCTTGTAGAGTTATTTTATAAAGCAAATGCAATTCTGTCACTTCGCTGATTTAATGCAGGCTTTGTGAGGTTAATATTCCAAAGCAATTGCAAAATAAAGAACTGCTTTAATTAACCTTCTGTGATTTAAATACTGGGAGAAATCAGAACTCAGAAACTTTAAATAATATCATCATCATAACAACAATACTTTGTGGATCAAAGCCAAACCACTGATTTGAGAACTTTAAGAAATACATTAGGACACGTGTATCTTACTGTGTTTCTAAACTCATTAAAAGGACCTTTCTCTAAGCATAGCATACTAAATCCATGATAGATTTTACATAGTTTTTGTAGTTGAGCTGAAAAATGTTTCCTTTTAAGATTATTTACTTATAAATACTGAAGTTTTTAGTTAAAACAAATGATTCAGCCCCCCTGCTTTTTGCACTAGAATACTTTGTGAAGATTTTTGTTATGGACGTAGGACACTGCTCACTAAATCTACAAACTGATTGCACATAAGTAACTGACCACTTAAAGCAGCAAAACAGGATTTCCCTCTTCCTAGGAGATTAGGTTTTCTCTCTTTCCAATTTAGCTGAAGGGAGGCTTTTATTGACAGAGTTTCTTTATGATATTGTATGCTAACTTCATTTTAGAACACGAAAAAAATCAAGACTCGGGCCTTTCAGTATTGCATATCTTTCTAGCACAAAAGCTGCAATATGTCTGCTAGGCTCAGAATGATACAAAAACACAGGAATAAAAATTAAAAACCAGCAGGATACAGGTGGCCATGAACACTCCTGCCAAACAGGTTTCCAGTGTGCGCTGACCTATCTCCTCTGACTATCCGATCCAGCCAGGTATCACCAAACCCCCATCAGCAGCAGATGCCTGAAGAGGTGCACTTGCCGGTTTCTCAGGAAAAGAAAGCTGACCTTCAGAATTCCTCCTTCAAATGGAAAAGCCTGCTTTCAGCAGAAAACCATTAAGAGATGAAGACAGCAAAAGAACATACATACTGAGAAAATGTTTAACTTCAATGAGGGAACTTGAAACTGAAGGTGCTGTTCAGTTGTTGAGACAACTCAGAGGCAAACAAATTCTTTCACTGACAGTCCTTTGGAAGATTATAAAACAGAAGTATAAACAAGCTTGCTACATTTTATACATGAACAGTAGTACCACTTTGCAAGATAAAGTACTTCTCCTTTCCCAGTAGTACCACTTAACAAATCCAAGTTACTACAAAGACAACTATGTGTAAGGAGCAGTTATACATGCTAACTTTAACAGCTTCAGGCCTAACAGACTGGAGTTGGATTTTTATTTGCATAAATTGATCACAATCTCTGTAAACACTCTCTTTAAAATAACAGGGCCAAGAAAGTCTTCTCTAAATCTGAATGCAGATTTTTGGGTTTGGTCAACAAGCCTTCAGCAAAAACAAGCCTGCGCTGCTGTGACTGCTGCTCTGTGCTATGCCCTCAATTTTGTGTTTGTGCTCAGGTGTGAGTTTACAGACAATTATACTTTCTTCTTCTGCCTGACTCTATACCTTCTAGCTACTTGGCTCTGGAAGATTATTCTCCAAGTCTGACAAGGTAGCGTTTTATAATCTTATAAATACAGAGAGAAATACTGAGGAAAAAAAGACAGAGGTTTGACACATTTCCTGGAATGATATAAGCAAAGATGAGCAAATAGATCAGTCCCCAAATGGACAATAATCATCCATTCCCACTACTGGGAGAAGACACAGTGCAGGAGTCAGTTTCACTGAACCCCTGAGCTAAGTACCCTCCACCAGAAAAACAGCCTTATGCTGAACACTTATTCGCTATCAATACAGCATCATGATTATGAAATAAGACTTTATAAAAGCAGAGATCTAACTGGCAAAGATTTCAATCAGTTAAGTACTCATTGAACCTACAAGGGTTCAAACCCCTCTTGTCCTTCCTGAAAATATCACGTGCTTAAGAAAGGTTCAAAAAGGATAAATCAGTTTAATGCACAAGTTCAATACAGTTTCCAAGTATTTCAACAGTTCTTTAATCACTTCAGTGCTCAGCAGGTGCTGGTCACTGGTGGCTTGGCTGGAAGAAGTTGTAGTGTGAGTTTGGAAGCCATGTGCTGAAAGCTTGCTCCCCCTTCCCTGCTTTCCCCAAGGCCAGTCAAGCTTTACTACAGATGCAAGAAGCAAATATTGCACTCTGCCTTTTGGTATCTATCTGACCTCTCTGAAGCACGTTGGCAACAGAAGGTTCAGTATACCAAAACTGATGCCTTCACACAAAGAAGTACTACTGGTGTTCCATGTTTCTCATTTCAGCTTCCCCCATAAGGGAGGCTCAAATGGCTGGCAAAGTATATATATATATATATGTATATGTATATGTATATGTATATGTATATGTATATGTATATGTATATGTATATGTATATGTATATGTATATGTATATGTATATGTATAAGTTCTGTATGAGTTCTTAGTGTCATGAGCCTGGGACTGAATGTTTTACAGGAATTATATCACCATAGTACCTCTTCACTCTGGAAAGAATATAATTGCTCCTAACCTAAAAACAAGTCCAGCATTTCAGAATGGAGTAAGTGTACACTGAGCACTAGGCATCTCTGTTGCCGAGATGACAAAAGCCATGAAGGATTTATGGTACACAACAAGCAGTGGTGTCAGCCACTGCTGCTGACAGCAGGTAACTATCTCTTCTAAACATTAAATTTGATTATGAGTTCCCATATAATTGTAATAACCAACTTCCACAAAGAATACCTTCCTATATGCCTGGCAGCAAATGTCAGATTAACATACAAGCTTGTTCTTTCCCAGATTTCCTGTGGTTCATAACCCAACAAATATTAAGTGCAACCACTCATCTAGTGTTAGAATGATTACAGACACCAAGGTTTAAAAAGGACAGAAGGACAAATTATTTTTATTACGACTTTTAAGACATGCACAGCTGTATGGTAGTCCTTAAAACAAATTTAAATTTAAGTCTGAAGGATTTGACACTAAACTACAGTACAGTTGACTGCTAATTCTGTGCCAATTTCTAGTAGCTTAAGAGTGAAGATTTAACTATAAAGAGTAATTGCATTGAGGTATACCAATTTGGACTCACTGAGGACTGTCTGTATTACTTACTAGTGAATTTGATATTTGCATGCACGACAGTTATTCCTATTATTACAATACTATTTTTGTACAGTGTTACACCCCAAAACAGCTTGACAACATTAATTAACATGTTGCTTATTACACTGTTTAAAGAACTTTAGCAGCTCACATTGAATTTAAAAACAATACTTCATCTTCATTGTACCAAAATCACTTTAATAATTTGGTGCATTTTGCCACAATACAATTTGTTCTGTTTTCATGACAGTCATACAGATTGGACATGAAAACAGATTAATTAGTTTCACATTTTGTTCACATTTTCAAAGACTGTTTCAAATCAGGAAATGTTTTATCTGTCCTACCTTGCACTGACTCAACACTAGAAACAGATGTCTGTGAAAGAACTTTCTCATCATCATCTCAGGCTTAAAACTGAGACTAATTCCAACCACTGATCCCATTTCAGGGAAACATTGAGAAGTTCCTTATGGAAGCATCAGTGGTCTCCAACCCTCTGCCTGGAGAGACTGACCAAGGTATCACCAGAGATGCTTCTCACCTTCTCATGTACACTGCCTTCCTGCTTCAGATGCCTTTCTACTTGGCACTACTACAACAATTCACAAATTCCTACTGGCCCAAACTGCATTTGTCCCCTGGCCGAGTCTCAGGAAAAAACCCCCACCAGTCAGTCTTGCTCTTTATTTGTCCTACACAGTTTGCATTGGGAAAAAATCTCGCCATGATCAGTAGGTAAGGTATATTATTCCGGGAGGCAAACAAGGTTTTGGCCAGCCTTTAGAACACTTAAATAAAACCTGTGAGAGAGTGCTGTTTGTTTGCTTGTTTATAAAACATTTTCTCCTTTTAAGTAAAAGCAGACTAAAGAGTGAGCCTGAACTACTTAGAAAAACCCATAGTAACCACAACAAATGATGTAAAAACACACACAAACTCTTCGTGCACACAGTTAACCAGAATGACCAATGTCCCAGAAAAGGGCACATGCATGCCCCACCTCAGGGACCTGCCACACTTTTTTCCCATTTAATCTCATACCCATATCTGTGAAAAGGGATCAGCATTCTATTCTGGAAACTTGCAAACAGAGAGCTTCCAGGAAGGTGTAAAACAAAGGATGACTTCATTGAAGGTAACAGCAGTAGGTGTAGAATAAAATCACTATTTTTGTTTAACTAAGAGTGAGACCATAAGTATTTTGCAGATCCATTTCATCTGTCAAAAACTGATACAGTCCCAATTCATAAAATAACACAATAAAGCTTAAAGGCACAAGTCTATCTCGATACATATGAACACATGCTAGATAAAGCAAGGAAATATATAAACATGGCTGTTTACAAGCCAGTTGGAAAGCATAATAACCAAAAATATACATCACACTATCTTAACAAAATAATGTTTAATGATGACAGTTTAAGTTTGCAATTACATGACATTCTTGAACAAAATATCACTTCTACTTATGGCAAAAGATTTAAAACTGCAAAAACAAGTGAAGCATTTATTCATTTATATGCCATTTCAAGATGAAAAGCCCTGCCAAGGGCAACACTATAGTAGTGTAGCACATCTTTCTTCCCCTTTTTTCTTTTGAAGAGCAGTAAAGGTAAAAAGAAGTTAAAGGGAAAAAAAACCAAAAAAAACAAGGCAGTATCTACATCTACTGGCAATATCTAATGATCAATGAATCTGCTACTGCAATAAATTTGCTTAAAACAAAGCTCTTCCTTTAATGGTTTCTACACAGCAGGCTCCTGATATGAAGTGGGCATGACTGATGCTGGCTTACAATATGGTTCTATAGTAAACTGTGCCAGTTTTACTATCAAATCACCTCTTATGAAACTCTCTTTCTGCCTACCATGCAATCAATTTAACAAAGATCTAAACAACTTAACAGTTCAAACATTCAAATAAATCCCATTCTCCTCCTTCCCATCTATGCTTATTTGAAGAATGAAAGTCACAAGTCACTGGAACAGTCGCAGAAATTGTTTTATCTGTTTACTTTTATAAGACAAGATTGCATATTGAATTCAAGTGAGTCAAAGAAAAATAGCAATGGCTTCACACTTCCACAATATGTGAGAAATGAAGACGAGCACCAATTCTAAGGCACAACACAGAGCTATACCTGACCTCAGGAGCTCACTCACAATGTGTCTAAAAGAGTAAAAATAAAACATCATCTGCAAGAAATTTCACATCAGTTTTCTCCCTATAACTGAGAATACCCAGATCATCACACTATGAGGTTTTACATAAAGGAAACTGGTGGCAAGAAAAAGTCCATCATCCAGACAGAATAAACACTATTTTCAGCTTTATAATCTCAAAACAAGTAGCTTGACATAAATCTACAAGGGAAATAAAGAAAATACAGACAGGAAAAGAAGGCAAATTAGAGAAGCCCTCTTTCCCCAGTCTAGCATTTCTCTTCTCCCTCCTGAAGTAAAACAAATTCAATCACACTCCCATCACAAAATCAATATAGAAAGACAAAAAAAAAGGTTAATGAACAATATAGAGAACACAAAGGAAATTAATTTGCAAGCTGAAAAGGAAGAACAAAACTAAGGATGACAGACAGAAAGGATGACAGATTGTATGACTGTAACTACCTCAGCTTTCTAATTGACAGGATTATATAAACAGGATGTACTGATATTTTTAGGAGCAGAAATAAGAAAGATACACCAACTGGTGCAACAGGTAATATATGATTCTGTAGCTTATTTTAAAATTGTGTTTTGGAAATGTAAAGCCAGTTTTAAGTCACAGCAACACAATCACATGTATTCAAAGAGACCTTCAGAGAGAGATCCTATAGTCAAACCCCCAGCTCAAAGCAAGCCTAGCAAGAACAGGGTGCTTGGGGGCTTTGTCTAGTTGAATTTCTCCAATGATGGAGATTGCAGTCTCTCTGGAATTTTGTGGGGTTTATAGTTTTTGAGTTTGTTTCTTTCTTTCTTTTACAGAGTTGCAACATCCCTATTCTTAGTGTGTCCCTATTGCTTCTTGTCCTTCCATTGTGCCCCTGAGATGAGCTTGGCTCTGTTCTCACCCACATTCCCCAAACTGGTACCTCTCCTAAAACTAAACAAGTACTTACTCCGTTTTCTCTTGCTAAACCTTTAATCAAATAAATTATAATTCTTTATTTTTCAAAGGTAATCAGTCTCATATAAGCAGATATGTACGCGTAAGCACAGTTTGCAATTTTTTTCTGTCAGCAGCAGAATTTGACATATGTTCCTAACTTGTTTTGGTTTTTGTTTAGTATTAATTTTTGTATTCCACATTGGTTACCACTTGATAGTAATTCTACTATGCATTACCAGTCAAGAAAGAACACTTCTGCTGAAGTGTCAGAAATATAGACTTCAATTTAGGAATTGTTAGGAATTGTTTTCTAGATGAGCAGTTCTCAAAGAATGGGAAAGCACACAGCGGTGAGGTTTTACAGAGAAACCTGACAAGAAGTGTTCACCTGCTGATTCTTCTTGAGAAAGGGGGAAGAGCAGCCATGGAACCAATCTGGAGATCGGGAAAGAAGCAAGCCTCAAGGTGTTTTACGACTACTTATTATTTACACAAAATAGATCCCATCTACACACAAATACTCCAATTACACAGTGAAATTATCATATAATTCAGAACCTGAGATCAGAGTTCAAAACTTAAGAGGCTGACCAATACTGAAGAACAGTCATTAATAAACCATCAAGAATTCAGGTAAAATTCTCACAGAAAGGACTACCAACTGCAAGGCTGTATTGGTGAGGACCTAATGCATCATCTCATCTTGCAGGTTGAGGCAAAAAATCCCTACTGACCTTCCTAAAATGCCTGTATCAGCCTTGGAGCCTGTATTTTGACTGTCCTTTAGTGTCACTTCAAATCCTCAAAAAGGGAATTTGGCTATATCAAGGCTGGTATCTTTTGCCTGTGAATCTGCCCCCACCTTTCTCTTCATCCTAGTTCTCAGAAATTCAAAATATATGGAAAGCTTTACTCTAATTTTACTTTCATCCTTCTATGATCCCTCTCACTTCACTGCACAAACCTTCTCTTTCTCAGCTATGATAGCAAATGATGTAATTGGAACACCTATCAACAGATAAATCAGTACCTTGTTACTCTTAAGGCCTATAAAGTTGGAATGTTTTGTGTATTTTTTAAACCAAAACATTCAATCCCTTCAACTGACAGTATATTTAAAACATGACAAGGTGTCCAAGGCAGCAAAAAACCCATTTCAATTTCATATACTGTGATATGTAGACATTAGAGCAGCTGTGTTTCTTCTATCTTATAGGCCATATTACTAGGTCTTTATCTGCTGAGACTTCACCAAGATGCTTATGAACAGTATTTTCAAGTCATAGAGAAATCAAGCATTTAATGGCTAAGTAAAAAAGGAAGAAAATTAAATTTAAAGACACAACTGCAATCTTTAAAGTTGCAGTTACATATAATCCAAAAGACAGAATGCGGTGACATTTACAAGAATATCATAGATACAATTAGGAATTCTATTTCATAAACCATCCAGCATTTTAATGAAAAAAAGTTAATTCTCAATGGAATTTTAAAATGTAGATGAAGAAAAATTAACATGTAATTACACAGTGAAATTATCATAGCTTTATTTTAAAGTCAAAGGAGGGGAGTCTCCAGTATCATTGCCACTTCCAGCATCTTTTGTTAGTTTATTTTACACACTATTTTTATTTCAAGCTAAGATTTCTACATTGTACCAGCATAATCACAAAATGGTAATCAACCATGCCTGACAGAATTCCCCAGTGACTTGCAGCAAGTGCTGATGCTTCCACTAATATCCAGTCTTGAGCAACTCACTTTTGTTAGATTTCCCAGGATGGTGAGTACGCTTTAGTTTCATCCTTCCATTTCCAGATCACCTCTCCATGATTAACAGACCTGAGACTGCCATCATAACTGAGCCTACATGTTCAGCTGCATCAGCTATGCACATCCATTTTGTTCAGTATCTAAAATCCAAGTGTTTCTCCAGCTCTGAGAACCAGACCCATACATTATCACTTCTGATCTGGGTTAAAAACAGAATCACTTGAAATTCATTTTAATGCTTAATATAAAGAGCACAACTCAAAAGCAGCAACGGATAACGGATTATGAGGTTTCCCTAACCGGATGTGCAAACTGACAACATTCAAATTAATAGCTGCAATATCCATTTAAAATATCTTTTAAGAAGCTCCCTTGACAAAGCAACTCCAAAATGCCTTGAACTCCTCCACAAAAATCCCAAAACAGCAGTGACCACACTAGATGCAGGAATTCTCAACAATGTCTGTCTTGTGAGGAAACAACAAAACAAAAGCAAGGAAAAACTCCAGCATCCACTGACGTCTCATAAAGAAACTGTTACCTGTTTTCAGAAGCACAGATGCTGGGACATATACACTGGCTTTATCCTAAAAAGGTGGTATGAAATAAAGTCTGAAAATGTGTGCAGATGTATTTGTGCATATATCCTGAAGACCATTCAGAAAGACGTGGTCTGATTCCATGTTTATTTGATTTTGCTCAATGTATTATTTAATTATTGTTATTTAATGAACACTGTTCCCTCGGAAAGATGAGGGGTGGGTTTTGTTCATTGCACACGGGTTCCTTTGACACTTTCAGCTCCAGGGTGCCTGTCAGTAGGGAGGGCAGTGCTTACCTGCTGAGCCTGGTACCTCTGCTGGGCCTGCGACAGGTACTGTGCCTGGGGCGGCAGGTGCTGCGGCTGCGGCTGCTGGTTGTAGTACGGCTGCTGGCCCTGCTGGCAGTAGCCACTCACACCTTGCTGACCATACTGAGGTGGGATCTGTTGGAAGAGCCAAGCAAAGCAAACACATGAGTGCAAGCAGAAGGACAAAACCAAGCTATGTCCCACCCATATGGCAACCCCAGCAGAAGTGATATCCCCAGCTACACACCTGACCCACCGGTCTGATCCCTTCTCTCAGCACTTAATGGCAGCCCTTAGATCCTCTTGCCTTAGAAGGAGGAGCAAGCCCCATGCTCTGCATAGTTATTCTTTTCTGGAAGAGCTTCTAGGGAAAATGCTATGCTTCTGAACATCACAATTCTCTAATGCCCACCCTTAAAACACAGAAGTGGTTATTTGAAATATCTGCTCTCCTTGGGAACACTAGTGAGGTAAATCAACAGAGGAATCATTCTGATGCGCTGACCCAAAAGTTGAATTGTGGAAAAAAGGCACAACTCTTAAACAGACATTGAAAGAGAAATGCCTTTTGTCTTTTTTTTTTTTTTTTTTTGAGCAATCAGGTGCTAATTTTAACTTAATGTTTTGCCCACAATCCTCAGGTTTTTAGTCTTTGTATTTAAGCTTTACAAGAGTCTTGGGGTTTGGCAGGATTTTGGTTTTGTCAAGTTCAATCCCTCTTAGTCTTCTCCCCCCCTACTAAGATACACTTTTAAAAAAAGTAACAACAAAACAAAATAAGTGTTACACACCAGTTGGAACATGTATCATGTACCGAGAACATGCACACACTGAGAATCTGTTAGAACCAAAACCAAGTCAATTACAGTGTCAGAGAAATTTTCTGCATTGATTTAGTCTGTAAGCCTTGTATCAATAGACACTGACATTTTCTCGAGGTATTTGAAAGAGCACACTTTACACTTTCAATGGACTCCTGATATTGTGCCCAGATTTTCTTGATTTTAGGTACCTGTGCTTTTCCCCAAACTCTGGAATTTAATACCATTTCAGATGCAGCACATGACTTCTCCATTCTAGAATGGAGTTGGTCCTGCACATCTCTGCCCCATGCAAGTGTTTCAAATACCTGAGCACATCCAAAATGCTTTGATCTCTGAACTGTTCCCACTGAGTTTCTGATACAATGATAAATATGTTTATTCAACAAGCAAACACATACCTGTTCTACCTAAAGTTAATTCACTACATTCATTCAACAGTATTTGCTAGGCAATAATAATAATAATAATAATAATAATAATAATAATAATAATAATAATAATAATAATAATAATAATTTGAACATCTGCTTAGGCTGTTTTTATTATCACAACTTGATCTGCTCCTATTACTTCTGCCAGAAGTTGGCAGTCCTACCTCTTGGTTACTCCTAAGGTCAGCACTGTAAACCCACTCCTGCTCTTGCTCTCTTTGCCTTCACATCCATTTTTTTTTTCCCATCATTTCACAGGCAGTTGAATGTTTCTGCGACCAAAGCAGCCCTTTCTGACAAATACCCTCTCCCCGATGATGCATAAATGAGGCCTTTATAATGCAAACTAAAAAGGGTGTGTTGGAATATCATCAGGCAAACAGACAGCTGGAGTCTGGGATCTGACAGAGGACCACATGGTGATTTGCCCATCATCTGCAAAGGTCACAGAGCCTGGACTGGTTCCTATGAAATGCTGAGGAGAAACCTATGTTGTGGTGCATCTGGGTTCCAGTTACACCGGGAAGAAAAGGACAGATAACCAGACAGCAAAATATGGGCTGCTAGAAAAAAAGAAAAAATAAAGAGAACTTGAATGCCCAGTTAACCAGATGGTAACAAAGCAAACAGCAGATGCATGAGCAACCAGAATATTTCTAGAATAAAGATACTTGCACAGGAGAGCTGGAGTTCACCTGAACATAGGAGCCAGGTCACTGGTACATAAAGCACAAGAAAATGAAATTTTAAAATGAGGAGGGGATTAGAAGAACACATGGTTAAAAAGTGTGGTATTGCTATGTCAAATGAAGACATGGAGATTCTGGGACGTCAAATGAAGATGCTGAGAAGAATCAAAGAATGAAAAATGGACATGCAGTGACTGCAGAGTAGGTAGAGTGGCAATAAGAAATTCTAACAATACATGGACTTCTACACAAAGAGGGATGGATTGGATCAATTGCAAACAAAGGCACTAATATTAGTCATAAGAAATTCGGTAGAAAGGAAAAAAATTCTGGGGCGACTACTGGGCATCATCCTAGGATACAAATTCAGGGAGAAGACAGCTAATAACAAAGTAACATTATATGCTACATAGCATTTAAAAACTAATTTAAAAAAAACTCCACCTCACCATGCAGCAGAGGTCTGGAGCTTGGTCAGACAAAGAAGACTGAGTGCTGGAACCACCATGCATGGCTGGACTACAACAACGCTGACAGCAGCACGCTAGCAAGATCAGCAAAAGGCACGCCGCAAGATTGATTAGGGGAGGATTTCAACTCCCCCCAGACAGACAGAGTAAGCAGACTATAAAGCTGAGACCAGAGTATCAGATAATTCTCAAAGGTTGTTCCATGGAACTGCTGGTTAAGGAGCCTGCATGAGGAGCCACTGCCTTTGGCTCAGTCCAGAGCAGCAAGAATCATCTACTACTGCATCCTGCAGCTGCAGAACCACTGTGCATCAGTGACCAGAAAGGAGTTAAATTGAGCATCCCTACAGGAACAATCAAACCCAAGGAATCTACTACTGTCGTGCTTAACTTCAAAAACTGTAACTACACAAAAAATGAAAAGGCTTGTTAAAAGGAATCTCAGACAGCTATGAGAAATAAAATCTGACTGACAGCATCAAAGCTGTTTAACAATAACCACATGGAAAGCACAGAAACAATATTCACCACCCATTCAGAAAGATTTGATAAGAGCAAAGGGACACCAGCAAGGCTCACTGTAGCTTTCTAGAGGCAAAAAGGCATCCCCTTCAATAAGCCAGTGCCAGGTCCAAATGAGGAAAACAGAAAAGACTGTAAACTCTGGCACTTCAAATATAATAAGACAGGCCTGAAAGAACTGTTGGAACAGCTAGAAAAGGGAATCAAATGCATAATGATTCATTTCTTCAAACACATCAGAAGTAGGAGGTCTGCCAGAGTCTGAAGTGACAAATGATGATGAAGGTATAAGGGGAGCTACAGAGAGCACAACGCCACCACAGAGAAGCTTAACAAAATCTTTGGCTCTAGTGTGCACTGTGGAAAAATCTTGGGGTGTTCCCATGCTGGAGTCCTTTGTGAGGGACTTGATAAACGTCTCTGAATCTGATGGGACTTTTCATGGAATAAAGTGACAAATGAACAGTCAGAAGTGGCTTGGAACCATAAAGTATCACTCCAGAGGTCTAATCAAATTCAAAAAGCTGAATCACTAATGACCATATACAGCCTTTAAATTGGAGCTGCCTTAGTAGGTGAGAATTGCAGCACGGCTTAAATAGAGAAGTCAGAAATTTGAGTAATTTAAGACTACATAACACTGATGACTGTTCTGGACAAATCAGGACAGAGAAGAATGAAGATGAGATTTAGGAAACATCAACACAGCAAAAGAAAATCCCTCTCTACTGACTTCTTGGACTTACTAGGAAGGGTCAGACAAAAAGATTCAGGGAAATGCAACAAGAATCATCATAGGTATAGAACAGTTTCCATAAAAAGCATCCATAACCCTTTGAGGATGGAAAAGACACCAGGAAGTAGGCCTATGGTGGAAAGCTACAATAGCATCTTGTCCAACAACAATTAGGATGCATTCAATAGCAGAAGCAAACTTCAAAACAAGAGAGAAACAGGTTGTCTAG
Source organism: Camarhynchus parvulus (assembly GCF_901933205.1). Taxonomy (NCBI): domain Eukaryota; kingdom Metazoa; phylum Chordata; class Aves; order Passeriformes; family Thraupidae; genus Camarhynchus; species Camarhynchus parvulus. The sequence goes on from NC_044573.1 coordinate 52,916,557, forward strand.
TCACAGAGGTAGCAGATGTTTAGAACTCCTTGCCAAATTGATGTTTTGAAAGCTGAAAGTTTATGTGGGCTCAAGCAAAGAATGGACAAGTTCACAAAAGAGACATCCTCTGAGGGTTACCAAATTTATAGAGCCACATCTGGCTCAGGAAGACCCTCAAGTGAAAATAGCTGGAGGCCTGAAGAGTACTGGGGGAAGTACTCCATGCTTGCTTTGTTCTGACTCTCCTCCAGGCATCCAATTAAAGCCTCCACTGGAGGCAGGATACACGGGGCTGCATGAACCCTTGATCTGCCCTGATAGAGCCAGGGCTGCGTTCTCACCTCTTCGCAAAAGACAGTCCCCAGAGACGACAATGAAATTTTGGTCTGCAAGATACTTGGTAACAAATACAAGCAACCTGAAGAGGCAATAACACCTTTACTGCCAAAGCTCTGAGACTGCTCCATTTTCTTAAATATTGTCCCCAAGAAATCTGCTTTCAGACACTGGTTTAAGAACGGGTACCAGGCTCTTCTTCTGAACTTATATATCAGTTACTTATGTAAGAATTTTCCTCCATATCCTCCCAATTCAAACTAGTTCAAAAAAACAACCAAACACCACCACCTAAAATACAGCAATAATCATAATGCTACATGTATGTTTGGATGCTGTTCTCTTCAGTGCAGAGACTCATCATCACTGTCTTAGCAGAGCACTCCATATAATGCTGTGGCTATTTAAATAAATTTCAAACAACAACATGCAAATTAATCCACCTGCTTTACTGATGGGGATCACAAGATACTGCTTATGGACAAATGCTTATTAAACAGCATAAAAAAAAAAGGTTAATTAAAATCTCCCCAGAACAAAACAAATCTAAAGCAAATTACTTACAGTGCTTGGAGTGAATGACCCAAGCATCCTCTTTCTTCATAAAGTAAATCCTCCCTCCCCTTCTCCCTCACACTCATATTTTTTTGTGGCCACACAATGCAGGAGATGAGAATTTGTCAAATTTCATCATGCCTGTGGTAGTGCAGATGTACTGGGGACAGCTGAAGAGAGAACAGACCTGAGTTTGAATCTATTTCTAGGGAAGCAGAGAAATTGTAATAATTACTTTGGAATACCAGGTGACTTGCACAGTATAAAGAGCATTATTTTGGGAGAAGTATGACTGACCATAACTGATTACACTGCTTGGAACACAAACAGAGAAAGGATGAGAATAGAAGGAACAAAACTGGCAGCCAACATGAAGAGATGGGACAAATCCAATTAAACCTATAACTTAGCCCATTATCTTTAATTCTTGTTTGAATAAGAGATCTGGTGGCAGGCAATCTTTTCCCAGGTAATACCCTGATAGAAATGGAAGTTTTAAGCAATTTTTGCAGGTGCAATCCATGACTGATGTCAAAGAAGAAGGATCATTATACAGCATTAGAGTCATTATAATAATTTTTAAAATTAAAATGTAACAGAATTAGTGTGTTAGCATAGGTACACTAATAATACTAGCAATATGCAGCTACTGCCCCTTTACACCATCCTGATGACTAAATCCAGTCAATAATGGAAGTTTTACATAGCCCCTATCACAAAAAGCTCTGTGGAGTCACTCTGGGATCCACCTGAACACATCAGATACTACGACATGCTCACTACAGGGGAAGAGTCCTGGCTACATCTCTGCCTCACCCTCAAATCTATTGGGTACCCAAAAAGTGAGGCATTATATTGGCTATCCATTACCCTGGATGATATTGGTAAAAGGCAACAACACAATCTGGAAGCTGTGGACCACAGTGTCATGATACAAAAATCTGGGGGAAAACAGGTCTGTCTCGCCTGATCAGCATTAAGCCTGGCTTACAGAGAGAAGAAAAACTGAACTTCAGGGGCAGGGGTGCCTCTCAGAAGAAAGGATGGCACTACTTGGTTCTACAGTGGCACTACAGGGGCCAACTTTGCTGAGAACAGTGAGACAGAATATTGTGAAACAAGTACCATCCTGAGTAATATAATCATCAGTAACATTCCACTTTCTTAGCACCTGTAACACTGTAATTACATGGAAATTAGAATTTAAAAATGTATAGTGAGGGGCATTCTCAGAAAAATAAAACCCTACCACCTGGTACTTTACGAGTAAAACAGAGCATTCCTTCAGTTAACCAAAGGTTACAGTATTTAATTATAATTACTTTAATTTTACAGTGATCAATTCAGTTATAACTATAAAGGAAGATGTCACTCAGTTACTATCAAACCTTCAAATAAAACACGTGTGATTCCTGAAACAATTTCTGCTTCAGTTTTAGATTTCCAAAGTCAGACCTCTGCCAAACCCTAAGTATTTTCCTCCAAACATTCAAACCATGCACTTCTCCGTACTTTCCAACAGAAAACTGTAATAGGAAACTAACTCCTTAACTTTCACACACTTAACAAAAAGGTGTGGTTCATATCAAGAACTTTCAAACTCACATAAGCCCTTCATCTGTATGTTTAGCTGAATTAGAGAAAGAAGAAAAATATAATATGCTTATACAGCATAAGGAAATCCTGTGGCACATATTCAGTAGAATATTCTGTCACAGTTAGGGCAGCATGGTCTCCTGTCTCAAATCAACGTGTTCAACCCCAGCATGCTTGTGCACACAGCCTTAATGAAGGCTAAAAATCCTTCTCACTGAATGACAAACAAGAAAAATCTAAAAGGAAACCAAGTAGAAAGCTGGGTGTTAATGTCAAGGCTATTAATCAGAGATAGATCTGAATCCTGATGTTACGGCATTTTATTCATATATTCTATAAATTCTATTACTTCTTATCACTTAGTTTTGACCTTTTGACAATACATTGGTCACAATGTTCACCTGTGTTACTGTCTTTCCTACACTGCTTGCCTTTACACTGAAGTATGAACTTCAACACCTTATTAAGAGCCTTTAAAATATTAACACTAGGCCTGATACTGGTCCACCCTGTGACCCAGAGCAAGGAAGCAAAAGCATAAAAAGCATGCTTCTGTGTCACAGAACAATAATCCCCATTCCAGAACTTGCAAGGTAGTGGATTTTGCAGAGTCATTAAATGCATGCCTATGTTGAAGACTGCAGTGCAGCACACAGATCTGCAAACTAGCTCAGATACTGGCAGGAGCCTACACCAAAAGCTGTGCTCAGCTAATTTGCCGTGCTCCACAGAAGGGTGAATTAGGTCAAAGGGAGATCCACACTCTTGTAGCTAGACTGCTCCTTGTACACAAGCCAGTTCATTAAAAAAGGTAGCTCAACCATCTTCAGAAGACTCTGCAGTCTGCAATGCAGTCATACCCAGTACTACAGAAAGGACAGGACTCACACACACGCCTGTAATCCCCTTTTCCCCAAGAAGTACACGGCAGCACAATTACACCACTTGCCACTGCCATGTATATAGCATCACATACGTACCTGTCATAAGGTGCTCTCTACATACGGCCTTTTACTCCAGCTTAAATCAAAGCAACATGAGCTAACCAATTATTAATACAAGCAATTTTCCTCTCCTAAAAAAGCCCCAAACCAAACTACCAAAAAAAAAAAGTGTAAAAAGATCTACTAAGTTTACATGATTAAGGAACTCTCCAGTCAGAAAATACAAATGTTAAATTTCCAAAAGCAACATTAACTGAGCCATGTTACACATATATAGCACCTTCTCTTTCTGATTTATGTTGTCAAAGCCATTTCATAAAATACAGAGGATGTGAAATGTGGCTTAGTTACTGCGGCTGCTAGAATCTTATCATTTATGTTTTCTGACTTCTTAGCTGTGCAACCTTCACATCTTATTAACATAGTTTTTTGCATAGATTGTAGTATGGAATAGTACTTATGTTTTATGTATTGACATATTTTTGATGTACTGAGATTTTGAATAAGTTTGCTATTCTTCATGATGAGAGCCAAATAAATAAAGACTACTGCCACAAAATAGTCAATCATTTATATGGAAAAGCAATATCTCTCCTTCCACAAAAGAACACTTTGATTCCCCTGTCAGAAATTGATGAAAACTACCTCAGCTGTAAATGCTAAATCTATGCCAATATCACAACCACCTCCCACTCCCATCCTCCCCTAAAAACAACAAACAAACAAAAATAAAAAATTTGCATGTTTCAGATGAGCTAAAATTAGTTTCAAGGGAGAGGTAAACAGCTGAGTCTAGAAACAAAAGGAAGAAATTTTTCCTCCAATAGTGTTGATTTGCACAGTGCATTACAGTTTGAACTAATGCAACATTTGGTCCATTCTGCAAGTTAAGGGATGAAAATATGATAATCTCCAGTAAGAGATTTCCACATTGCTGTATTTATGCTCTCAGACCATCACTATGGTCTGAGAAGACTAAAGATTTGCAACAGAACTGTTTTTGCAAGTGCTATTTGATACACTGCATTAGAAAGAAATAGAGAGAAATCATAGTGCCTACACACACACATGCACACACTCTCAAGTGATGAGTCAGGTAAGATATCTATTCTTATACTCTGCTTTCCTTCCTTTTTAAAAAAAAGTGATCAAAAGAACTAAAAGGAATAATGTAATCTGCTTTAGTAATAGATTTCCACTTTACAAACCAACATAAGGAAAAGCACATCACAACTGTCACAAACTGATCTCTGGTGATTCTGATGATTACAGCTTCAGTAAAAAACTTGTAGGAAATCTCATCTCTTGCTGTGTGAGTAGCATGAAATTCACCTATGAAATGCCACCCATTACAGAAAAATGCAAAAGCCTATATTTAACTGATTTTCAATCATATAACAAATAATTTATTACAGGTCACTTCTTGAGCATCCATGAATAGAATAAACAGTGATCTTTGATCTCCAAATCCTCTAGTTGCCATTTATTTTCCAGGAAATTTGTAACAATTTTGACCACTATTTCTTAAAGGGTGATTAAAATAAAATATGGTTAAAAAATACAGAGAAACATATTTCTTCAGACAAATTCTGCAATGCTCTTCAAACTTCCTAAAGCAGGGAACACAAATGAGAGGTATGGGTTGAGTTTGAATAGCAGATAATACAGCTGCACGAATAATCCTCCAATTTTATGCCTTTATACACAGAGAAACCCCTAACACTTAACTACTGGAGACTGAAAAATCCCTCAGTAAAATAGCTTTCATTCTACATTTCTTCCGGCACATAGTCTTGGTAGGAGGAAACATTGCAAACATTCTTTAATCTCAGTAGTAAGAAAAGGCAGAATGTGCACACACCCTGTTTATCATTACTTCCCTGGCATCTTGCACACCCTTGAGTTTTCTTTCTTTCTTCCAGTCTTTCGAGAGAAAAGGGTGCTTTTTAATTAATTCATGTTCTCCTCCAAAGATATCAATCTTGATGAATACTGTCTTTACCATTCCTAAACTCAATGGCTTTCAGAACTAAATCACTTGAGATCATTCACAGCCCTTCACCGTATCTCTTAAAACAGCAGGAGAAGAATATAAAAGATCTTCCACAGGGAGCAACTCCATGCACTCTTAAGCAAGCTGAGCCTTTCTCTTTCCATCTAAACTTGTCCAGTTCCACATAGGGCTTCACAGACCCTTAAGTGCACACCCTCTTTCCCTGACAGCTGCTTTTCTTCCTTTATTGCTAACCTGCATCTGTGGAAGAACAACCCCAGGCACCAATATATGGTGGAGGCCACCCAGCTGGAAAACACCTTAGCAGAGAAGGACCTGAATGTGCCGGTGGACACCAAGTTGAACATGAGCCAGCAATGTGCCTTTCCCACAAAGAGAGCCAATGGTATGCTGGGCTGCATTAGACAAAGTATTGACGGCAGGTCTGGAGAGGTGCTTCTGCTTTACTCTGGAGGACTGTGTCCAGCTCTGGGCTCCCCAGTACAAGGGAGACATGGACATACTGGAGAGAGTTCAACAAAGGGCCACAAAGATGATTAAGGGGCTCGTGCACCTGTGCCGTGAGGAAGGGTAAGAGAGCTGGGACTGTTCAGCTTGGAGAGGACAGGGCTCCAGGAAGGCTGAATAGCAGCCTGCCAGGACGTAAAGGGACTCTAGAAGAGAGCTGCAGAGGGCTTTTGTACAACAGCGTGTTGTACAGGACAACAGGGCATGGCTTCAAACTGAAAAAGGGAGGTTCAGATTAGGTATTAGGAAGGAATTCTTTACTGTGAGGATGGTGAAGCACTGGAACAGGTTGCCCAGGGAAGTTGTGGAAGATGTGCTTCCACATCCCTGGAAGTGCTGAGTGGGGCTTTGAGCAACCTCCTCTAGTGGAAAGTATCCCTGCCCATGGCAGGGTGGTTGGAATTTGATGATCTTTAAGGTCCCTTCTGACCCAGACCTTCAGTTTAGTAATGTCTTAGTACAAAGTTATCTGCAAAGGGGTGCATGCAATTTCTAGTCTTTAACAGAGAACCCCTCTGGTTTTGGGGCAGACACCTTTGACAAAGGCACCACTTTTGAGTTAACCCCCACAAACAGCAGACCAGAAAGTCATCTTCTGTTCTGGTCCTTCTCTGTGTTACGGGATATCACCCTTTTAATCAAAAAAACTTGCAATGACAGAACAGATTTACAGCTCTTTGTGTTCCCATTATGGATTTGAATCCCCAAGTAGTGTCCACAGCACAGGAGATTGGCCAAGACACAAAGAAAAAGGGATGACCTCCCATATCTATCATTTAGGTTCAGCAATATCTGTGATAAATCTAGTCATTTGTACAGTCCAAATTCTTCTAGTTTCTTCTATTATAGCAGGATCAAAATCATACTCTTCATCTGGACACTAAAAATTCCCCACAGCAAGGAATCCTGAGGCAAAGAGAATGACAGGCTGAACTAACAGTAAGAAAATTTGATTACATCTCTACCCATCCAGGATAATTTATTATCCTGCAGCATAGCATTAACTGCCTAAGATCAGGATCCCAGTCCTGTGGCACAGTTCCTCAATATTCTTTTGAGGGTACTTATGCTGGCTTAGAAAAACAAGAAATACAGAGCTACTCCTATCAGAAACCCTTCTTCTTTAGATGAATTTGACCAAAGTGCACCACCAATAAAACCAAAACCAACCAACCAAAACAATTTTAAAAAAGGGGAAGAGTAAATCTTTTCTGTGATGGCTTTTCTTTCCTTTTTCCTACTGGGAACAGATAAAAACCAAGTCAGCCTCTTAAATAGGAGTACTTACATAACAGCTGTGATTTCAAATATTCCTGCAAGTATTTTTAAAAGAAAACTTTCAAATCATTCCTTGTAGACACAGAGTTCAGATATTTGATTTATTCCATTTCTATTATTTAATTTGACCTATTACTTAGCACTGGAAAACATCAAAAGAACCCTGACAGAAACATCAAAGACATCTATCTTATAAATTCATAGCTGAAACCATATAGCACCTCATAATTTTTAAAATAATTACAGTTTTATTATACTCAAAATAAGATGATTATTGTCAATTATTCCTCATATCAGTTACCACAAGTAAGTTTTAGAAACATATGCTAAATATAAGTATCTGGATACAGTTAATCCAATTCATGTAACATTATACTCAAAACGGAACAGAAAAACAAACAAGAACCTTTAAAGTCTTAACATCACTTATCAAAAAATTACCTGTTTTGCTTAATTGAAAATAGCCAACTTAAAAACCTATGAAGAATCAACCACCAAATTCATACACTCATTCTACAAAACTAGATTTTTAAAAAAATTAATATTGCAACTAAATTTAACTCAAATATTGTTCTCCATCTGTTAATGTTCATAATACCTACTACTCTTTCAAAGCATCCAAGCATCTCCAGTATATCCACACATGGCTCCTTCCTTTCTGGAAAGCTCAAGCCCCCATTCCCCCAAGTATGGTTGTTTTGGGCTATTATCCTGAACCTATTTTGTTTAAACATTCACAAAACAGATTCTTACACTCACAAGAAAAGGCTTCCTTCTCATTTATGTCCAGACTGAAGTAATATCTATCTGTACACAAAATTAACACACAAGTGTATAATTGTAGTTTTATGCTCAAGTGCCCCAATTATGCACTTTGAAACACTTTAAAGGATCCATCAGGAACATTCAATACCTCCAAACTGTGAAGTCTTGAGGAGTGTCTTTTGGCAAGACAGCTGCATTATGGAGAAATCTTTCAGCTAAAAACAAAGAAAGCAATCAGCTTTGGGCTTTTTTCCTCCAGGATACTCCAGCTGTAAAGAATGGTGGGACCTATCTGGTGCAGTGCATTTTGCCACAACTAAGAGACAAGCAGGAAACTGAACAGCTTGTTTTGCTTTTGTGTAAAATGTCCCAGGTAAGCACAAAAGGCCCAGCCTCCGGATTGTTTGAAAAGGTGATTAAGGAAAGGTGATCAAGAATGTCTGCAACAGACAAGTGAGGACCCTACACCTTCCTCACTTCAGCCCCAAGGCAACTGTAACTCCACACACGCTTGGTGAACATTCATCCTCTGCCTTCTCACATCTTAAAAAATACTTTTAAGAAGCAGTTTGTTCAAAAAGGGAGTGCAGGAGGTGACTGTCAACAGTGCAGAATGCACTGCACATGTGGTGAAGAAGGGAAGTCTATGTTAGCCCATCTGACTTTGTACTGAAATGGGTTACAGGTGCTCACACAATGCATTACACTCTTTCACACAGACTGGTGATAAACTTGCCACATCCTTCATGTTACAGTTTATGAGAACCACTGGTGGCGTTCACGGCAGGGGGTAAGTGGGAGGATGTCCCAGCAAACACAAGAGAAGACGACAAACTTATTTCACATGACAAACACATACCAAGTTCTTAATAAATAATAAGTGAGGAAATCAGGAGTGGTAAAAACAGCATAAGAAGAAGGTAGATAATTCATTACATTAAAAACATACTAAGAAATGTGCTTCAGGCTAACTCAAAGATGGTTAAGTAGTGAGGCCATGTTAGCAATGGTTTTCTAGAGCAGAGGACTACAAGCTGTCTCTGAATCTGTGTGATTCCTCAGTAAAACCAAGACACAGTAACTTACACTGAGAAAATACAATGCCCTGTGCAAGTCATGTGGGATTTAGCACCAGGTGTCAGGGACATGCAGTCACTGTTTGTTGACCATCAGCAAAGAGATAAGATGAGCCTAATTGTGAGCTCAAAGAGTGATCACAGGTACCAGGCAGAGTGAGACAAAATTCCAGCTGTTGTTGTAGTTCTTTAGCGGGGCCAACAGAATGCCAAGTTCTTCCAAGGGTGATGGAAAAACCACACATTTTCAGGAAGTTGCCATTCAAAGCTGTTCTAGAAAAAACATGCCATGCAGAAATGCTCCAAAGCCACTTATCCAATGCACTGTGTGAGCTCTTGTCTCACAGTGTCCACCTCTGCAGGCTGAGGAGCTGTGCAAAGAAGAGGTCTCCTGACAGCAGGCACCATGAAAGGCACAGTGTGGGTTGATGATGTTTAGGATAATGCTCCAGAGCCAAAAGCACCAGGACAACTGGTCTACAACTGCAAGCTGATCTGTGTGTTGCTGCAGAAACCCCACTTCTTCACCCAACCTGCCAGTTCTCCCTGACTCTCTACCAAAGGTTCTGCCACACTCAAATGGCAGAAAGACAATGGGCAGCCTTCTGCTGCCTCAGCACACCAAAACAATTCAGCATGGCCAGATCAACCAGCAGTGACAAGAGGGAAGTGGCACTGCAGGTACCAGCTGGGTTGGCTTTGGCTGCTGTTGGAACTGCAGATTGTTTGGGTTTTGTTTTCCATGGCTCCCCTCATCTCATGAATCCAAATCCATAATTCTCACTTTCCAAAAAAGCACCTCATGTGCAAAGCAACAACTTCCAGCTCTCCAGGCAGAGCCCTGCTAAGGGAGGGGTGCAATGAGAAAGCTGCTGCACTACCAAGTGAAGCTACAAAAGAAGCCTCTCCTTGACTTTCAGGGAGGACACTGGCTTTTCACATCTCCTCAAACTCAAGACACTCAAATTTTGCCACAAAATTTAATCCACTTTAAGCAGAAAATAGTTCATTGCTGCTCTCACCTAGAGTGACATCCAAAGGAAAGTAGTAATACAGGGAGGGGGACATACAAACAATTCTCTCTCCCTTCCTTGCAGGAAGCAAAAACATATAATGCATTTCAGGGACATTCTTAGCATGAAAATATGGTGCAAGTGGGTAATGCCCATTTAAATTAGTTCTTGAATATTATTAGGGCAATGATCACTTATCTATATTGGTAGTTAGGCATTTTAACCTCCTGTTTGGTTTGGCAAATCTTCCCCTGAGTACCAGTTGTACTTTAGTGGCTACAGCATTGTTCAGGCATGAGCTTCTATGATTAAATTAAGCTTCTGATTTTGTAGTTGCATAACTATTTAAAATATTTCAAACAATAGGTCAATACTTCTCAGAAGTTGTACATATCTTCCAGAGCACAGAGTTCACACGTCCTGGAGAACAGGCTTTTTAATTTTAAAACCAAGTATTTTCATTACTTAATTGGCTCTGAAGTATATATATGTATTTTTTTTTTTTGGATAGTATAAAACTAGGGAGAAAAGCTTAGGAAGCAGCACTGCCTGCTTTGGAGGGAGTACTTACCCATCTGCCCTTCTGGCCAGAGGTTTAATAGATTTCTATTTTTATAAAGGACATAAGGGGAGGGGGTGGCTCCATCAGTTTCCTACAGAAACCCAGCTGCCAAACTGGATGTGCCAAAGGGGAATTTTAGGGAATTTTAAAGAGATAACCTCTGCTGAGACTGCAATGTCAGCTTTGTAACCTCATGACTGGAACATGTGCAGTGAATGCTGGATTGAAAAAGCTGTGCTATGGGAGTTAGAAGAAAGAAAAGGAGAAAACAGAACAGCACAAACTGGGATTATTACTCTGTGATGAGAAGAGGACTGGAGCTAAAAAACACTGCTAGTTCACTGTGAAAAAATACATCTATAGAGTAAGCTCACTTTGATTTGAGTATTTGTTGATAACCTTTGTGCACTTTCCTTCTCCCAGCCCTAATATGGTCTCTGCATTTTATGCTGATTCTGTTGTTCCATTTAGCAGGTCACTTGCAGCATATTTTAAACAACACATGGACCCAAACTGACCTCTGGTTTAAATGTTCAGCACAGAAATTGCGGGGTAGGGGTTGAGCAGGGAATAGGAATGGGAGAAGAACAGGACCACTGCCAATTAAAGGCAAATAATAAATAAATTTTTAAAAAATTAATTAAGTGGTGCTTTTTTAATCTAATCCTTCAGCTTCTACTCAGCTTTTCTTGCATGTTGAGATAAAACTAAACTAAATCTCCTTACTTCAAATTATCAAAATTTTTTTAAAATTTATTTTACAGGAAATAAAGAACTATGCCATGTATTGCTATTTACTCACCGAGATCAAAATGTTTGAAGAAATTTAGTATGCTAAAGAAGCTGTAAAACATTTGTGATTCTAAACTAAGATCAACATTCAAAACAGTAAGGACAGCCAAAAAACCTACACAAATAGAGCAGCCACAAATACCTTCAAAGGTCTATAAATATCTATTATCAACTCTCACTTTAGGATTAAAAAGGTGAAATTAGTGATTTGCACTCAGACAAGTAAATTTCTATACAAAATTACAGAAAGGGAAGTCTCTTATGGGTAGGACCCCATTATAAAACACTTCTGATGTCCACCTGTTTTCTTCTGCTCTTCACATACAGCAGTGTGCTAGCAGAACCATCCCTTTTACTACATTTAAAATAGATGAGAAAAGATGATGTCATCACATTTCACCTAGAAGAGAAGCAGTAATAAATATCCTTTTGCAGTGAAAGCAGGAATGCTTTATGATAAAATATAACAGTTCTTTAAAAAGAAACATTTCAAAGTAACAGGAATGTTAGAAAGGTAAAATAAATTAATAGCCTATGTTGTTACAAACGATCTACAAATCTTTATAATCCAATTCTCTCAACAGCTTCGATATATGGTGAATGTCATTAAATTATCACTCTAAGAGAAAAATCTGTCTTCAAACTTGGAGATATATATCCCATTTAGCCTAATATTTGTGAGTTTTAGAAATTTTTTTTTTCACATTTTGGGTTAGTGATGGGGTTTGAGGAGTGTTGCCTTATTTTCTTTAAAGGGAAACTGTCAACCTTAAAAAAACAGCTACAACATCACACCATAAGGCATATGCTAATAAATGCTATCTTTAACTAAATGTTAGTTTGTTTCGCTAGTGTTTGTTCTTCTTTCTGGGCAGCACTTCATTGAGGATCTGCTCCCTTGAGGAAACATAAGCTGCTTCAGTGCAGTGTATCTCAACATCTCTGCAGAAGAAAAGGCATGTAATCAAATAATTAGCAACCAGTGTAATCATTCTGTGCATCAGAAACAAAAACCTAGACACCTCTGCAGGCTGAGGAGCTGTGTTCTCTTTAAAAACACTGCCTCCTCTGTTACCTCTAACTGATCTGAAAATAATATTATTTCATCTTCAAGTCAAAAAGAAAACAACTTGTTACACTGCAAGTGGCTTTTCCATTGCCTTTCAGCAAGAAAAGCTTTGCTAAGTCGGAAGATTTTTGCTCTCTCAGAAAAAAAGTATTTCTATGATGTATTGTAAATCTTTACCTCCCTCAATTGGGAGGTAGGTTTTTATGCCTTTCAAAATTTATTATGTCTGCTCGACTGTGCTTTCCTAAAGATCCCTTTCAGCTTCTGTTCCAACTAGCAAGTGAAAATTCTCTCAAGTGCAGTAATGTAAAAGGAGTAGGGAAGAAATTCAGGACATGAACAGGGCAGACACACGATGAAGTGCAGTGCTTTGCACAGCCCTACAAAGCACATTATGGTTCAATTCATGGAATATCCGAATTCAAAGTACTTGCTCTATGGGTCTTATAATTTATTAAATTTGGTACTATAAATAAAACCATTAAGTCAGTCCCAGCTGAAATGCTCATATTTCCGAAGAAACCCTACAAACTCAGCAAAATCTTGAGCCTCTTCTATAGATCTTTCCTAACCACATCCTATTTATTTCCAGTATGTGTGATTCAGGTTCCAACTCTACAAACTACAATGCAATTTAAAATTTTAATCATAAGAGTAGCTCCATAGGAGAGCTTAACAGGGCCAATGCCACTAAGGTAACCAGTGATGCACACATCAACCTACTGAGTTGAGGGATTTATACCCCAAATTCCTTGGGGCAACGAATATGGCTTTTCCTACATTTCACAAAGCAGCACACAATTTTTGCTGGAAAGCAGGAAATAAAGGTTTCAATTTTAAAATTTACCTATTACCAGCAAGCCCAAAGAGGAGAGCAGAGAGCTCAGAAAAAGCTCTGCAATATGTCTGATTAAAAGGATCTCCACAATGTTCCATCTCATGATGGTAGTCAGGAAAGGTTCCTTCCATATGAGATGTGACAAAAGAAAGCTGTGATTAACTGGAAATCAGTAATCAACTTTTCCTGCTGCCATTCTTAGCAATTTTTTTCTAGTTTTGCCTAAAGCAAAAGACTATACTACTACTAAAAAATCAAACACAAAACCAAAACTAGTTTCAACCTCCACTACATTTTTCCTGCTGTTAAGCTTATTCAGTAAGTTAAAAGGGGGAAAAAATCACACATAGATGCACTACCAAATTCACCATCAGGAAACAAGCAATCATTAGCCTAGCAATGACTCTTTCTCTGATATTTCAGTACAGATAAACTGCATTAGATATTCAACACTCTTTCTTCAAAAGCAAATTCATCCTTCATGTGCACAAAGTGCAGTAAATTCTCTCATAATTTTAAGAGTGCAGGACAACCTTGATAATTTTAATTACTGGGAAGTTTGTCTTGGGTTTCTAAACATCATCAGCAACAAGGTAAATAAAGTAAGTAAGACACACAGAAACTGAAGCCAAGTCTGTTTTAGCAAAACTGTGTGTCACTAATACATTAGAATTGCAGGGTTTGGTTTCATGACCAAGTATGAGCAAGTGTATTTCACTGACTTTTCTATGATGAATTGATTATTACCATGACATTTCAACCACACACAAAAGAGAAAGGTGACACTACAGCAGAAATGTGCTATCAGTTCAGCAGCAGTGATTTACAGAAAGAGCTTTTCAAGTTTATACTAACAGGGTTATTTCATGAGCTGAAAATAGTTTTATTCCCTTATGTCAAATAACATTTATGTATCTGTAATGTGCACCATACCATAAAAAGGGAGACATGAAGAAAAACATGACTTTACAGACATGACTACCATCACACAGTACTGTTTTATAAATAATGCTGAAGTAAACACAATCGGCATATAAATAACATTTCTTATATTGACTGTTAAATATATTGACAGAACCAAACAGCAGCAAAATGTTGCTTATGGTAAAAATTTCTGCTTTTATTTTACAGATATAAACAAAATATTTATTTTTGTAACCATCAAAGCAAGCAGCTGACTTTTGATTTTGTCTGTGAGGAGCATGTATCTACAAATAAAGGAAGAGAAAAAAATTCCCAACATGGTAGAGGAAGAAAAAGACACAAGTGAGGTTTCACACTATTGACAAGCCTTATAATCCAGAAAAATCTGCCGTGTTAGCCGAGGCACGGCATCATAGAATTTAGGCACATAGAAGAGAAATGCTTGTAAATTCCACGGGTCCAATGAGCAGAGACACAGTTTTCATAATTTTATCATTGTGCTCCATGGCTGAGCGGCTGTCAGGCCAATGGCAAGGCACAGCTTCCCATTTGAATGACATATGGGTTCACCCAAGCAGAGAGATGTTAGAGCATTAAATACCACAAACAGACAGGACAAGAATACAAAAAGCCAAATTAGCGCCTGTGCAATGGTGCGCTCAGACCTGCCTGCTCCAGCCCAGCACCTCTGCCAGGTCCCCAGCATCAGGAAAACCGAGTCCTCCAGGTAACAGTCTCTCACCTCATAAAACTCAAAGACACGCTGAAAAATTATACTTCTAAGTGTGGTGGGAAAATAAGAAAATGTGTATTTTTAAAACACTGGGAAATGTAGACTTAAGACATGTGGGGAGTGAGAAGGGAGCAGGAATTATTCTTTCCCACAGTATTTCTAAAAAAGTGCCATGAAAAATACATTTTACCTTTGTGAAAAGATGTTCTTCAGACAGAAGTGTTTAACATGTTATATAAACATGTTATGCAGTGAAATGTAAAACACAGGGGGATTTTCATCACATTTATTGCATTTGTTAGCCAAAACATAGTAGTCTTGTAATCACTGCCACTGCTGTAGTAAAACACTTCAGTAATATTAACAAAAAAGTGCTTTCAGACAGGCTTGTCGAAGGGGAAAGAGATTATATTGAACAACTTGGACCTAAACAAAACAACAAACCCAAATAAAACCCCCAAAGAACTGCAGATGAGCATGCAAAAAGAGATCACGGGGCTGATTTCAACTAGCAATTCACCATGCCTTGAAATTTTATTTTATGAAAAAACCAAACCCAAGGCACATGAATTACCGAACACTGCGTAGGACACAGGTGTCCCCTCTCTGTACAGCGTGATGGAGCAACACACGAACCACACAACACCACCAGGCCACAGGAGAGGTTCACACTTCAGGGAATTGAATGGAGGAGGAACTGATGGAGAAATTGCATTAGCAATTTTCAGTCCAAGTCAAGTTGTTCACCACGATGGCATGGAATGAGCACCACCTTTGCACAGCATGATTTGCAAAAGCAAAGGCGAAGAACAAGCTTTACTCAGGCTGCCTAAGAGACCCTGCCTGCAGTTGCCACAGGCAACTTCTCAGGTGAGGAGGAGTGGGCACCTTCACTCCTGCCCCTCCCCCTGCACCCAGCCAGCTGCAGCCTCCCCACAGCTCAAAACAACTCAGGGAAGTGGTAGAGATGGTGCCTTTCACCGACTTTAGGGGAGTTTTTCTTCTCAGTCTTTCTGTGTTCTATTTTCACTCTGCAGATCTCTCTAGACATGGTCTCTTCAGGTTTATTTTATAATACCAGGATTCTCTTCTGTTCGTACTGTGTTTTTCCTGCTCTCATTCGTTTTACCCTTTCAGTGCTAATGCTACCATTGATGCAGAAGACTTGGGAGACTTCACTAGGTTCTGCAACATTTTCCATCAATAAACCAAAAGAACCAGGAGGGAGGATTATCTTCAGGTATACATTCAAAATAGCTGCTTAGATCAAGGGCACTGATTGATTAATTACTGCAGATCAAAAGTCACTGACAGTCTCTTCCCAACCAAGAGGAAGGCCATTGCTGCAAGAGCAGCAATCCGTAATAATCTTTATTAGAAGTTATTTAACCACACACTGTTTATGCTTTAAGTGGTTGAATTTGTACTTTACTGGCAAAAATAAATACTTTTTAGGATAGTAGTGAATGGTTAGGGAAAACAACAAAGCTGTTTTTTTCCCTAAGAATTCCACACCACATCACCATTTGCTACAGTATCTCCACGTGCTTCACATGGTAGATCCCCAAAAACTGTTTACAGGTTAAATTTTGCCCCAAAGTTTATCTCAGCAGTTTATCTTTTACTTCTGATTTTTTTTTTGCATGAGAACTTCACATTCCAGCGCAACTTTCTACTGAGTACATCCAACTGGTATCCTCCCATCTTCTTTATTTTTTTGTAGTTAATTACTAAGAACTTATTTCAAGACTATAGACATCAAAATACTGAAAGAACCCTGTCTGACTCAGGAAAAACCCCAAATTCAGTTAAATATCTCCCTAATTATTCTCCATATAAGCAAACTCTATGCCACCTGAAAGCATAAGATGAAGAGGAAATGAATCAAACACTGTAATAATCCTTAGTTATTTTAACATCTAACAGTAGAAAACTGTTTCAAAGCTCCCCATACATACACAAAACAGTGCTGGCAAAACACAAGAAAAGTAGATATGAAGCAGAATTGTCACTGATGTCCTCCTTAAAATACTATCTTTGAGAACGACTCTCATACCCTCTAGGCTAATCCATTCCCATGCTCTGTGTTGGAAGATGATACTCATATTAAAAGATCCATCAAAGCCTGCCCTACCTTAGACAAGGAAAAAGAAGTCAGCACAGCTAATGGGAGAGAAATCTTCTGAGCCGTAGGCAGAGCATCTCCCCCCTGCCATTATCTCTCCCCACCCTACCATGCTAAGGGATGTTGGCAAACTGAGACAGAATTCCCAATTCAAAAAAGCAGGAGCTTTCAAAAATGCTTAAGAAAGGGGAGAGTAAGGCTGAAGATTAATAGGATCTTCAGAGCTCAGCAAAGTGCAGGACAGAGGGAGAAATATAAAACTGATGTCTATGACATTTCAAAGTAAAAGAAATGTGAAAACCACTTTTTCCTTAGAAGTTGAAATTTTTAGTTATAAGGATGAATATTTCAGTGTCTGATATGGAGATGTGAAAACTCCTGAGGGTTAGTTTAGGATGTTTTGTTGTTTTGCTTTGTTTTAAATAAAATACAGTACAGTAAAGCATGGTAGAAATTATTAAAAGTGGTTTTTAAACAGGAAGTTTTCAACTCAGAATGAAAGCATTATTCACAAACACACAGAAAAAAAGTCTGTCAAAACAGAAAACTAAAGAAAGTTACAAAATCTGAATATTTAGATTTGACTATAACTGCCAAGAACATACAAGTTATAACTTACAACTAGAAAAAAAAGTAAATTAAAAGAAAAACAGTATTCAGGGTGGGGGGAGAAACAAAAATTTTCAAATTCCTATCAAGTATTTCTTTTGAAACCAATTTTCTTTTGAGGATAGTTTAACTATGACAAAATTCATCACCCAGTAGAAAACTACACTTGCCACATTTTCCAACAGCTTACAGGTAACCAAACAAACACGCTGCAGTACACCATCCTATTTTGGTAACATGAAAATTAATAAGCACTTAATACAGATAAAATTTATATGGACTTACAACAGACTTAGAACAAAGAGAAGCATACTGAGTTAAAAGTAATACATTGTGTTATAGTCTGCTTAATGTAGTGTTCATGTAAACCTGTAGGCAGACACATACTGAGTCACAATGGAATATGACTTTCTTGGAGGCTAAGGTAATTTTAACATGAAAAATGCTGTACCCATCTACAGAGCTGCAGGATACTAACAGGTCTTTTCTAACTCCATTTCTCTGGAACATAAGCAACTTGACACCAATAAAATGAACAAATCATTCTCATAAAATTAACGAAAATAGAGTTATGATACTAAATCTACTGGTACGCTCTTTTAAAATTGCTCTGAAACCAAAAGCGCCAAAGAAGTGAACAACACTGATGAAAATATTTTCAGCTCAGAAAATAACATAGGCTTGATGGTCAATGCTTGGGCTGCAACAGCTCAGGGGGTTTTCAAAGATGAGATTCCAGTTGAATCCCAAGCTCCAAGGGGAATGAAGCCTCACAAGCTATTGCTTCTCCCTCCCAGGTGCAGCAAAACCCTTGCATGAATATCACCTGAACTCCCAGCCAAACAAGACTACAGTAAATAAATATGGCTCATCGAACACTTACCAATGTGAACTTCAAACAGGAGAAACAGGAGATTTTCCTTTTAGGTTTCAAGGACAGTATCCAACTGTTTGCACCCTTTCTACCCCCATCCCAAGTTGTGTTATGGATGGAAATGGCAAGAGCTCCACCACCACTACGAGCAGCTGTAAAAACGAACAGCTGTCCTCATCTTTCATCTAACTGAAAGAGGACACAAGAAAAGTCATGCCTAAATTCATTCCCCCTTCAGTGCTTTTTCAACTGATGACCAAGCAGTACTTAACAGAGCAACAAAAAGACAATGATGGGAGAGGGGATGGACAGAGGGAAGCACATTAACAAGGCAATGATGCCCATCCTTCAAACTTCTTTTTTTTCCAAACAGTTATAAAGCTGTTTCTAGATTTAGGGTATACTCAGAAAAATACGCTGTATTTCTGCTTTTAGAGCCAACGAGGTAATCACCAAAGTCCTGCAGGAAGATAGGTAAGTCTCAGGCAATGACCCAGATGGAGGAAGGTTTCAGGTATTAAGATATAAAACTGCACTGAAAATACAGGCTAGGCAAAAAGCTAATGATGGTTTGATAAACCTTATTAAAAACCCCACATGGATAGATGGCAGTCAGTGCCTATTATTGCAAGGCTTGGATGGGATTACTTTAATTAATGTTCTACCTAAACTCTTACTTCAATAGCAACTAATTACCATGAAGAACTACCAGCTATATCCACAGATTAAACATTTCTCCCCACCCCAAAGACCCAATTTTAGAAGCTGCTTCTACAACAAATTATTTGTTATATTGTTCATGGTGCCATAGAAACCTCTACATCCTTTTAAATTTGTGGTAAAATCCTTTGATGTAAGTCCTTAAAAAAACTTGTTGAACAGACAAATGCCTCTTTAAGTCTATGCTGAAAGAGCGTGAAAAATGTCAATGTACTACATAACTTTAAAGCAAAATTAGAGGACTCCCAGTATTTGATGCAATCTTCAGATTGACTTAAATCCTGTAGCTTTCTCTTTCTTTCCGAAGGCACATACGAATAGAGAAATAAGAAAGACCTTGTCTTGAAGATGCAATTTTTTGTAGATTGATGTATTCTCTTTTAAAGGGATATAATTTTACAATCCCTCACAGGTGAGATAGTGGGTTTAATATCTAAAGGAAAGTACATATTTGTCTTTATGTCAATCTGCATGAAAGAAAAATCACTGGTAAAGTAGCAATAAAATACATGCACTGCAAGGATCCATCTACATTCCTATTTTGTGGCTCAGATTTGACGTATTATTTGCCATACTCAGAAATGTAGTATTTCTGTATGCACACACATTAATCTTGACAAAAAGATCTTATTTCAGTCATGCTGATCCTATTTTAAAATTTATTTAATACTCAGCTATAAAAGGCAAATACTATTTTATAATTGAAAAGGACATCACAGCTGAGAAATATCCCTGATTGAAAACACTATCTGAGCAGTTAAAAGAAAAATTCTACTGTCTTCCTTTTAAAAATCAATAGAAGAAGACAGCTATGTACAGATTTTGAGAAACTAATAAACAAATTGCAAGAACAAAAGCCTTACCAGTTTCACACACACACACATAAAACTCAATCATATTTTTCCCCACAGTCTTGTGAATTTAATAGAAACTCTGCTGTGTACATCTATGAGATGCTGTATTTAAGAATTTTTGTATCTCTTTACAGATATCCACAAATTTCAGTAAACAATTATATAGGCTTACAGTTTGAAAAAAGTGAATTAAAAAAGGAACAATTCTAGTAGAGAATATCTTTGAAAAGTTAGTCTAGCAAGACAGAACCTCCCTTTATATTTCTCAACTGTAAACTGCATGAGAGCATAATGGTTTTAGTATAGCCAAAACAATAGCTTTGTACAAGTAAGAAACCACAAAGAACAAAAAATAAATGTAAAACCAATTGAACTGTGTACAGCAATTATGATTTAAAAGTGACTATTAGCAGAGCCACAATAATTCAGACAAAATTTTTAACAACATTTGCTTTCTCCATCTGTCTTTTTTAAAGACTTATTTCGGCAGTGAGTCAGATTTTGGACAACATTTGATGTGATGCCATTTAAAAAGTAAGAGAAATAAGAAGAAGGAGATTTTATGAAATAAATTCTGCCAAAATCCAAGGCAGATCTGGAATATGACAACAAATTCATGTCAAATAACAGTCTGCCTGATGTTTAGATTGTTAAAATTATTTAGGAAATGTGAAGAAAAAAGTAAGCTTCCCAAACAGTCTTAAGGAACTTAGATTCCAGTGTATGTAATATATTAGAAGAAAATTAATAGATACATGAATTTAATTAAAAGATTCTGTGTTTGCCTATTGCTGTTATACACAGAGGAGCAATCATATGCTGGTAGCAGATCCATGTCATTAGAGTGACTTCTGCAATTTTTCTTTTCCATGTACAAAAGCAACTACACATCTGTGGAGACAGCAGCAAGAGGGCCAACTATCACAGTCTTTCAGTCTTGTAATTCACCTTTGCTACCAGTGTTGTACAGGTTCTTCTCTATCAGAACTAAGGAGAACAAAAATAATTTCAAACAGCTGGATGGAGCAGACAGCATTTTGGTGAGTGGATCTCTGGCACAGAGAACAAGTTCATAAAGTAAGAGTGCATTGACGGCACATTTTCTTTTAAAAAACGATGAAAAAATTTACTAGCCCAATTAGAAGTGCCAACCTAAACACTTTTGTATCATCCTTCTGAATAAATGAGAAGTTTGAGAAGTCAGACAAAGCTTCTTGACAAAACTCTCTCCTGTAAAACCAGGAGAAAATAATGGAAACTTATCAATTCCTTTTAAACATTTATTAGGTCCAGAATGGGACTGTTGGGCAGAAGAGCACAAAAGCATTGCCACACAGTTTTGGCAGACCCAGTTGCAGCCATCAAGGTGCCTTGCTCAATGACACGAGCCTTAATTACCTAATTATGTCTTATTTTTAAGTTATTCTGACTGTGGCAATGGAACAAAACACGTTGATCAACTGCCAAGTGCCAGAGATTCACCTCCTCTCCATTCTCCCGGCACATACTCCCAAATTTTTTTTTGCATGGTTTTGGCACCAGCCTAGCCATGAGCCGAGCCATTTTAGGGCACTGAACCTGGAGAAAACTAAGGCTTCTCCCTTCCTTCCCAACAAAAAAGATCCCAAAAGTCTCCCACCCATTCAGCAAAACACGCCTAAGCTTCATGAAAATTAGGAACAAACTAGACTGCCCCAAGGGAAAGCAGGAGATCCAGCTGGAATCAATGGGCTGCAAGGAATAAAAGCCATCTAAGGAAACTGTTTCCCACAGTTGCCCAAGTCTGACTCAGATTTGTAACACCAGCTAAGTGCCATCTAACAGCAATGTGATTGATGCAGACTGTATTTTGCATCATGCAAAGTAGAAAAAGCGTAAGAGAATCTCAGAAGCATAAAAAAATCACTCCAACATCGAAGACATAAATACATACATACACATCTACACTTACCACAGACATCCTTACTGAATTTTGTTAGTAATTAGCCCTTCATCTGAAAATGCTTAAGTAATTCACAATGATGCATAAAATATATCAGTGAAGCTGACAGATATTATTACCTCAGTAGGAACTGCATATTAAACCTTTCGTTCAAATCTATGGCAGAGCAATGAAGCCCACCACCTACTCTCAACTCTTTGGAACAAACTCTCCCTATATGGAATTACATTTTGCCTGTTTATCATTTCCTACCAATTTAGTTTGCTAAGTATTTTTTCCCAATTCCTTTCTTCCAAATACGTTGCAACGTGTCTAGCATACTGTAGTTTTTTAAGCACTTGGGTAGCCAATGCACATATATAATCCTGTTTTCAAAGTCATAACATGCCTTGAGGGATGTGAAAGGTGTTAGGAAAAATAAATAAGGCAGGAAGAGTTTTTGGTTCAGCCAACCAGCCTGAAGTTGCATTTTTCTAAGTCTTGTATGTATTCTTAGCCACTTTTAAGTATGTGTTAAAAGCATAGAAACAATAAAGAATTTGTAGTTCTTCAGTGAGCCATGAAAACTTCTGCAGCTCCCTGGTGTACATGCAGAGAAGTAATGGGTGAAGAAAAAAGATGGTCACCTTCTTACTAGTAACTTGATTTGGGTGTTCAGCCTACTTAAGCTCTTGAGTAACAACTTACTTCAGTGGCTAAACTAAAACCAGTATTTAAGAAACTCAACAAATTTATAACAAAAGCTACTGAAACCACCTGCAGGGAAAAGCCAAAAATTATCTGAAATAAGAGAAAGAGACTACATAAGTTATTTTCAAAACACTGTTATTAGGGTATTGCCAGGACTCTTCAAACATAAAAGGTTAGTATCTTATTTGTTCAATCTACAAAGCGCATCTATATATGGTTACAAAACAAATGACATTTTTAATTTTTTTTCCTCAAATTTGTATTTCAAAAATATTTTCTGAAAACCACAACTGCCTTATAAATTAAACATCTCTAGAACAACCCCAGAAAGTTGCAGAAAACCAAGGAGGGATGAAGTGAGAAAGACAGTAAAATATTGCCATTACTACGGGTACCAAAGTAAAAACTGAAGGGATGAATTGAAGATATGCTCAGCGCTCAAAGCACATTTCTGAAATACAAGATAACAATTTGTCTGAGAACATCTTCTCTTTATCTCCCTCTGAGGGTTTTAAGATTATTAATCTTCAGAGCACAAATCACGGCAAAACTACAATTCCCGATGTACCCTGCAGCCCATTCACTTACCTGAAGTAAATGAGTCCTTGCTAAAAGGAGGCAGATAAGTTTTAAGAAAACATAAACCTAGCTCTGCTGTGCAGTTTCCAGCTTCTAGTGGCTGGACATACATGTATTTCTTCCCATGCTCCACTCCTTTTACAGAAAAAGAGGTAAGGAATTAATCAGTTGAATGAAGGTGAGTATTTCTGGTTTCCTGCGGAAGAACAAACTCTAAGTGATACTGCAAATATGTAACTGCTTCTGGATGAATTTTGGCAATGCCCTCTACACAACTCTGTATGGTATTAAATAACCTCAGAGCAACAGGGTATGTTACTAGGTTTCCACTGTCCTCAAAATGCTTCAGCGGACCAACAGAAGAAATGAAACACAAGCTGAAATAATTAAGTGGCACTGGCAAACAGGAACAAAGCCCTCTGGTGTACCTCAGACAACAGGATCAATCCAGGACAAATGCTTGTTTCTCCTCTCTGAGTTTACAACTGCACCTGTGGTCCTGCACTCTGGAGCAGCTTTATCCAGACAGGGAGAATGTCCTATCTACTGCTGTAAGAGAAAGCCTGCACATGGCAGACACATGCCTGCAGTAAGGATGATGCCATCCAAGACAGGTGCATCCTTTCCAGGCCTGGAGTCACAGCTACCACACCAGGGGTTGATCCCACACACTCTGGTTATGACTAACAGCCCAACTTCAGCTGCAGCATCTCTCCTGCATGGTTTTACAGGTTAAATGAGGGAAAAAAGGGGGGTGGTTAGGGGCAAGTGTTTTATCCCCATGATATCTCCATAGTTTGGCTGAGCTTCATGACCTCAGCCATGTCCCACTGCCTGGCTCCTCCATCCCACTAATCAAGCTCAAGTAACTCAAGTGCTGCAGTAATGATGGAGAAGACAGTTGCCCACACCACATAAGCCCAAGAGGCTCTGGCAGTACCAAATTGCCACTGAAGTTTCCACAGTGTCCACTGGTGCTAGAAAAGATCCACCCAGATGTCAGTGAAGCAAAGATCCCTCCAATGTACATCACAGGAATGCACAAACCACCATGTAAAGTAACTACTTACATTTATTGCATCCACTGCTTCAGGAACAGAAGCAAAAAAAACAAAACAAAACAAAACAAAACAACAAAACAAAACAAAAAAAAAAACCAAAACAAAAAAACCACCCCCAACCAACAACAACAACAACAACAACAAAAAAATCCCAAACCAAAAAAACGCAAAAAAACCCCAAAACAAAAACAAATCTTGTACAGAAGACCACTGTTAGTCTCTAGAAAAGTGAAGAAGATGGATTGGGAACCATTCAGGAGAACTAGCTGCCACCCCACAGAGGAGTCTCACCCAGGAGGTGGCCGACACCAGTTTGTCCAACCAGGGCCCCACTGGGTCAAAACAAGCTGGGTAATAAACTCTACCTCACAGAAGATTTGGACACTTGGAATTTGGTGCCTGTTCCAGTACCCGCCCCATTACTGCATTAACCACTGGGGAGGAGGCAGATGACATACACCAAATTTACTGCCTGGTACTGCAAAACCATTAATTTATCTTACAGCTATTTTACTGGCACAACCCCTGCTCTGTAATGGCGCTCTTTTCCTGACTATGAGAAATTATTGGGCAGTTTGTGCTAACTGCTTTCCCGTCATGTTTCATTTCCAAACACCATCTTCTGTCAGTTTATTCCCATTCAACCCAAAGTGACTGTCAGCATGAATACGGATGATCTGTTCATTTTTATAATGGTCTAATTTTGAGAGCAGTTTCCACCTCCCTTACTCCTTGAACTTAAAAGGCCAAGCAAAACCAACAAAACAAAAATAAAAACAAAAACTAAGGAAAAATAGAATCAAACAAAAATCCGCCAAAGCACAGGTAGATTAAATCTCAATATTATGGGAAATACATTCTGTGTATGTCATTGACTCATTTGTATTTTACTTTGTTAGAGAAAAGACAAGAAATGTGGAAAATAGAAAAGAAACAACCAAACAAAAGGGGGGGAAAGCCCAACCAAGCCCAGAATCACCATACTCCTGCCTGTTTTATTTGCACATAAACGTTTTTCACAATAAATAGGCAAATTCTGCTTTTATATTCCTGCCTATTCCACTACTTTTAACATTTTACCTAAAGTCCTTCTTGAGGGGCTGAACCCTCCTCTCCTAGCACTCACAAATATCCATCTGCATTGGAAACACTCTCAAAAAGCAGCAAAATCCAGTAAGGCTTGGGAGGAGGAATGGTAGGGTTAAAAAGAAAATAAGGAATCCCTGGAAATGGTCCTGCGCTGCAATTATGTAACTTGGTATCAAAGGTGCGAAAGCTAGAATGAAAATATTTGATGTGACAGCTCTTCACCTCAGTTGTAGCATGCCCCATCTAAATAGCAGGAGAGCAGATGGTAATTTTCAAGCACATTTAAACCGGAATGCAAACGATACTTAAAAATAAATACATAAATAAACAAATAACACTATACATGGAATAAATAAAGTGAAGCCTGTGGAAGGGGAGAGAGTATATTACTAGGCTAACCAACACAGTCAGAGGAAAAAAAAAACACCACTGCACACACAAATTCACAGTCACACAAGCCCTTCTTCAGATCTGACATTTATGATTTATTTTTCTAAAATAAGCTAAACCACCAACTTGCGGAGCAATACAAAGATGCATGCACTTGTCCTGGCATAAGCTTTCAAAGTTCAGTGGTATTAAATCTGTAGCCCAGTAAGCTGTGAAAACTCTGTCCTTTCAAATGAAGCAGCTTTTGAATACTTGTTGTGAAAATTTTAAGTGAATAAGCAGACTGCATAAAATTTGTTCAAACACCCACCACTACCTAGAGATTTATGCAATGTCAGACTCAAACCCCAAGTTATTTTAAACATAAGGAGAAATAAATCATTTTAATGTTAATAAAGACTAGTTTCAAAATGCTGCTTGCTCCACAGATAATTCTGAATAGTCTTCCAACTGTCCAATCAAATAAATCAATACCTGGGGTCATGGCAGAGGGGGATTTGTGAGCTATACATGCTCTGTATTTAATTGCCATAGTAAATCCCAGATTTCAAGCATCATGATGGCTGACAGGGCCAAGAACAGCCAGCGCTGTGACCAAGAGTGGTGCCTACTACTGCCCAGGAACCCACACCATCAGGATGCTTCTGCACATGGAGAGCTACATACCACCTACATACAAGGATGTGTATATAGAATATATTTATGGATGCATGTGTATAGTACATCCAAGACAAAATTTAACAACATTGGGACCAAATGGAAGAGAAAAGACAGAAATAAAAATGAATTGTTTTCAAGTATCTACTATTCACCAGTATGGCTGGTGGCAGGGAATGCCCACACACACCTTTCCCAGTTCTCCTCAGTGATACAGTAGGCCAGGACGTTTTTCTGGTGGTCATCTTTTCTCTTTTGTCCTATTCTAAAAGGTGACAACCAACACCTGACAACTAAATGGAAACTGTTACAAACTTTAAGTTGTTTTAAAGGAAAAAACAGACCACTTTTCCCACTTAAATAAAACTTCTGAAACTGCTTTTACATGTACTATTCTAACAAGCTACATATATACACAGCCCATTGCAGTATACTGATGTTTTAGGGATCCAGTAACATCAGTAAACCATGGAAGAAAACATAAAACTAATTGTGCCTGAATAAACTGTTGAGCACTCTTACCTCAATAATCCTGATATTAATTATTCCAAAGCCCTGATGCTTCATGCACAGCAACAGCACCTAAAATTTAGAGTTTCCCCTGCTTGCATAGCTACATATCCTATGTGTGCTCTCATCAGTTGAGGTCAGTCACTGCAACATTCCTCTTGGTGTGGTCACACCAGCTTTGTACCCCATTGTCCTACACTCCCGCAGATATCTACTTGACTCTGTGCATTGGCCTTGTTGTCCCTTGAATACATCTCTGTTGGTATCTGCTTCCCCAACTCAAAAAAGGTCTTCCCCATCTAATCTCCAGACCCTCTCCTATGATGTAACCCAAGTACGCCTGAACTGGCAAACGAAACAGCAAACCCCACTACTCTTGAGAACAAATCTGAAGCCCCAGTGCCAGAGGGTAGCAGTTTCTCCTGACAGAAATACGGCACATTTAACATCAACTGAGACAGAAAAGGTTTCAAGACAAGACTGTATTAAGGGGGGGAAGCAAGATCAAATGAAGTGCTGAGATAAAAACAATTAATTGCTGCATCTATAGCACAAGTGTTTCCACCTGATGTGCAAGAGCAGATTTGTTCAAAGCAAGCTAGAACTCCAGCACACTGAAAACTCAGATTTCACTCCCATGTTTTGCAAGAACACAATTTCTGCTCAATAAACATTATTTTGGATAAAGCACTACTATATGCAGCACTGGGTAGGTATTTTATCATTTATTTGCACATATCATGCATTTTATAATAAATTAGCATAGCAGTTCAGCAGCAGAGTCAAAATTTGCACTGAAGCATCCTAATTACTAGGATTCTTTCTATATTCCAATTCTAAAGTGTTATCTCATTTGCTCATTAGTATGTAATATACATGCATTCCTAAAAGCACATACAACTGAAATTATCATAAATATATAACTACAGTTACATTTTTATTAGGTTTACCAAAATCTGAAAGAAAACTGGACTATTAAATGCAAAACTTACATGAAAAATTCTAATAGTGTCTTGAGTTTAATTTATTCTCCAAAATACCCCCAAAATGTCTAACGTAAAGATTTGTATTTTACATAAAAATTAGCAATAACTGTTCATTCTCTAGAAGAACGAGAGGTTGAAAAGTAACTTGAGTGTATTGTAACACAGATTCCAGGTATGAAAAAAATATAAAGCCATTTCTTAGCTATTAATAGAGCCAGACTAAATTGATATGATTAAACCTCAGTTTTATCTACTGTATGTACTGTATAGTTTTATACATTGGTAAAATTTGCTTCCTTGTAGTCAATTTTGGAAAGTAAAGTGTTAATTAATCCATATTAAGACCCTTACACCCAAAGTATGCCAAGGCAGACAAGAACAGATACATAGCAGTGTGCTTAGTATGGGTACACTTGCACACATTTTCACAAGGAAACTAGTAAGGTAATCTTTGCTTTATTTGTATGTTTTTGATTTCACAAGGCTGAGAATCAAGATGATGGCAAACCAACATAAAAAAATGCAAAAATCATCCTCCAGAAGTGTCTCATGCTAAGTCCACACCTGATCTCCATTCCTTGAAGAAACTCTCAGTAAGATTCAGTGGTATTTAAGCAGCTAAAAGGAAAAAGACCTCCACTTTTTAAATGGGCTTTACAGAGTTGGAAAAAGTCAAATTCAGGAGATAAACATCTGTGTGTGCCCCTCAATGAGTGTCCTGCTCAAAAGTCCTCCCTATCAGCTGCGGTAGGTCAGCGCTTCTCACAGCCTAACTTACCCCTGCTGTGGAGACCATGGCAGCCCACAGGCTGGCCTGCCAGCTTGCTGCCCTCTCAAAATAAGGTTTCTTTTCTGCAGGATGCAGGTGTAATTCTGCCCATGATTCCAAGTGAGACACAAAATACCATTTCTGTGTCTTCTGAACTCTTACAGTTTGCATGTGGTATTTCAGAAGAAGTAAGAATACCTTCCATCTCCAGAAGGTGTTTTCACACCTTCTACATGTATTTTAAGTTACTTGCCTGATGGCAAACATCTTGGGCCCAGAGAACCCACCTCCACAAAAAGCACTCACTTTTACAAAATTAGGAACCAGAGCACATAGTTTTTTTAGTAATTAAAGTTTCTGGTTTCTGAAGGCATAACAATGTGGTGCAGATTTAATAAACTGACCACACTGTTGGAACATATGATTCACTACAGAAAGAAAAACAAATGCTCTGAATGCAATATGGCAGAAGGAAAGTGATTTCACATTCATGTCATTCAATACTTTAAACACCATGTTAATTTTCAGACCTCTTGGGGTTATTTTGATTTTTTGAGTTACCTGAAGGGCACAGTAAGCCTTACACAACATTTGCACATGGCCGCAGTTCTCCAGGCAATACGCCTTCCCTGTCTGTGAAAGTATAGCCCACATATACCTCTGTGCTGGACTGAAAAATTCTTTAAAGCTTTTGTTCTTGTGTATTCAGTTATACACAAGTTCAGGCCAAGAAACCTGAATCATTTCATTTTAACCTAAAAGGTTATTCAGTTCTTTGGCATTTTTACTATCAACCACACTCTCCAGTTCACTGCAGCCATCTTAACTCTGTATCTGAGCAGCATCTCTATTAGCCATTTTGAGGGACCAAAACCCAGATTCAGTTTGCCAGTATCACTTTCTTTTACCCAGTCAAATATCATATTAATGCTTTTAAACTGCAGGACTGCACAAGGAACTTGCACTCAACTGATTATCTACCATGACCTTCAAAGCTTTCTCTGTCACTGCGTTTCCAGAAGAAAGCGATATCCCGTAAGTGAGAACTGCATTTTAGTTCATAGATCACAATGGATTTATTAAAATCAAAGCATTCTCTATAAATCTGGTCTTACCTTCATTTAAATTTGCAACAGGAAAATGTGGTGTGAGTAATGTATTTTCATCTTGTGTTGCATTTTTTTTAAAAATAATTTTAAAGGAAAGTTCAGTCTCACAGATTGGTAACTATTCTGTTTCAGTTTATTAGTAGCTCTAGCTTTCACGCTATGCTTGGCAAGTCTTTCTGCTAACCAGAAAAATGCATTTAATGTCCTCATGAACTTATTTAAGCAATTAGGTGCTTAAACAAATATTTATTCAGTGCTTAAGTTTAACATGCTTATTACATTATAAAAATGGCAAACAGAACATTTCTTTCTTACCAGATCATTTTTTAAAATTCATAATTAGTCCTCATTTATAGTTGAAGGAATTTTACTCCTTTTAAAACACGTCTTCATTACTTAAAGAAACCACATAAAAATAAACTTGGTCCACATTCAAAATATTCTTCATTAACAAAACAAGAAATTGCTTTGAGAAGTGAAGCTTCTAGTTATAAAATTCTGATGGATGCTGGATACAAAAAACAGCAGGACAGCATTAACTTTTTCGTCAATTATTTGTTTAGTAAAAAAACCTTCAAGCCATTCCAAGCATCATCTACAGAGAAAAAAAAAATCCCTCCAAGTGATTCAGCTCATGACCATTCCCATCTTTTGTCCTGCTGTCCCTCTGAAAGCAACAGACGTGTGTGCGTGTGTGTGTGTGTGTGTGTACACAATATATCTATGAATCGATACACATCCATGCTCATGGATTTTATATTGTTACTTATTTGAGCTCAATTCTTTCTGCATACAACTTAATTAAATCCAGCTATGGTCCTTTCAACTAAAAAACCACTGATTGACTTCTGTGACTAGCTCTTCATCTGCTTTTGAATTCCTCAGTGCCAGATACAATGTTTTTCCAGACAAACTGCTGCCTGCATTTACAGGCACAGTTTTTAACAGACATTCCTAAGGGTTTCAATGCTTGCAGCAGGTGATGTTCAATCCCTGTATCCCCCTTCTCACCCCAGTGCAAGTTACATTCTTGAGGGACAGGTCATCTTGCTTTTACTTCATTTCAGTGGTACCTAGCAGGTACTGGTTAGTACCCACATCTCCTACCTTCTCTGCCAGGACAATAACTCACAAGCATTTAGTATCATTTGCTTTTGAGTACTCAGTTACTCAGAAATACATAATATCACTCTTGATACAGAGTACCACTTACCTTCCCCCTCTATCCATTCAATTCTCTCTAAATAGGTTATAACCATTTATTTTAAAATTCCAATCTTGTGAACCTTTCCACTAGATTTCAAGTAATACCAGGCAGACAAAATTTGTAATTGTAAATGAGAAATTCCAGCTTCTCTTGTTTATTACCCTGGCTGCCAGCATTAGAGTATAGGCAATTAAATAGGGATGGCGGTGGTGTGGGGGGGTGCCTCTCCTGTCATCTTTAGTTTCTTGATCACTGCTGTTCACAAAACCATTATTTCAATCTCAATGCATGCTTAGATGTTCCTGTAATGTCACCCTCCATCCATCTCCACTGCCCCAGCTCTCAGCTCTGAGCTCTTCTACTCACCCAAGCCAAAGTGACCTCAAGAAATAGTTTCTCTGCTTACCAGAGGGAGCTCAGCCTAAGAACATGCTCCCTTCCCTTTGCAGACAATAACCAGCTTCTCAGAAACACCAACAATTACACCAAACTACTCACCCTACCAGTGGGACACTTGCAAGATCTTTGTTTCTGTACTGCTTATCAGGAACACCTTTTGAGCCAAACTGGATAAAGAGGCTTTTAAAAAGCTTCTGCCTCCTGGCAACTAGCATCAAAACCCTATCTTACTGATGTGAATTCTTCCACCACAGCTGACAAAACAGCCAAATGCAGCTGGGGAAAGGGAATGGGAAAAGGAGAAGTGCTAGGTTTCTTGCACTGAATGGAAAAAGTGGCTTCTCTCCTACTTCATGGGATGTTCTGAGACTTCAAAACATCCTTTGGTAATTATCTTCTGGGAGTCTCTACAGAATCAAATGTGTGAGCCATTATTTTCTTCTTTATGTTAGAAAAGGCCTGTCTAGGTATATTTTCTAGTCAGTGGAACAATTCAAGCTCCACAGCTTCAGCGTTCTCCAATCCCACAGTAGTGTATTTATTTCTGCTACCTTGAAATTTCTGACATTGTAATTTTGTTTTCAACAGAAAAAACAAACAAACAAAAACCAACCAAAAGCCAAAACCCAAAACAAACAAACAAACAAACAATACCAAACCCCTACTGCTTTGATATGCAGTATGATTTCAGTTTTAAATCAGTGATGGTACTGCAGGGTGTCCAAAGGTATGACAAGTCCAGGCAAAGACACTAACACAGCCAGCCACATATCAGCAGCTTTTTTCAGGAGAAAGATTATCAACTTTTTTGTTAAGATTTGCATCTGTACACTTATTTTCACCCATCAAGTCTTTTCTTAATAGTTATCAAAACATACTTCCATTCAAATGGCTGCTTTTCCAAGATGTATTTGTTAATACAGGTCCGGATTTTTCCACAGCCCTACTGTCACTACATTTACCTTGACTGTCTCACATGTGGAAGAGGAGGCCTTTGAGACAGATCAGCTCATAGCCACTGCAGTTTCCTACTAAACAGCTCCATGAAGGGACAGACTGCCACAGGAAGGGCTGGTAACCTCGCTCCCCCACCCAAATGGGAAGCCTTCTGTGCCTCCAGCTGGAAAGTGCAGTGGTAAGTGCAAAACTGGCATGAATAGCACAACCTTAGGCAAATTTCACTAAAAATCACATAAGCCAGTGGCAGAGCTGATAGCCAGTGGTGCCCTTCCTGAACACAAACAGGGACACCCCCCAGCTATACTGGGTGGGTTTCCTCACCCAGTAGGGAGAGCAAGCAGGAGACTGACCAAGCATCCATAACACCTCTGTCCAGAATGAGGTTTCAGGCCTTCATTACTCAATTTTCCAAGAGCAAATACAGTGTAATGAACAGTATTAACATAGCAGTATGGACAAACATGTACACCTCTGCCTCAGCTGACAAATATGTTTGCAAGGCTCATTTCACCTTCAACTAAACAGAGAAAGCTGCCGCAAGACAAGGAATCTTAAGGACAAAAAAAAGGCAAGAAAAATTCCTCAAGGCAACTGCACACAAATACACTGCTCTATGTTGCTTGCTCCAATAAGCACTTACACTGACTTCAACTGTAGGAAAAATTATGGGACAAGAATGAACTCACATCCTTTCAGAGTTGTACTGCCCAATTCATTCTATCTTTTTTGAACACAACTGGGATTTTCACAACATATCAAAACCTGATATCTGAATATCTCAATTTCCAAACCAAGACGTTAACAGTATAGATTAAGAACTCCAGCAAGGGTGCAAAAAAACCACTGTTCAAATTTCACCCGCAATCTCTTGTCAAGTATATAAAAATAACAAAGAAAAGGCATCTCTTTTTCAGGAAAATATTAAGTCTTTGTATTTTTATTGCATCTTTTAGGTGGACCATTCACAATATTTGTTTCCCCTTGTAATTTCACACACCCCACACCAGGTGAACAATACTAGATGAACAATACTAGTGAAAGCAACAAAAGGACAACAATACTGCATTTCAAAAATGAAAATGGCATAGCAATAAAGATGCGCAGATTTATGTTACATTCATTGTAAAAACATCACTAAGTGTTAAGGCATTCCCAGTATTTCCCACTGCTACAGTTTTACTTTAAAGAGGGAGGAAAAAAAGGGGAAAAAAATTCTGTGATTCAAAATGGAAGTTCAGTAATTATTTACAGCCCAGTATGCAACTGGCAAAATGACTGGCAAAGTTCTCAGCACATCAGCTCAGACGTATGCAAGCAAGGCATTCCTTCCCTGCGGTAGGCGGCCCCATGTCAAGCAGCTATGTGCTAGAACTTGTCCTGTGCTACCTGTTCAAAGGAAACTGTGCAAGAATATTTCAAGCTCTGACAGATACCACTTTGTGCAAAAACATCCACAGGAGTATTACAAAAAAAGACAGCACTGATGTTTCAGCAACCTCTGTGTCAAGAAAGGTGCTCTCCTGCATTTTTATTGACATGCAGGAAGCAGATGATCATTCCTTGTACAATCAGGGCTAGCACTGACAATACTGCTTTTCTACCAGCCGCAGGCTCCCTTCCATGCCCCTTTACCAAACTCTCACTTAAGAATTTGCACCCACCTATTTCAGAGAAATTACCATTTGGTATTGCAAATAGAAATGTCACATCTCTAAGACAGTAAAAAGTACCCAACAAAACCACAATGCAATAATAAACCCTATAATTTGCAGCATTTCATTACTACAAGATCTACACCAAATGCCAGAGTGTGCTCTCCTTTCTTTTAGCAAATATTTATTAAAATACTAAGATCACTTAAGTTTATTACCTTAAATAATTCAGGACACAGCCATTCCTGCCTGCGTCTGAAGTGCAATACATAACATCAGGTCCATGTATTAAAGTACTTTTCAAGTAAAAACATGTCTTCTCCACTAAGCACAACACCACACGTAATATAGATCTTTCCACATTCCTACAAACAGCAGTATTACAACCAGGTTAACTCTTTAACTCTTTTTTTTGGGGTCTTTTTTTTTTTTTTTCCTTTTTTAACCAGATGTGCAGAAAGCTGAAGTTTTTAAGTTCCCGCAAAGAGGTCTAAAGCAACTCCAGTAAAGACACAGCAAGTCACACGCACACAGGGTTCTGGTATTTTGTCAAGTTTTTATTCTGCTTTACAAGATATTAATGCATGCCAAGAATAGGAGTGTATTTTTAGTCAGTTCTACATGTGAAAGACAAAAATGGGATGACAGAACTCAAGAGAGAAAGAAGAAAGAAAAGCCTACACCTAATACACCCAAAGTATATCTGATCTTTTCCTGGATATTCTTCAGTTACTTTTTGTGGTTATGCTTCTCTCATAACCCTGGTGTTATAAGCCTAAAGGAATATTAAAAAACATTATTTTTCCTGTGATGTATAAAATCAAAGCAGAAAAGGCCAAATACCCCACACAATCTTGGCATTTACTGAATCTACTCTTCACAACTTGCTGCAAGACTGCAAATTTACTCAGGTCATAAAACAATCTTCAGTTTGAGAAGGATACATGGAATTTCTCACAGCATCACCTCAGAGGACTAAAAACCCACCTGCCTGCTCTCCAACATCAGGTAGGATTTTTTGTGAACATGAGGTCTAAAGTATAATTTTCTGCAGGACTTAAGGTTCATTTTAGAAATAATACTTTCCTCCCTAGAATACCCTTCCAAGCATAAACGGGCTATAAATCTATTAAGTACACACTTCCCAAACCTGTGGGGAGATATCTTGGCCTCTGATTTTCCTCAGTTTTGCCAACCAGCAATAAAATGAAACCAATGAAAAACACAAACCAGTCAATTTGCATCTGTCCTTTAAAACATTCTCCAGTACAGTAGAAGAGCCAAAACACATGCCCACTTTCAGTGCTGCCAGCTTGGAAAGTTAGGAGAGACAGCAGAGGCAAGCAGTGGAGTTTCTGAGGGGGGGCAGGAGTAGCTTCAAGCAGAGATCCTTGCCGAGCAGCCCTGCTTGCTCTGTCCATGCACAGGCTCAGTTCTCTGTGTTTGTTTCTATTAAGCACCACTTGCTGAGCACAAAACAGAGAGACAATCCTGTGGGAAGAACAAGGTGGTTCCACTAACGTGTCCTGTAAAGCACATCCTTGCCAACATGGCCTCTAAAACACACATGTATATAGACTCCAGATAACTAATGTTACTTCTTAAATAATTAAAACAACATCTTGCCTAAGTGGCTATATAAGCCTTGTTTATTTTGATTGGACTCTTGTCTCAAAAGACAAGTTATATTACAGTATGCCAAGAAATGTGCAGAAACTCTTCATCACTCTTCTGTGAAAGAAATGAACAAGCAAGTATAATTTACCGAAACTAAATTCACTTACTTTCCTAAAGGTGTATTTGGATATAAGATTCAAATATGATTTCTAATAATGTTCAGTCACTGAATTGTTTATTACCTGTATGTGTCTTGCTTTTACACTCAAATGCAAAAAGCATTACTAAGAAACAATATTCAGAAGAAGAGGGAAAAAAAATGGCGTGCACAAAGAAATAAAACAGACACTGATTTTCTCCTTGGTACTCTTCCATACCCCTAAAAGACTTTATAAGATTCAGAGATGAAATACGTTATCAGCAAGGACGCAAGCATTTAACACATTTTTTCTATTTCAGGCAAAGCAATGAACAAGTACTAGAAGTACCTAAAAATGGGGTCACCCAAGGTAGTAGAAGAATAAAAGCCTACAGAGATTTCATGAGTTGTAGATTTGAGTTATTCTTTAAGTTCTTAAATCTTTCTTTCATCCGTCTTGAAAAACAACCAAACACCAAAAGCTTAACATATTTACATTAGGATTTTTAGACGTGCCCAGTTAGAATAGTTATAAGGAGCAATGCAATATACAAACAAACACGAGTATTAGAAAAAATTGTCTACAGAAAAATTAAATAGTCTCAAACATGTTTAAGTTTTTTTTTAAGATTTTATAACTCATCTACTCCCACAAAAAGGTCTAAATGTTCTAGATGATAAAACATGCAAAAGTAAAGCAGGTTACTGAGCAAGCTTGAATTGTACTACATGGAACCCATGTCATCTCAGACTGACTAGATAAAAAAGGTATGGAAAATACTTTTCATTTTTTGCGGTACTAACTCTCCCACTGTAATTTTTGTACAAGTTTTGCTGAAGCTAAATCTAATATAAATCTTAGTCTATAAAAAAATAAAAGTTGCTGCTAGCAATAGGAGTCTAATCTTGAACTACTAAAACATCAGATATTTTTTGAAAGGCCTATTGTTTCAAGAAGAAACCTACTTGACTCTGTCACAGGGTGAGCAAAGTGAAGGGTACTGACCTGTCTCATTCTGAAAGTCTCTTCAATTGACTTAGTGGATTAATTCTGCCTACCCTGATATCAACTCAAGACAAGTCACCCAACCCCACCAGCGTGGCCCCAAAGTGAAATTGTTTTTCCAATGAAATCACAGCAAATTTCCCACTGATTTCCCCTTATCTTCAGCCCTATTTTCAGCTGTGGGAAACACACTCCCTATTTTTAAAAAAGCATACTCTATTGCGTTCCTTGCTTCCTTTGAGCAAGTCCAAATTAACAGACAAATGATAGCATCTTCTGAGAAACTCATATCATGATTTTAAAAAAATAGAAAAAAATATCTGAGTTCCTTCAGGAATATTGGGAAATACAGTTACAATATGGTTAAAAAATCATATTGAATATGTGCATGATGGGTCAGGACATTATTTCAACTATTTGAGTGTCAATTATTTTTTGATTAATATTATTAACAAAAACCTACTATGACTATAATATTAAGAGTAACAGTCAATTATTCCTTACCTACGCTTTAAAACCCTCCTGGCACAATCATTATATGGCAGCTGTTGAACAGAGTAATGCACCAGTCTTTTCTTAAAGCAAGATGTTATTTTACTTCAAATGTAAATAAACTCATGTCTCCTGCTGCCATGTAAAATGAGCTGCTCATAAGTAAGTTATTCTGTACCTTCCTAGTGAAGCAGCAAACAGCTCTCTGTTCTCCACTCCTGATCACCAAATCTATTTCCTGCCTAACTCCAGTGCAGAGTGACAGCTAATTCTGCTAGCAAATCAAGCTCCCAATAACAAAATAACTGCTGCGTCTTTAAACAACCTTTTTCAGAACACCAACACAGAGGGCTTGCATGTTTTCCCCTCTAATGTCCCCACTTCCAAGCAGAACAACAGATGTGATTACAGCTATTAAATATTCCAGCTAAATGACAATCGTTTAGCAGTAACAAAAAGACATTTCATTTGTCATAATACATAGATCATTCTTACACACTTTCTGTACAAATGTTGTCTGCCTCATACTCCAGTTTGGATGTAAAAATTAGCATTTACTGAACATCATTACATGGTAATTCAACAAATAAAAATGTTGACCCAGTCTCATTTCCGAATCATCTCTCACCAGCTGAAAGATCAGTTTTTTTCCCTTTCCAACCTACATTTTTTTCTGCACTGTTTCAAAGAATGATGGAAGCTACTGAAATGTTTCTATTTACCATAATAATGCAATTCTGTTACTTAAGGGATTTTCTTCAGTAAACAATCTCAGATGACCAGCATTAAGATGAAGAGCTAAACTATCATAAGGACCACAAACTTAGGTTGAATTTGATTCTGTGATTATCTGTAATCTGTGCTCACCTCCCTCTATAGAGTGAATTACACTCAATAGAAGGGATAATTCTAAAGGAGACAATACAACATAAAGCCTTATCCTGCCATGAACTAAAGTAGCAGCCTTTTTTTCAATTTAGTCAATGAGGCTTAGTATACCAAAAGAAAGGACCATGCTAAACATTTTCCTACAGTCTGCACAAGCACAGTACTTAGCATTTTCCTAAATCTGAAATTTAAAAATCCCATTTCTTTACATGACAAAGAGCAACAACTTTTCTTTGCAATTATTAACACTTGACTATCAAAAGACCCATTCTTAAAAATGGCCTTACATGAAAGGCAACTAGCTATGACTTCTTGTCCTTTTTTCTGGTTCAAACATTAATTCTCCAGGAAGCAGCAGTTCTACTTACTTTACTGATTTTTTTTTCTCTGAGGCTTACAGAAATTCAGGATACCAGATCTATCATTCAAATAAAATGTTACTGAGGAATGATTTTAATTAAAAGTATTATTTATAGAACAGGAAGTTGGGAAAAATAGTAACAAAGCAGATCCATAATCTGCTAGTGACAGCTCCAAATAAATGCCCAGTGACATACCAAAATAAATGAAACATACAAAAAAAAAAAAAGAAACAAGCAAACAAAAACACAAATAGAACACACACACATGCCACAAAAGCCATACCAAAACCAAAAGAAAAACAAATGCCCCCAAAACCCCACAGGTAAATCAAACAAAAATCTTGAAAAATATACTTCTGAAGCACATGCTGATCAAAGCTTTACACTCCCTTCTTATGTATGTGCATCAAATGTATCTATCAATCTTTAAGAAAAAGCAACACATCTCACTACTTTGTCCTCTGCTGGCTGTTTTTGAGACTCTATCACATTGATTCATTCTCTGTTGTTGCAAAATAAACAGACCAAGAACTGAAAATGGTGCTTATTTCAAAATGGTCTGCTCTCTTTAACAAGGCTAACATCAATTGTGCTAAAACCTACTTAGGAAAAAAAACTGCAACACATTTAGTATCATCTAGGTGCTGAGGGCAATTATACACACAGAGGACCAAAAAGGTAATCACTTGACCAGTACTTGCTGTATGTATACACAGCATTTTAAGTTAATGGTTCAGAGCAAAATATGACAGTAAGTCTCACTTTCTTGGTAGACTTCAATCTTTTAGAATTAAAATTACTTCAGAAAGTAACTCATACAACCAGCCAACCAGCAGTAAACACCTGAGTTTGCTAGCTTTAAAACTCTATCTGCCAAGGCAACAGCCAACTGATTTCCTTGGCGTAAACTCGACATTTCCAACCTGGGACATTACCCAAGCCGGGCACTGTAAACCCTTTCCTAAATGATGTAATCACGCTGCTGCTCCTATAGTTCTGGTTTACTTGCAGTTTCCATTACAATAAATCCTTGCTACATATTCCTAGAGGTTTTACAACTTTTTCTCCCCTTAAAAAAAAAAAAAGTTACTCCACATTGAAACTTGCCATATAAGACAACAACAGGCATTTTCCTCACACCTCAAAATAATCTGTATATCAAAAAAGGGGGGAAATGGAATTAGTACTTCTCTGAATATCTACAGTTCCATTCTTAAATCAGTGAGGACACTGATAACATTTGGTTTTGAATTCTGCAAATCAAGAATATTAAAAAAAAGTTAAAGGGACAAGTTATTAGCACCCTTTCATCTTACAGAATTTCTATAGCAAAAAGAAGGAGAAAGAATAGACCGAGGCTCGGGCTCATAACTTGTCTTGCTGCAAGCAGGCTCAAGGCACTAAGGCAACTGCATGATCAGTACTGAAATGTTCCATTCAAAATAGCTATTAGGAATGGCTGTTGTACACATCCATGCAAATATCTTTCATAAAGAATTTACTATGCATTATAGCAACATGATCCTATTTACACAATAAGTTGTTGTTCCAGTCCATCAAGTACACAAGGAATTTTAATGCACGCTAAAAAAAAATCAATTAGGCAATGATCATCTGATTAAACAAGCATATCACACCATTCAATTCTTTCAAACATATTCATAAATCCAAGCCTTCAAACCCTGATGAAAAATTTCAAAACCTGTGACTATTTCAAGTATATGATTTTTAAGCTTAATGAAATTCATCACAAAATAAAATTCTGCATCCTATTATCACGAAAAAGCAACACCACTGGTGAGAAAAAAGCCCTTTATTTTGACCAGCATTCTGAGGTCTTATTTTTAGCAAAATATCTTTACAAAGCAGCAGAAGGTTTTCCTACATCACCCAGCACTAAAACACTTTGAGTAGGCAATCGAACTAAAAGCAGAAGGAACCAATCATGGCATCATCACTTGCTTGACTAAGGTCCAAAAAGGGTGTGAGGCAAAAAAGGAGGTTAAAAGAAAAGCAAATTATTGTCTTTATAATCAGATCTTATTACTCGGATAGTATTTCACTCATAGTGAGATGTATTGCAAAATCAAGCCTGAAGTTTTCAGGTGCTAGCTATCCTTGCATATTAGGATTTTCAGTTTTGACATCATCTCTTTGTAATTCCAAGTGATATCTAAGATATTAGAAACTGAAAGTTAAATCTGAGAGAATAGTTTTCTGCTTTCTGGTTTTACATACATTCCCTGGGTAAGGAGTGCTAATAACCCAAAAATTACATTCATCCCATGCGAACCAGGAGCGAGAGTTCATGAGATTATGAGATAGCAGTATTAAGATTTACAGGCAAGAACAGCATTTTAAAACCTTGTTGCAACTTGTGTTCCATTCATAAAGACTGACAACATTGGCACAGGTCATCCTGCTCCCAGCCTTCACTTGCCTTCTTCCCCCCTCTCCCACGGAAGGTGAATGGGAAAGAAACAAAACCCCAAGTTTTCTAACAACATAAAAATCTCTTTCTAAGTAATTAATTTTCCATATTAATGCATCCTGACAAGAGACATGTCATCTGCAATCCTATAAATTAAGCATTGACTCTTTTTTCTATCACCTTCCCTTTTATATAGGTGTCAAATCAGTCCAGAGGCTTTATATATTTATTTGACTCACTCTGAATTAACTGGACATGCCCTCAAAATATTACAAAATGCTGCAGCACTCTTCAAACTGCTTAGCACTTTGTTCCAGGAGGCTATCATCTATCTTCACATGACAAATCTGTATCTCTGTGGTTAACTGTCAGAAAAGAAATCAAAAATCTCAGGTTACCATTACTTTATTTACAACCAACCTGCCTTTCCTATATGGCCATTTATATACCTAGACCCCTTTATCTTTAGCTGTATTAGTGTAAAGAGATTGCTTGGATTTCAAATTGTGTCCCTTATGTAAAGCTCAGTGTGTTGTGCTGGGGCTCATCATCAATAACTCATCAGAGATGAGTTCCGGACACTCAGGGGATCTGCTTTCTCTCTTTAGTCCTTTGCAGAACATATCCCATAGCTTCCATAGTCACTTCAATAACCTGCAGTTTCCACATGGAATTTTAAGAGAATCTGGGGGTTTATTTGCACCTTCATGTTTGGTGTCAAGCATGCCTAGACCAAATAGCAGTTGTAAGAGAATGACTGCAGCATTTCATGGATATCCCTTTTAAAGCTGGTTAGCAGGCTGTGCTTGATGCCCATGCTGCAGATATTGCAGGCTGACTGCACCTGATACCATTTTATCTTTTTTATCCTCTTTAATCTTTTACTGCTTATGCCAGAGGCCTCCCTTCCTGAGAGAGAGCTCTTCCACCTCTGGGCTGCAGGCTGGAACACACTATTCTCTGCTGCAATATGACACAGACCAGCTAACTACATCTAGGCAATTATCTTCAATTCTGCCACTTTCATTAATTTTAGTTCAATCTTTAGGGTGCTGTTTTTCATCTTTATTTCTTCATTTGCAGCATCCTGTAGCAGAGCCTGCAAGTTAAAATCTGTCAAGTCCCATAGTTCTAACCTCAAGCCACAACACTTGCTGACAAAGAGCCAGACTTAACATTTCAAGGTCTTCCTCAAAATTCAGAAATCTTCACAGTTTAACAAAAAGCCTTCTTGTTTCATCCAAGGAAACAGAGCTGACACCCTCAGCTATCTTTGAGCAACAGCAAACTATAACTTAAAATAAGAACAATCTCTCCCATTGATGCTTCCCACCCTTCCTACAGTGTGGCACTTCCACCCTCATAATCCATCTACTCAGTGCTATCTCTGCACAATACTTAAATCTGAACACGGTATATGTTTAAGGCCCAGTACTTTTTAACCAATCAAGTTTCTGGAAGTGCCTTGTGCTTTTGATAAATTCAATGTGACACTGTAAAGCAGTCCAATTTCCAGAAAGTGCTGAGATTCATCTTCTGAAACTTCTGGCAATATTATGTATTTTATATATATATATGATATCTAAAGTAGGTACGTGCTACACAGTTTTAACAAGCGTAGCTAGGCTCTCCTTACTTAATATTCATGTCACAGGAGTAAAAATCCAGCCAGGAATCAAACTGTGGCATCCTGTGCCAAAGACAACTTACCACTCAGCTGGTAAGTTGGCAATTCAATTTACAAACCTGCATTCCTGCATTTTAATCCTTTGTAGAAAGGTGGTAATATATGAGCAATATGAAAAGAACTGGATTCAGATCATTAGAGGTTCACAAACCAAACACACGAAGCTTTGGAGGCTGTCCAAAACAAAATCATGCCTAGGTGGTGATGTCCGTTCAATAAAAACTCAATGTCATAATTATCCCGTCCCTGTTCCCCAAAGAGCTCTGGTGCTGGGCCGGCCCTGCCACGGAGGGCAGCGCTGCGAGGAGACGGATGGGGCCGGCAGCCAATGGCGCTGCCAGCTCACTGCCGGCTGACGGGTCATTTACAATTACCAAGCAATTAGCAAATGCACTGAAAATTCAACACTCGTCGCCGTAACACAGAATAACTCATTTTTAAATTAAAAATGTGTTTTAATAAC
Organism: Camarhynchus parvulus; assembly: GCF_901933205.1. NCBI lineage: Eukaryota > Metazoa > Chordata > Aves > Passeriformes > Thraupidae > Camarhynchus > Camarhynchus parvulus. The sequence continues at coordinate 52,959,808 of NC_044573.1, forward strand.
TTCACTTTGGTTACAAATACACAGAGAAAAATAAAGCCTCCTTTATGCAATTTCAATTCTCTTTTGCAACTGACGAAATGCTTTGCTGCCTGAATCTAGCAACCAAATATACAGTTTGGCATTTCTAAACTAAATAATCTCTTCCTTATCAGTAAGTATCTATTTAACAACAGAAAAGAATAAAAATTAAGACCTGTGATAATGATATTATAATCTATTTGAAACTGTTATTTAATTAACTGCCTGATTAACATCTTGTCCTACTGGATGGGTAATAACAAGAATTGCACAGGAACCTATTTGCCAGGAGTCCAAAATTGTATCTTATTTTCTATATTAAACAAGAAATGACATAAAAAGAAGCTAATCTGTGACTGGTCAGTTGCACAAAACAAATATTCTTTCCCATTAATGATCAAGTTACTAATCAGCTGTGCTCCCAAGGCAGTGTAGAGCTCTCACTACCTACACTCATGTCCCTAATTAAAAAAAAAAATTAGCAAAACATTAACTTCTTGATAACCTCAGTTTATCTCTTCCTCTTGAAAACTGCTGTATTTTCCTTAGTACATGGTACGCACATTGAGACTAACCTTCTTAAAAAGGGTAGGAAAAAAGCACAAGGTCTCCATCAGCAGTGAAATCCAAGGAGATAAAAAGGAGATCCTTACCTTTCTATACACTCTGATAAGTTAAAAAAATCCTGACTTTAAAGAATTGGTAAAAGAAAAAAAATAAGAAAAGCTACAGACTCCTATCAAAATGAGGAGAAAAAAGAAAACCAACCACCACAACAACAAACAGATGATATAAATATGTACCACTTTTGTATGCACTGGACTACACTAGCCTTGATATACTGATGTCAGATCTAGGTTTTCATCTTACATTTAAGTGTATGTAAGCCAGAGAGAAAGAGAACATAAAAACCCCTAAAAAACCAAGAACAAAATAGCAACAGCAGCAAAGGAAAGAACCAAAAAATATGCAAGACTAACTGGTGTCAACTGGGAAAAAAAAAAAAGAAAACTCATGGCATTTGACATACTTCTCTCTCTCCAGAAAGATCCCAGCAACAAACTAAATCCTGTTTGAATTGTAAGGGATTTCAGAAAACATTCACACTGTGAACATAGTTTCTTTAGTTTTAAAACAGCCCTTCATCCTCTTTTTGCACAAGAAATACTTATTTCTGAGGGTTTTCTCTTGCCCTTCTGTATAACCGGAATGTCAGGAGAGAAGAGAAAGAGAGGAGGGAAACCAAAGCAACCCAGAAAAATCCTCCACAAACCTGTTGCTGTGGATACTGCATTCCTCCCATGGCTGCCGGGGCTCGGCCCTGCATTCCCACGGGATAGCGCTGGGGGCCGGGAGGGCCGTAGGACTGCCCGGGGTAGGGGCTGCTCTGCTGTGCCTGAGAGTGAGGGTTATTGCCCATGCCGTACAGCTGCGGCCTCTTCATCACCATCGGATCCATCGGGCTGCCCTGTTGGCAAACACAAGCAAAGGAATATTTAAGACACGCAAAGGAAAAGGTCAGAATCATCATGCTCACTGCGGTGAACAATACGTGTGTTTTCTCAACGCTTTACACATCAAATATTGACTTGATGTACAAACTGGCAAAGTACCATACCCTGGGTTCTCTGATTAATTAGATGAGGTTTTGAATAGTAAGTCTGGGACTTCCATTCAATTTAAAATAACTTAATATTTTGCACTAAAACTTGAGGCTGGCTGTTACCTGTACAGAGAGCAGAAAATCTCCCCAGAAAATTTCAGCTTAAGAGCTTAAGAAATAATTAAATATACTGCTGCACACTGATTAGCATGACTGGCCTTAACGTTAAAAAAAAACCAACAAAAAACATAAATATATATCAAGAGAGACACAAAGAGTAGACAAGTCAATTAACCTTGAGAAAATATCTGTTCTCTCACATCACAAAAAAAGAGAAACTGGAAAGAAAATAAAGTTTCCAAGAAGTGCAGTGCATACAGAACACTGCATTTCAGCATTTTCCTGTTGCTTTCGTGCACACTAATAAGTTTCCAGATCAAAAAGCAAGTCATAACCCACATTTTACATGAAAGTTTATTTGCTTCCTTAATAGACCTCAGAAAACCCAAACTGCAACCAGTGATGGAGGGGGAAGGGAGGTAAGGGAGAGAAGTTTTATTTTTAGACTTTTTGGCAGCACTTACCAAGCCCTGTAACAGTTTCAGGACAGGTGTCAACCATTGTGTAGTATTACTCTCATGTTTTATTACTGAGAACTAACTGAACCAGAAAAAATACTATACTTTGTGAAGTGCAGCCCTGTATTGTTAATATGACATCCATTTTTTAATTCCTGAGTTCTGGTTAGATTAATGGAAGAATGTGTAGGGAAGCTTTCAGAAAGCCTATCACAATCTCATCTTCATGAAAATGGCACATACCCCCCTCCTGCTCGCTCCCCCCCTCCCGCCAAAAAAATCTATTAATTCACCCAGCCAGCCCACTTCCCCAGCAGGAGCAGGATTCCCTTCCCTCCTGCAGCACATTTTGCGTATGTTTTCCTGCAGCACACTGATGAACAGTTTAATTTTAAAACCTCCTATGTAATACAGCTTCTTCATGTCCTTTCTGATGTAATAGTTATTATGACAATAACTAACACTCCCCACTGCCATCCCTGTTTCTTCTCATCACTGCTGTTTGTACTACTAACACACTACTTTTTTTGTTCCTATCCAAAATATGCCCTTTCCAAAGTAGTCACTGCTTAACGAACTATTAGTCTTTCCTTACTCCAAATAGAATCCATCAAAGCTCATTTTTTTCCCCTGGCTGCCTCCACCATTACCAATACTAATTTTCCAGGAATGTCACCCAAAACTAATAAAGTATTCTGAATATGGGCACACTACACCTGAGGAGATGGAAATGATAACCTCCTCCTTACAGGACATCTCCATTCACTTCAGAACAGGACTGCCCTTTTTTGCTACCATAGCAAATTCCACATTCACTGCTAATTTTGGGTAAGTATTACTCAGCAATTTTCCCTTTATTGTTTGCCTGTTCTATAGCCAGATTAGAAGTTTCTATTTTTTGCCACTAAATGTCCCTGGGAAATTTACTATTTATATTTCATACTTTTCAAAATCAATGGTTCCTCAACCACTGCAGAACACCTGATCCACAACATTCTCAGTTTTGGGTTTTTTTAGGCCATCATGCACTCTCACCACAGTTTCAACTAAAAACACAAAGGCTAAGCCTTATGGATTCCTTTTTACAGTGTCCCAGGGGAAAACTTACATTTCCTCCTATAGACCACAATACTTCAGCTATGTTTACTTCTGTGTTTTAATGTTCAGTGCATCACCTGTCATAGTCTTCTTCCCAAACATAAATCCTTATTCAAAGTGAGTCTTGAGCTTCCTCCATTAGATTCCCATGAAGCCAAACAACACTTTTCACTGCTACCATCTTCTGTATCAGGGTATAATTTCCAGGTCTCATCTCCAATAACCACATTTACTTAAATTCACGTTTAATTAATTTTGAGTGTAGTATTTTCTTTTCTGCATCCAACTCTTAAATACAAACAATGCAGATAGCTACACAGCTAAAACAATCTGACATTATCCATTATTAAGACTACTTTCAGGTGCATATAAACTTTGCCAAACTTCAAGCATTTAGGCTGAAATTTTCCAGGGCATATGTATGCCTGAGGCTGAAATTCGCTGGAAAATTCAGCAGAAATAGTTCAGCTATGTCTTAGAATGAGGTCACAGAAAAATACATCGTTTATGTTCTCACATAAAACACTTGAAAATACCTCTTGCACACCATGCTTTGAGGCAGAGAATTTTAATTTCCCAGGGTGACACTGGACATTCATGAAAGGTAAGGCATGTGCCCCTGTCATAGAGAGCACCTGAATGTCACCAGACTGGGAGCACAGGAGGGATAAACAGAAGCACATGAGGGGCAGGGCAAGGTTTCTTCAGAGGAGTTATGAAGTGTATGGAAGCTGCCTTGAATTTGCCAGACAAAGGAAGAGGGACAATGAGTTTAAAAAGCAATGGAGACAGAAGTGAGGCAGAAAGAGCTGAAGGGGAGAGGAGGAAACAAGGTCAGGAGGCGACATGGATACAGGCCAAAGAGTCTCTGTCCTTTGGACTAGTGACCTCCAAGCAGCAGAGCTTCTGTGTGTGTGTTCGGAGAGTGAGCCTCACTGCCAGTGCATCCTTCCTTCCCTCCTTCTCACCAGCCTGCCATCACTACACTTCTCCATGTTCTCCTCAGGTGAGCCACTCCTCTTTCCCTCAGGTGGTATCCTCCAATTCAGAAAGGTGGAAGGATGAAGAGCCTCAGATATTGCTATAAATCACCAGGGGCTGCAGTGTCTCACACAACACTGGAATCAAGGGGGCTGTGGTCACTGGGAAGAAGGGACTTGGACATACTCAGAACTTACTGTGAACACTGGAAGTCAAGAATCTGGACCAAGGACTGGAGATATTTGAATATGAGAGGGCTAGACTGAGGGACCAGTGACTGTGCCTGGACAAATCACTGGGACCCACCCTAGCTATCAGTGCTGCCTCTTCCCTCCTCCCTCCAAAGACCTCAGGGAAAGAACAAACAGTAGAACATAGCAGTTCTATGATCTCTACGGCTGGAGAAGACAGACTTGGTGAGGAAACATTTCTCATCCTATGCCCTGGTAGGTCCTCATGGGGGGTGGCAAGTCACCACTGCTATTTCTGACTCCCTTCAGATTAGATCTCAACCCTCTGTGCAGTGCAGCTAAAGGTGAACACATCTACCAGTGACTCAGTGGCTGTCAACATATTTCTGCAAGGCAAAACAAAACCAAAGAGCCAGCTCTCCCCCAGGCTTAAGGAAGATTATTACTGCAGAAGGTGAGAGCTCATGGAATTAAGTTTGCCCTTGCACCATTAAGTGTGTCTCCTTCACAGATGTAGCTGTCTTTAAACCCACAGCCACACTTCAATTCTCACAGGCAGCATATGTGCCTGCTCCCGGTATCCACCCAGCACAGCGCAGTGAAGGGGCCAGCGTGAGCTATTGGAGCAGGGCTTCACTTATCATACATGTAGTGAATGCAGGAGACAACTGTCCTACCATCTAAAGTAGCTCTGTGCTGCTCAGGCAGAAATGAACTCTACCTCTGCATCTGCCACAAGTTTTCACTAAACCAAAAAAATTTCAAAATTTACCAATTTAATGCATCCTGACTTGAAATCAAGGGGTTAAATTGCAGGAAATGCTGCATATCTACAACTACAACAACTTTTGAATTTGATGATAGATGTGCTCTGAAAGTGTTTTCAGAAACTGTATTTCAAAAAATTTAACCTACAGCCATCAAAACCAGGCCAAACGTCCTACAACAATGCCTCCATTTCCCTTGTGTAAACATTAAAAAAAGGGGGAAAAATTTCCAACCCCAAAAATGAACAAAAAAGCCCCATCATTTCTTCAACACAGAACCGATTTTAGAATTTAATATGTCCGCAATCAATACCACTGAAAACTCTCTAAGAAAAAGACAAAACTCTCTAAGAAAAGACAAAAGACAACAGACAACAGTGTATGGTGAGGAAGGCTTGGAGCCATACACTTAACAAAAAGAAAGAAGAGCTGCTCATCAAGTACTGTCCACCTTACTGTGAAGGTAAAAATTTCAATATAACTTTTTCCAGCTCTAAGGCATGCACAGTCTTTAGCTTTATCATTTTTGCAGACTTTCTGATTTCATTCTTATAGCAAGACTTTCTCTCATCCATGACATTTTGAAAACTTATTAAAAGAAGTTGCTAATTGAGACATAAAATAATCTTATCTGAAGGTTCCTTTAACATTTATTAAGTTCCAGTATTTTCTTTAACATCAGTTCCAACAGTTTTCAAAGACAAGTTTTCAGTGACAGGATGATTATGAGATATGTCTTTATCCCTCTTTATGTATTCCTCTTTATGCCGTAGGGATCATAACCCAACCACTCCACAAGCGCTCTCTAACATCTACCAAAAATGACAGCATTGCTCTAACTGCATCACATTCTCTAAAACCCAGCATTCATGTTTGACTATGAATGGATGAGCGTGTATTTTCACATCTTCCATGCCTTTACTTTCTATTACATGCTGTAGTGCAAAGTTTTAATCACTTATTAAATTTTATTTTAGTGTCATGGTAGTAATCGATATCCATTTGTTTCTTTTCCTGCCTTTACAGAACAACCCAATTTTTCTCTAGTGCTGTTTTACTCCTAATACACACATTACCATTTTGCCAGTTTATCTAGTGTTTGCTCATGCTATTTTTTACTGCCATATCCTTCTAGGCAAGCCTAGATGGATTCTGCCTTTTGCTTCTTATTCCGCACCTCCTCTTCACTTGCTGCATTTCATTAAAACTGAGTGGATCTGCAGTTCCTCAAAATACCTCACTCTTGTTCTTCGCTTCAGTCCACAGAACTACCATAATTTATAACCCCTTTATAATAGTGCCTATCTCATGTCAGTATCAGATTCATTTGCACATGTACTATCAGGCTTTGTGAGAACAGAGCATTTCGTAAGAGTTCCTGCCTATTATGTGCCTCATGAGCACCTTAAAACACCCAGTGGAAGGTTTGCTTATGATTTCAACAGGGCCAAGGTTTCATTCTCAGTCTTTAGATTGACAATACAACCATTAAGATAGGACACTGAAAAACCAACCCTACCTACAAATAGCAACTGACGACCTTTTTCTCATACTGGCTCCTTTTTTCAATGTTTCGCACAAAAGAATACATAAACTTGACATTTCTGCTATATGCAGAGGTGAAAAAATTAATATTCTACACCCACTTGTAAACTCGGTATCACCACTACCCATGCTCTCCTCCCATCCAAAATGATCAAATAATCACATCACCCTGAAGTACCTGGAGATTTAATTTTGCCTTTTCTAAAGTGATAGAAAAGCACACTACCATTTTCTTCAGTCATTTAGCCAGTGTTTTCCAGTTGCATCATCTACACTCAGATCTGAGGCAGCTTGCACAAGAGAATAACTTGAGAAGCAGTCTGATCAAAACCAGCTCTTACTTTTAAGGCATTACTGATGTTATGCACACATTACATATATATATATATCCACTATTAAGTTATCAACTAGTGTTTCACTTCTAACAACAAAATGTTTATTTGAAAGATATTTATGAATATGAACAACACCAGTCATTGTCCCAAAACACAACTAACATTTCCATTTAAAAATGCCACAAAGACCCTCACCACTGAAATCTCAAGACAGAGAGGAGTGGGAGACACTTGAATAAGGTCACAATGGGATTTAGATGTGAATCCCATTCAGCTAGTGCTCTTTTCTACAAGGCAGACAGAGCAATTCACTAGAAGATGAGTATTTACTTGAGAGATGTAACTATTTTCAAGTGAAAGTGTGCTTTCTTGTTTAAACAAAAAAAAATTGAAAGAGGCATTAGTTTGGCTGACAAGAGCAAATGCAGCGATTTAAAGCAACTATAAGCCACAAAGCATCCCAAGTAATGCTCCATCATTTGTGCCTGTAACAAAACAACATGAACTCAACACTCTCAAGTAGGCTTCCCCACAAACTCCTAGAGCTATGAATACAATAACTCTTTGTTTATTCATTGATCTGCGGCCAAAGCTTCTGTCTCCATATTAAAAAAAAAAAAAGGAAAGGAAAAAAAAAGAAGAAAACACGTCTCCGTATAAAAAACAAAGCCTTGAAACCTCATAATAAGTAAAGACAGCTGCAATCGGTTACCGACATTCCAAGGAAGACAGGCATGGAGCTCTCAACTCTATGTCAGGCACCAAGTCACAAATTTATCACTGAAGATAATCACAAGTATTCACTATAATACAATGACACAGCTGGCTTGAGGATGGAACTGCAGAAAAGATAATCCACTCCTAGATAATGTCATCATTTGTATGAACATGTACAAGGCCGCCTCAGCCAACATTTTTACGTGACAAAAGAGGGAGTATCAAAACAACTCTCGTCAAGTGTTTCAACATCCATTTAAGAAAGTTGCAAGCAACTATTAAAAAAGTATGAATGTACAGCGTTAAATTCTAACATTAATAATAAAGTCTGAGAGGTGAATAGTAAACATGCTTTCTATTTTTTTGAAAAAGGAAATCTACTGTCTCTTTTACCAAAATTTTAATTAAAAAAGGCAGTTGCACAAACACAGTAAGTAATAAGTAAAAACAAAAAGCTGAGTTCAACATAAGTCTATGATGAAAGAAAATCCAGTAAATGAAGAAGCACACACTAGCAGAGTTTTAACATAAAAAGCCATTTTGTTTGTCTTAAAGACTCTGCATAGTGTCTGATTTCAGCTGCAGGGAGACATCAGAAAGATTATTTCCCACTCAAAACAGAAAGTAAGTAATTAACAAGGCGAAAGAAAAAAAACATCAAAGCTATGCCCCACAAAGAATCAACTACTACTTGCCTAGACCATTTACAAGTAATTTATATAAGCAACTGTTTCTGCAGGGTGAGGTAGAAGGATATACTGTTTTTCAGCCTTCTTCCAAGTCTCTTTAACACGTACAACCCAAAAATTGTAAAGCCTGTATATCAGCCATTCTCTATTTATAATTTTGCATATAGATAAAACTAAACAACTACTGAAAGAACAAATCACAACAAACATTGCAAAGAAAAGAAACCTGTTTTTAATGAAGTGTACATAACTAACCTCTTCAGTTGCCACTACAAGTGCATGCAAAGGTTAAGACAACATCAAGAAGCAATTATACACATTAACACAGCTGATGGCCAAAACAATCCAAGGTTTCTGACAAGTTCACATGGATATACAGCCCAGAACCGCTGCCCCTCAAGTTGCCTTTGTCATTGCCAGCTACCAACAGCTAATAGGTTATTCTGAAGTCAGTTTAATGTGTGTCATCTGTCCTCATCACACCTGAACATTCAGTTTTCTCCAGTAACCCACTTTCTTAATATCAAACTTTTTCCAGGAAGTACTCAGGAATTATAGTCCTGTCTTTAGATTAGTTTTCTCCAACTTGCATGCCTCTGCAAAGAAGGATGCCCACTTTTCTTCATGCATGCAGAAGCTCTACTCCCCTCCTCACCAAGTCTGCAGCAATTTCAAGCGCAGCAGAATTCAGGGGTTCTTTAAAATGTCTGCTAGCAAACTTATATGCCACTATGGAACAGGTCATTCATTCCAGCTGCTTCTCCTATGCACTGCCATATCACAACCACGCTTTGGCTGCTCCAATCCACAGTCCAGTCTGAACCCAGAACTGCCTGTGTTGGATGGCTTTGCACCAATACAGCAGTTTTGGCAGTGGAGCACGGTCAGACATGGGCAGAGCTCTCAGTTTGGCATTTTGACTGTCAAAATAGCAACCCCCAGCAGGAAAGCAAGGCAGATAGCAAGGCAAAATAGTAACCTAAAGTTCTCAGGCTAGATTTACCATTGGATGCCTCAAAGCTTTAAGGCTTCCTCAGTAGCCAAGGCTATGGCTCAACAAGGAAGAGAAAATCTATTCATAAACCCAGAAAACCAAGTTTAAAAAAGCAAAGCCCCACCCAGAATACCAGTTACTTCTATTTTGTCTGGCAATGAGGTTCTCAGCTTCCTAGACAAGTAAACACCTTCACTCACTGTGCATGGCTGCCATCTGGAACTCAGAAAAAAAATTCCCTTACCTACTTTGTACAGCTCTTACACAAACACGGCGTTAGATGGACAGAAAAGGATGTACTAAAAATAGTGTCTGTCAGCCAAGGAATAGAGCACTGCCCTGAGTGGAACGAGGAGAGCTCTGCAGGAAGGCTGCCTGCAGAGAAATATTACAGTAAGAGAGGGGAAATGAACAACGTCCTAAATATAAGTGATGGGGGGGAGGGATGTAAATGGAAAAAAATCCCACATCCACTTTAAATTTTAAAGAAAAAACTTCCTAAACTTAATATTCACGTGGATCTGAATACACTTTTTCAACTACTTGGCTTTACTCAGAGATATAGAATTAAAAGTTAGATGTATTAAATTGCTGGAGAAGAGAGAACGCTAGCTGAGAAAGTGACATTGTGGACACTGGGGATGACAGAGTACCCACAAAAAGCTATAACCAATCACATTTAGGTCACAAGCCAAAAGTACATACAGTTAGCTGCAGATTTTTTCCACTCCCAGTGATATATATAGTTCTATATTAACACACACACACACACACACACACACACACATACACTCTCAAAAAGGTATGCTGGTCATATATCCTCAGCATTTATGGCAAATTATTAATCAAGTCCCACCTGAAACAATTTGTTAAATTGATTTTAATCACTGGGCCTCTCATGTGAAGCTTTGTATAATCAGCATTTCATTTACAAAATTAATTGCCTGATTGATTCTCAAGAGGCAGTAGCTGTCATTACACTGCTGTCATAACTTTTGAGTAGGGGTGTCACAACACTGAATTCTGACAGTATGAAGAGCACTGCTATTTAAAAAATGAGGGCGGGGAGGTAGGGGGGAAACAAATACAGTGATTTCACAGAATTGCTCTTTAGCCCGACAGAATGTTAAAACCATTTCCCAGCAGTTTCAGCCAGCCTCCCTGTTTTCCATTCATTGAATAATGTGCTACTCAGCTATTCAGTATCTTTTCTTAGAGGCAGGTTCATTTAATTCAATTTTATCATAGTTGCGGTTGCATAAAATGAGTTTGTTGTTGAATATACAAAAGATTTAATCACAGGCCGCTCTTAAGGTTATTTGTAGAGCAAAGTTTGACTTTCAAACACATGGAACTTTTTTCCATATCCTAAACCTTCAGGAAAGCTATTTTCAATTAGGGTTTTTTTGTTGTTTTTTTTGCTGATGTTTTTAAACAAAGCAAAGCAAACCTTTGTAACTTCACAGAACTTATCTAGGAGCTCCTTTAGAAAGCTTTTTTTCCTTCCCTTGTCTTATAAGCTGTGTATAAGCCTTGGAGCCCTGCCAGAGTAGGAAGCAAAGCTCCTATATTTGCTGTAGTTACTCCTATAGCCATCACCACTATATTCTTGGAAAAGACCGGTGCTCCGAGAGAGGCGGCGCAGGCCAGCGGTTAGGGCACTGAGTCATGAGACAGGACTTCTATTCCTGGCTCAGCAGCTGACCTGATATGCAAACATGAGCACAACACTTCACCTTCCTGTGACTGCGTTTTCACTCTCATAACAACAAGTCTTATATGCACTTTTAACAAGGAAAGACACAGGATGACTTTGGGGAGACTGATGTCAGTTATTAGGCAACAAGAAACAGGACTAGGAGTGAAGGGTAGGCTACGGGAGGAAAAAACCCCAAACCTCTAGAAGATATTGAAAAGGAGAAATTGCATCAATAGGCTGCAACAAGGTACTCTAAACTTTCAGAAACCTCCATTCCAAAGAAAAAAGGTCCCTAGAAGCATCTTTAAAAGGAGTGGAAAAAAAGAGAAAAGATGACCTTAAATTCTGCTGCTAGATCACCTGGAATGGTATTAATGCCTTTGAAAAAAATCACCTATTTCTAAGATAAGCTCAAAAATAAGCCCCTGAACTGCTCAAATTCAGCCTTATACACTAGATTTCATCAAGTGTTCATGAATGAAGCAAATGTAAAATTTCTAGACCATATTCTGAGATTACACTATTACCAAAAAAAAAAGCAATTGACAACTCTTCAAAAACTGAATTATACTTACTGCTGGTATTTGTAATTGACCTCACCAGAGCAATTCCAGAATAAATCAGAATCCAGGTAACATTGGAACCTAGCAGACACTATAGACAACACAGCCCCTTTCCTCTTCCTACCCTCCAGTTCTTACTCTCATCCCGAACTACTGTCAAATATTATTTTCCATTCTTCTCTGCAAAGTGCTCTGCCACTTGAGTAGCAGCTTTATGCAATTTTCTTCCCTTTTTGCAGGTGTCTGAATTCATGATGAATAAAACTGGGGAGGAGGTGAGACATGGACAGGGGGACACCAAAACAAGTATCATTGACAAAATTGATAGATTACTGAAATAAAGATGCATAAAAGAGTAAAAGAATGGAAAATTCCACCAGGCAAACAAAAACAATTAGCTTTTTTCCTTTTCCATAGCCATAACATGAAATTTCAACAAAGGGAAGTTCTGAAAGTTCTGTCCACAGTGAGAAATATTTACCAGAGTTTTAAACTATCTCCTTCTGCCACACCAGCAGGGGTTCAGAAAAAGGAGAGAATCAGTCACCCTACTTACAACATGAGATAGCAGACTGGGACACTAAAAAGCAGTGCAAAGCACTGATTTTTCTGTATTTGTTGGTGTCTAGCTTCACAGCAGGTAGCATACTGATTAACTGAGCATCTTCTCTTTTCAAGCCTAACTTTTTTTTTTTAATAGGTAAAAATGGTCTTAATTAAAATAAGAAAATGGGGAAAGCCCCTAGCTAGAGCCAATATATGCAGAATTCCTAAAGGCATATATTTAGCATCAGGGTAATTGGAATGCAAACTTAGCTCTATAACAGAAGCCCTGTCACTTCTTCAACTGCCAAGAAACTTCTCTTGTAACATATTTTCTATATTAAAACTGCTTCGTGTAGAGGCTGAAAAAACTTGGTCACAAATAGTGCAAAATTTTAAGTTACCTGGAAGCAAACCAATTCATCTTCTTTTCACCATCATTCCATAATGATCTCTGTATCACACTAGCAAAAATAAAGTGTCCCAGTTAGAGACACACCAGCAGCATCAGCTCAGCCCAAGGGTCTGCTACAAACAGATAATGAATGTGGAGCTATACACCTATATTGTGGAGCTGGAGCAATAGAATCTTGGTGAGTACCTGCCTGTGATTATTTTTCATTTATAGTGACCTTTCTCATCAACACAGACACTGTCAGCAGCATGGAACTAACTTCCTTGGCAAGAGCAAAGCAAACAAAAATTCACGAACAACAGGCGATTTAAAGCACTAGAAAATGGGGGAGGGGGCAGGTTGTAAGTAGCTAAAATAAAAATTGAAATTAATCACCAGAACAAATTACAGTTATGAGTGGGAATTTTCATTATTGACTGAAAACATTTAATAGCTAAGTTATAAAGTAGAAGAGAGAGTAAACTGAGGGTTGAAGCCCTTGTATCACTTGAGAGAACAACGTGACTAGAAACCATGAATCCACACACATGCCTACAAGTCACACCCGCTCTATTGTATAATGTAACTGATTCCCAAGTATCATTTTACAATTCTGATTAGGTCTTACAAAAATCTTGTTTATTAAATTGCTTTCTTTAGGCATTCATAACTGCTAATTTGTTTCCAACTAAATCATGTATCATCTGAAAAAGACTACATTGCAACAGCAAAACCACACTCCTGGGATTACATTTCATTTTAGAATTAAAAGGACATTTTAGAATTAAAAGGACAAAAACCAGATGAGTTGTAAATTTCACTTTGAAGGTAGTGGTGGTAACACCCTTCAAGTAATTCTAAAACTACTAGTGCACTTAGCATGTAGCAGCAGTACTGAAACAAACATAGCAAGTCAAAAACTCAAAGTATTAAGGGATCTGTTAATCCTTGAATTTTAATTTCTATAATTAAAAAAAATTGGTCAACGTATATGTAGTATACAAACTTTTTGAAAGCAAAATAACTTTCTGTTATTATAATTTAAAAGCTATGCTGATTTTAAAATACTGTCAGCTCTAATTCCTACATGTTTTAAACAAGCTTAAAACTTTGCAGAAATTTGGGAATGACTTCCGAAGAACTCTAAAGAAATGACCTCCAAAAAATATATCTCAATGTTAATATAAAGTTCACTGTGGCTCACTCAGGGTCAAAAAAATCAGACCTGGGTTTCAACCACGTCAAATTCTGGTTTATCTTAAGAGCCTTCACCTATTTCTCAAAACTGGCAGAAGTCACTAAGTCTTCATTATTCTTCTTGCAATCACAACAAATGGGACAAATTCTTCCACAAATCCTGGCAGACTACGGAACATTCCAGAGCATCTCAGCTCAAACACACGCGTATAACACACATCTAGGTAAGTGCAGAAATAAAGAAGTGGGATTAACCATGGGTTATGAACATCTCAGCAACAGACCATGTAGGATGTTCAGAATTAAAGGCATAGTTTTAGTATAACTGCTATCGAGAACTTTCAGTTTCTATAGAAAGAAGATGTGTTTTCAATATATGACCATAATTTTCTTTTAGTATCGCACCATTTAAAATTAAATTAAAAATCAGCATGTGAGATATCTGGTCTGAGAAATATGAAAGCAGGAAAGATGATCCACTTCTTCAGTATTTCTCATCCAAAAAAAAATTATTTAACAGGAAACCTGACAATGCCATATTCATAGAACTGCCTTCCCTCTCCCACAGCAGAAACCATTAAATTTTCAAATTCTCTCTGCCTGAAAACTCTTGGCTTCTTTCCACTTTTATGCCTACCTCTTGTTTCCCAGTCCTTAAGAGAGCCCACATCAGCCATCATGCAAAAACACCAACACAGCTATCTAAACACACTTCAAAGAAACTTCTTTATTGTTAGAGAGAATCTTCAGGATTAATGAGCCCCCTTTGGGCACAACCCAAAACAGAGTATTCCCAACTTCCTAAAATTACTAAATCTAGAACAGAACTAAAATTAACAATCAGATTAGATCGGAAGGAAAGAGAAGGGAATCACTACCTTCATAAACATTGAAGCAGTACAGCTACAGGGAATCTTTTCTGTAAGTCTGAATAAGCTATTTCTGGGGGCCAAAAGCTATTTGAGTATATTTACATCTAAACCTTCTCCAAGGCGGCAACTTACATCAGCACCTTCCTGCAGCTGTTGAGGGCTCAAAGAAAGTCCACTCAGTCAAAATCACTTGGCCTAGTCAGAGAAGGTCATTTAGCAGAAAAGACAGATGTTTCTCACTGACATAACCAAAAGGGAAAATGAAGCAAACAAACCCAAAGACTCATTTTAGCAACAAGGTATCTGCAATTCCAATTTCAAGTATTGTTCCCTTTAAAAAGATGCTATTCATCTGACATTCATTTGCAACCTTCAGTTTAGATTAAAGAGCTGCAGACACCACACGTAAAATTCTGAAACATATGTTCCCTTTATTCTTCAAAGAATATAAATCTTTACTTAAGGCCACACTGTTCACTTCATATCTAACCTGACATTTCAGCTAAACCCAGCTCTTCTGCTGAGTATTATCATTTCTTGAACACATTCTTCCCCTTCTCACTTCTACACTCCTACCCACAGTTGTTTTTCTTTTTTCTGCTCAGCTCTTTCATGCAAAAAGAGATTGAATAAAAAAAGGAAAACTGAAACTGATTACACACCAGAAATACTGTCACAGTATGAAAATGAAATGCTACACATTTTTACACCAAACTGCTCAATGCTAAAGAAGAGGAGACACTGGTTACAAAGCCAACACAGAAAAATAATAATTTCAGGAAGAAATACACCTGAACAACTGACAGCCAGATAAAATTAAAATGGGATATTATGCTTTAAAATACACAAACATCATTAGACTATTTTGACAGAAAACACGGAGTTTCCAAACAACAGAAGTAACTCAGAAACTTGAAATAATCCTGAAGGAATCCATATATCCTCTCACACCAATTCCATGTAAAGTTCAGCTTGCACAAAGCTTTGGGGAGAGAAAGGGAAAGAGTAAGCATAAATAATTCTTTTTTGCTCAGTCTGTTACTACTACAGGACAGATGAACATCTCCCATGAATGTCAGGTCTGCCTTATACTGTCTCAGAGCTGATGGATAGATTAAATGACCTCTTAGTGTCACTTCAAGCCCTGCTCTTCTATGATTTGGAGGTTATTACATCACCTCTATTTTATTATAAGGTTTCTCCCATTTCTGCAATTTTTCATTTCAAGTCATAATCCTCAATTTCTAGCAAAACTAGACCATATGGACATTACAACACTACAAACAAACTAAATATATTGATAGAAGAAAATCAGGGAATAAAAAGAGCTATGTTTTTCAAACCAATCTTTTCACAAGGACTAAAAAGATATGTAAGAAAAACTGTTTCTAAGTAATTCATGTTGATATTTGCAGAAACTGTGAAAATACTGTAAAAAATGTTTACATATTCCTGGTTTTGGGGAGAGGCGAATGCAAGGATGAGATGAGTTGTATGCTAAGCAGCAAAGGAGATATGGGGAGAAGAGAACTGAGAAGACAGCCAACTTCAAAGCACAATCCATGTGAATACCTCCCTCTAGGTACCCACCTGTGACTGAAGCAGGCAAGAGACATCATCCCTACCAAACATACCTTCTACATATCATCACCCTTCTCCTGACTTCATTGTCACACCTTCTGCACCTTCCCCTTCCTCTGAATCCAATTTGGCTTCTGCACCTTCCCCTTCCTCTGAATCCAATTTGAGTTCCTCCTTGCACAATTTGTGCCTAGCAAGTCAATTATGATCCTGTCTTGTGTAAAGATCAATAAATTTCAGCAGTTCTCCAAACAATTAACATTTTTGGAAGCAGTTTTTTCAACTTCATCAAGGAAGCTTCTTTCTGTGATCCATGGAAATACATGCAATTAGAGCCACAGTACAACAAAACTCAAGGAATAATGAGAAACAGCAGACAAAAAGTGTCCAACACAGAACTCATTAGACAGCCACACACTATTCCACCTGTTGTGCTGTACACCAAATACTGGTAAAATCACAGGGGGGGTGAAAATGCAAATATATCCAAGCAGCTAGGAACATGAATTCTGATCCCTCTTTATATCCTATTGTTATCCACAACCCAGGAAGCTGTTAATTGGCCTAAGTAATTGGTTTAAATACCCAAGTCCCATTATAAAAATATACTATAAAATGCTTAGACACTTATCACAGCCAAGAAATTCTTAACTAAAGTTCAAAGCTGAAAAGGCACAAGGGACTTGTCTACACTGAAGTAAAAAAATGCATAATTATACCAATATAACTATCTCAGTGTGGAAACTTTCTCCAGCATAAGAGTACCCTCTCCCTCTTAAGCTTACGTGGTTTGGAAGCAGAGTAAGATAAACCATAAAAACTCTTATTCTGGTATGAGTGTCTCCATAGGGAGTTATATTGGTATAATTATAGCATATAATTATAGCACATAGCTGTACTGTGTAGACAAGAACTAGATGCCCAGTCCACGTATATTTTCTAGCAAAACAAATGGTTATCAAATTCCAATAGAAGCACACAAAATACTTAGCTTTTATTTTTGTTTGATGAACCTTCTTCATTTTAAAGTGATGAATTACTTCAATTAATCTTCCTTGAAAATGCTTTTCTCTCTGCTATTCTATATGGTAATAGATTGTTCTTCTGGTGGAGACATTGTAAACTAACACTTTGAGAATGTCTGCAATATCTCCCACACTGATTTAGGCTCTCATACAAAGCAAGTGGTGAGAAATCAGGTACAAGGAAGGAATAAGGTGTTGTTTACACATTTGACTGTTAGACTCTCACCTTTTATAGTACATCCCCAGCCACTTTAAACAGTCAAGTGCTTCAATAATTTAGTCTCTATCCTTCCGACAATTTCATTCTCACCTCATTTGCTATAGAAGTTAAAACATTTCAGTCAACCTTGAGGAAGCTGCGCTTCCTCCTCCTCCTTCCCCCCATAAACACTGGGGGGAAAGTAGTATATCTGAAAATCATGCCACTAGTTGAACCTCAAATTATAAGAGAGAACCGAAAAAGAGACAAAAACTTTAACACTACAAAAGACTCCTCAGAATTTTTTGAAAAAAAGCAACCTTTCAGAGGATACCTAACTCCGAAACCTAAGCCTAAGCCTCCAAATAAACTGACACCCTTTGTGAGAAAGATCCCTTAAAAAGGATGCAAACAAATATGTGGTCGCGCCAGTCTCCAAAAAGTGGAAAGCACTGACATCCTGCTACAAAGATACCAGTGGAATTATTAATCACAATAAAACTTCAGTTTGGGCATTTGAAATACTTTACTAAGAAAGGCTAAGTGAGCCTAGAGATAATTAAGGATTATGGTACCCATTCTTCAGGATGCGCGGGTAAATCTCTTTTGCAAATTGTGGTTTTTCCTCTTTAACCATTTTGAAAACATGATACTGCCAAGAAGAGCTCTATGCAGGACAGGCATCCCCATGTTTCCTTTTGTCCTAAACAATTTCATCCCTCAGCATAACACCAGTTTCATCACCTTGGAACACACCCGCAGCATTCAGAACAAACCTTGTTTGCTTTCACAACCACCGTCCCTCTCGGTGGCAGAGATCTGACAGGGCTGCCCCTTCCTAACCCCCACATGCCCAGCACAGCCCCTCAGCCCCCTGAAGCACTCACTGGGTTTGCTACTGTGCATGATGCCCCACAGAGAGACCCCCTGGAGCAATCAGTGGGGGGAATGTGGAGTCACACAGAGCACCAGTGCTGGGTGAGGAGGATCACCACAGCAGGGAAGCTTCTTCCTAGAGGTGCCCATTTCTCTGCAAACTGAAGTGCCAGCAGTGGGTAAAGAGTTTTCAGTGGACTGTGAAGCAGCATCTATACAACAAAACTGCTGCCCTATTTCCAAATCAAAAGCTTGCATCTGTGTACAGAGGAAATTGCGTACCTAAGCATGAAGGTCAACTGATCTGGAAATTCATCCTGGTATTTTCAAATTTGCCAGTATGCCAGTATGTCTGCAAATATGCTGGGAAAAAATAAACAATACTGACAGTTCTTACATGCAAAAATTTGACATACCAAAAGAAAAGCAGCAGCAAAAAAATCTCTGAATAGGCCTTATACAAATGACAACAAAATAGAAATGTATCGAGCTTAAGCAGAAATGGGTATGAAAACTATTAGTACCAACAGGTTAGCAAGACAAGAAAAGGAAGCTAAGTTAGTCCAGAACTCCAACACAAGTCTGGAATAATCTGCCTTTATGAAAACACTGTAAATAGTGGAAGGAATTAATTTCACCTGCCCTTTGACATCAACACCTGAGCTTATCAGCTTAGACTTTCTTTAGAGCAAGGGGAAAAATATGAAACTTTAGGAGCACGATTCATTAGACCAGAACTACACATCTACTTTAGGATGAGATGATTCACATGAAGATCTGACTATTTTTTTGCATCAAAGATACACAAAAAGATCAGGTACAAATGCCTACAGTACATATGGTTACATGAGTTCCACCCCGATATCATATTTTTCAAAGATACAGCTTATTTGGCCACCGCAATCAATGCATTCTGTATAATTATCACCCTTGGGGAAAAAAAATTACTCTCTGCCTCAGCTTCTCTCCTTTTAAGAGAGGGATAACAATGGCTTCCTGCTCCAGACAAATGTTAAGAAATTGCCTGTCATTATTTATAGAGTAATTTTACACTCAAGAGGCAAAGTAGGAGGAGTTTAGGCTGACAGAACCATCACCTGTACCACCGCCAAAGGGGCTGCCATGGCCTGATGCCCACCCTCAGTCGAACTGGCCATATACTCCCTTGCTTTACCTCTGTGCTGCAAAGATTATGCTGCAAGTCAGATCTGCTCAATGATCTGGCTGAAAGCTAAACATTCACAGGTCTTATTTGGCAGGATTAGTTTTCAGACAAATCTTCAAGCGGATGCGATTCACCTTATGACACAAGGAAAGCAGCAGGGAGCTGATAAAAAGGTGGGGACTGGTCTTAACAGCAGAAGTTAAGTCTTAGATCAGCTTCAGACAACCATCAGACTCATATAGTGGTGCAAGATCTTTTAGCAACACAAAACTGGATGAAAGAGTACTCAAGGAGTGTAACAAAAGGCTACTGAAAAATGCAGAAATAAACATTTTTAGATTTTCAAGTTTTCTTCAGTTTCCCCCAAGAGAAATTCTGGCTTGGTATCTACACAAAAAGCATTTGGATCAACACCTATTTTCCTGTGCATTTATGTGTTACAAACTTTCTCCTGTTAATTTGCTCTTTGTTTCAGCCTCTGATCCTCAAAAGCCAAGAAAGACAAAAAGCTGTCTTTCTGAGGAATACCCTCGTGGACCTTCTGATCGATGTACATAGACTGAACTCAATTAAAAAAATATTTGCTGCTTATTCCCAAGTACTAATCTAAAAATGACAAACAAAACATGTTACTGAATGCTCAGTATCAAACATTTGGGGGGGAAAAAAAGGGAAAAAAACCCACCCCGTCATGTTCATTGTGTCTTTGGAGATTATATATATATATATATATTATATAAACCCACTTCTGGAGAGGAAAATTGCATTTCTTTCTAATTCTGGAACACTAGGCTGAGATAATTTGCTCAAGTAAGACAGACAACCATATGCGAGATCAAGAATTTCAAGAAAGTAAAAATGTCATCAGAAATCATAAATATTTGAACCTTCCATTATGATGCCATGACTAGCTGCAGCCTTTAAGAAAAAGCACCTACTTTCTTCTCCCATCTCATCAAGGAAGACATCAGCCACAAGCAGATGAAGAATTTAAACTGAATATTAAAAAGCAGGAGTAGAGAAAAGAAACACAGAGGGTAACTCAGACACTGTGGGTTTTTTTTTTCCAGGCAACAAGATTATTGCAAATAAACATCTAGGTGTAATTAGAGGCAAAGCAACAGAATTTGGAAACTATCACACAGGAAGAAACTGGCCTCAGTTCTTTCTTGAATTACTAAGCTATTCTTCTATAACAATGGAACCTTAACTCACTTTTGAAATAGGCTTCATTCACCATCTTCGTAAGATACATCCCCTCAAATAAAATATGACAATGTGGAATAACAAACAACCATTGCTGGCAGCTCTCTACACGCCCAATCTTCTGAGAAGAATTAAAAGGAAAGGAAATCTATGAAATGAAGTATCAAGTTCTATAAAATTGTACACAACATACCTAGTACACCACATCACTTAATATAGACATTACTTAATATAGACAATCATATGCCAAGTATTTCCTCTCCTCAGTTCCAGTCTTTTCTACACTTTCCACATGTACAGTAACACCACACTTGAATTTTCATGTAGACATCTTTTCAAATATATTTTGGGCAAACAGATTTTTTTTTAACCACACCTGCCATGCCAGGTAAAAAATTATGCACATCAACATTTACATTTCAGCTTCGTTTTGTCTCCTTTGTTTGTTTCCTTCCTTTAAGTCTGCAATTGCTTAGAAGATCAGCAATAGAGGAACCTGAAACAAAAATACCAGCACCATCACCCATTGATAACTACTTGCACAGTTTTTACTGTTATATTGCAAAGTCTTGTCAGGATTTGGGGGCTTGCTTGGTTGGTTTTTTAGTGGCTTCTTTTTTTTTTTCCTTTTTCTTAAATGCAACTTGACCCTTAGTCACTAGGAGTGCCTGCACAGGAAGCTGGATAGTGAAGACACTTTCCTTGCTGCCACTCTTTGCCGAACAACTTTGTCAACTTGGAGGACAGAGGAGCAAATACTAGTCCGAGAGATGGACGGGGACCTGGATCACTCAAAAGCTATTTTCTCAGTGACTATACAGTCACACTAATCACTCTTCCACAACTGTTAAAATTGCAGAAGACAGTAAGGATGACTTTTCCATCACTATGATGACTTGGAAAGTGAGAAAGACATCTTAAGAAAGAAGTATCACAAGACAAAGGAGCAAAAAATTTGGATAAAACAAAGTACTGTGACTTTGGGAAGAAAATAAATTTAACAGATGAAAATAACCCACAAATAAATCTTTCACTCACTGAAGGGGGAAATACAGAGGAAGAGTGTTGAGCAACCACATCACACAACAGAGCTCACACATCACAACATTAGGATCTGCAGAAAAAGTAGAAGACTGCATCCACCATTCTGTCAACCACATTCCAGCAAAGTAACAGCTCACTCAGGCCCTCCTCAACCTTGCTCTTAATGAGAATGTGTATTGTTACTGTTGCTATTATTATTGAAATAAGCTGAAGAACTAAAAGGAGGAATGTGCGCCTATGCAAAGTCTTCCTGGGACAGAGAATCCCTCTCCACTGTTTGTTCAAACAGCTGCATTTAGCAAGTTTCTTGTTAACAACCAAATCCCTAAATGTCCCAATATATGAAATAACCAGTCCATGTACCTAAATCTAAAACTTTTCAAGGGTCTCAATTAATCCAGAAAATGTTCTGATTGCCATCAGCAATCACACATAAAGCTCTCAACAGCTTAGACTGAAGTAGCCTTTAGACTTCTAGCTAATTCTTGAAAAAATCTTTGAATATTGGCCCCTACTCCAACACCTTGATCACTTCAAGAAATGCCAGGCACTTTGTTTCATATGCTGCTGCCCAACCAGTCCCTCCTCTTTAAAAGAAAAGCTCAATTAAATCGGGAACTTTTCTTCTGAATGATTTTAAATGTTTTTTTTTAGTTGTGGTTGGGTCTCAGTTAGTGTAATTGCTATTTATATCAAAACATTAAAAGGTCTGGTTATGGGGTTTATTAGAAAAGCAAAATGTGTTTTTAATACTTAAAAAACCCCACAACAAAATACTCCATAGCACTATTTCCATTTGTATTTGCATACCACATGTTCAACAACAAAAAGAGCATTCTGCAGAAAGTTAAAAATCTCAGAAATGTTGCTGAATTAGTAGCTCCTACAGTTTGTTAGTAGGAAAACCGGCTCTGTGCCAGGCTGGAAGCGGGGGGGCTATCACAAGGGATGTGCGTTAGCTTCGGGATTTAAAAGAAAAAATACATATATTGTAAACCAAAACGTAACATACAAGACAAACAAATGCAGTATCTCTTTGCTAGCAAAATTTTTAAATGTAAAATAAGCGTCACTTAAGACGCTAGAAACACTCCACACGGTGCTGCTCCTCAGATGCGAAGGCAGAGCAAGGCTTCTCCCCCAGGCAGCCG
The DNA here is from genome assembly GCF_901933205.1 of Camarhynchus parvulus. NCBI lineage: Eukaryota > Metazoa > Chordata > Aves > Passeriformes > Thraupidae > Camarhynchus > Camarhynchus parvulus. The sequence continues at coordinate 52,982,839 of NC_044573.1, forward strand.
GGCCGCCAGGGGCCATGGCTGGACACGGACGCGGTGCCCACACTCGCCGGTCCCACCGGTGCGGGCCGGGACATCCCGCGGCCGGGAGCAGCGCCTGGCCCGCTGCCCGAGCGGCGAGGCTGCTGAAAAGCAATAGATAGCTTCTGGCAGCGGCAAAGGGGAAAATATTTTGATCATGTGACGCCACACAAGCGAAGTAGTTCGCTTCGCGTGTGCAACTTGCACAGACGCTGCCACCGGCCCGGCAGCCCGCCGCCCCCCCGCCTATCCCGTGCCCGCGTCCCGCCTGGGAAATGCCTCCATCAGGCACCGCTGCGGCAAAACAGCCAGCGGCACCCACACACCGGCACGGCCCACGGCCACCGCGGGCCCGGCACCGAGAGGGTACCTCCCCCGCACAAGTCGACCTTTCTGCCTACAGGTAGGGGCAACTTTCAAATATAACTAAAACTGACACGCAAAATTATTTTGCTACTGCTAGTACGCAGCTAAAACAGCCTCAAATGTACCTACCACTATTTTTCCAAAAATATTTCTTTAAATAGCTGCTATGGACAACCATAAACTTAAAACAGCAACAGCTCTGAAGAATATGCTTATTAATTTTCTTTGCTTGGGAATTTCAATCAAATAAGAAACATCAACATTAAAAAAAAATCACAAAAGCGCAATTATTTTCCATAAATCATGCCTGAGAATAAGACATCAATACTAACGTTTCATATAAACAGAAAATCCAAGATATTCACAACATAAATTGCTACACAACAACAACAAAAAAATACAGAACTCCATACATTCCATCCAAATCAAAGGCTGCAAACAAACCAGCATATTCCTTTGATGCTGTCAAAACAAACCTCCTTATCTTTATTTTTAACTTTAAAAGAATAAAATTTAAGAACTACAAATCCTGTCCTTGTGCTTTCAAAAGAAGTTTTCAGAGCTGATGTTTCAGTATCTTGCTTACAAACAAGTAAGTCTGAC